>NC_060213.1:52670833-52996666 GCF_021130785.1 Homalodisca vitripennis | reverse complement strand
GAATATTATAGTTGAATCCCAATCTGATTAAATCTATTGACGCAGTGACCTGTAACGTTTAGGACTTGTAACGAAGTGGGAATTATATACCGTATTACAAAAATTTGCTGATAACATAGAATATTACAGTGTTTAGATACAGACTGGCACGATATATAAAACGGTTGGCAACACTTGCTGAGTCAGTGTGTTGTATACGTATTGCTACAAATGTTGGTCTGGGTTTATAGCGTAAGAATTTGGGCTTTGTTTAGATCAGTACTGGTACTCGTTACTTGAATACTAACGTAAACTACTTGAATACTGGTACTCGTGATTATTTGTTTCTTCAGAATGAATATTTTTATTTCAAAGCATATACAGTTTTAAAATGCAGTATATAATTAGGAAATATAAATTACTATTTAAACAACCTTAACAGTTTAGTATTTTATAGTATAGCATCAATAATGTAGTACATTACAATGTCATAAATATTACAATTATGTACCAAGTATTCAAATCAATTATTGATTTTAAGAAACAGTCAGAAACTTCCTTAAATCGCAAGTGTGTAAATGCTAAAATTAAGAAAATATTCAAGTATACCTAGAGTCCCGAACTGTTAAGTTATGCAAGGTGCAATCTACATAGTAAATGTTTACCTTGTTTGGCTAAACCTACTCTGCTTACTTTTATGTTAGCTCTATAGCCTAAGTAAATAAATGTTTCAATAACGGTTACTAATTAAGTTTAAAAATTGCTCTATAATGATAAATGGAACACATTTAAACTCTATAGTCTGGAACCCATTTACGTAATAAGTCTAAAGGACTATTTATGATTTTAGCATACTGAGTTACTTATACTGCAGTTATCTTGTATTTCATATAATTTCTTTTCTAAAATATTTTAAATTTTATTTCTATTTATATAAGCCACTACATAATAACTTTTATTTTAGGACATATATTTTGACTACGTGAAAAAGTTTTGTTAAAAAGTTATTATAAAATATGTATTTATATGATACATCAAGCACATACGTTGGATTTCTTTGGCACTAATTTATAGCTGCAATTTTGATACTACTCAATACGTAATTTGTTATGAAGGGCGTAGTGTCTGGCAACGTGAATTGTGTTAAGAGAAACAGAAAACTTTAAGGCAGACATGAAGTGCAAATAGAGATAGCTGGTATCAAACATAGTTTATATCCAGTTTAATCTTTTGAAAACTAAAATTGTATCCTTGGTGTTGTGAGTGGAAATCAGAACTCGACATGAGATGTGAAAGTAGATATCCAAAAATCATTGTGGTCAATAAATCAGGAATTACAGATAGCGTAAAAATATCATAGAGGAGTTTATTAAAATATTCGTAGTTGTGACATCTCAGACTTCAGTATGGTTCAACCTCAATCCGTAGGAAGGCATAAATTGGCTACCTTATTTCAGAAAGATACCCTGAGAAACGCCTGTAAAATGATGCTTTGTCTGATGCAAAGCTTGATATTGAGTATCAACTAATTCAGCAATGCTGTTATAGGAGCACAATTAAATTGCAATAAAGAATAAAGATGCTGTATTATAAAATAGAAAAGAAGGTATATAAGCATCGTCTTAAATACTATGTCCAGTCCTAAATATCAGGTGTATTGCGCAAATATCAACCTTAAACATTGTTATATTATTAATTAGAAAAGTGATGGTCATAAAATAAACATATATACTTAAGCAGAATTACTTCTGATTTTAAGGACCACTGGTTTTAGTCCTTACGACTTTATGTACAAACAATTTACTTGTAAAGCTGAAGTTGAAAAGTAATTTTTTAATGTTTGTAAAGGAACCATGTAAGATCCGGAATGTAAGTTGCAATACAGCAAACAAATGGTAATGAATTGGCCTGTTACATTGTAATAAAAAGTTCTGAGTAAAACTGTTTTAAATGTTTACAGAAGAAATATCTTTATATAAATTTTTACTGTTCTTATTTTTTACATTTATACTCAAGTAAACTTCTATTTAATTTTTTTAAACAGTTCTTGGGCAGAGAACCTAACTAGATAAGAAAATAAAAAGTTTTAGTAAACAAATTATTTTGCTATTATATATCCACAGATGTGTTAAATAAACTGTCTGTCAAATTACAATAAATATGAGTTTTATAACAGTTCTTTAAATTTATATTAAAAGTTAGAATGATATTAACTCTTTCATTGCCATCTGTATAAAAGTATTAACTGACTAAGCACTACATTTATTATTTTTGTTAAAATTTTAAGACAAACATATTATTTTTACAAACAAATTAAATTAAATTCTCCTTTAGATTCTGTCGCTAACAGCGGTTAAGGAAAAATTTAAATGAGGGTGTATAAATAAGAATAGAAGTTAAAATACTAGATATAAGAAGACTATAAATGTAAAAAAATGTTGAATAACAGTAAAACTGCGTATATATATATATATATATATATATATATATATATATATATATATATATATATATATAATAACTACAACAAAATGAAGCATGTTCTCTAAAATGTACAAGGCTGAAGGGTTAACAAAGCCTAATTCGCCACAGGATACTCGGACTTACTTTAAACTCAAAAATTTTAATATTATCTGTTACTAAATGAATAAGTATAATGTTTATTCCGTTTGTGTCTGCCCCTCTTTGTGTTTTTATGAATTCTCCAGGTTACATGTCTGTTCATGTGATTGAGCTGATCGTTAGCTAATCCGTATTTCAAGGACAAATTGAACTCTAAGCTTAAAGTGTTTTACGAAAATCTGTTTCCATGTGGGAAAGATAGAATTCATTGATGGTTCCTGCCTGACCTTGAGCGAACCATGTCACTATGAGGATTATCTTGAACAAAAATGTAAAAGGATTAAAATATAAAGGTTTGGCTAAACCCTATTGAAGCTTGCCACTGAGGTAGCAGACGAAGTTTATCTGCCCTGTCTGTTTTTCTAGATAACTGAACAAATAAATCAATAACTTTAATTTATTGGACTTTGTTATACATGTGCATAGTCGAGTTAAATCAAGGTGCTAGTTTCTTTAAAGGAATTCCCATCTTTGAATCCTTAAACAAGCCTATTACGTGACATAGGGTGTGATGTTCTCCTACATTTTTTTTATTTCTTTAATGCATACATTTACTTAATTGTTTTATTTATCGCCCTCACCCTCATGTGTATATTGTTTAGACACCCAACGCTACAAAATTTGTGAAAGCAAATGCTCATTGTTTAGCTCGTATGCGGTATATTGCAAGTTCCTAGCTCCCAATTTAATAAATGTGATTAGAATTATAAAAGTCGAAACAAATTTATATGATGACTATGTTACATAAAACTGTTAAACAGTGACATAATGTGTATTATTACTGTATCTACTCGAAATCATAGGACATTTTAATTTAAATATGGAATAAACCAGCTTGTTAAAGACAACTAAACACTTATAGCAGTCTAAGTTCACAACCGTTATTATTAAGTTTATTATTAGTTATAACTAAAGTGTCAGAAACGGCCATAACATGTTTTGTTATGATAAAAAGTCATTTTAAGACGTAACAGCATCATGCAACGGTCCTCTTTAAAATTTTTGAATTGAAATTTATTAATGCTAATATTTATATCCTATTAGGCACTAATGCAGGCAGATCTGCAAAGAGCTTAATTCCTTTGACAAATTATCATATTTTTGCAGTTCATTGACCATATTCATCAAAGCTGTGTTGGTAGCTTATCCTTACTCAGATAATATTAATCTGTTTTATGATATCTAAAACATCTGTGTTGTTATCATAAATTTCAAAGGTAACGTGTCCTTTGAGCGAGGAGTATATGTGTAAACGATCTTACTGCATCAACTTTTCAACTTTATCTTTTATTTCGTCTGCCAGAGCTCTATATTTATTGACGGATGCAGGCCAAAACCCTGGAATGATAAATCAAAAAAGTATGTCTATCAATAGTTGACATGAAAGAGAATCTGTAACTATTTATCACATGCATAATATTTAAGATCGTAATATAAGTTAGGATTTTTAGTGCTGTGCTTTTTGAGGTGTATCTCACTTTAAAATTGGAGGATGGCCTACTAAATTTTGTTTTGTGTAGTACGTCCGAAACTTCTATGATAGAAATTTATGGAAAAACGTTATTTGATGAATGGGATTCAAAACGATATGGCCGTTTTAAGCCTTTTATTATAACTTAATTTTGTTTGGAACTTTTTCAAATTATATATAAAGTTTGCATAAGTCCATTCCCTTTTATTCCCTCGATTCTACGACGAAAATTGGTCTGAGTACTACAGAAAAGTGCCATTTCTTAAAGGCTTGCAAGCATGGATTTTGTTACTTGTACACTCAACATGAAAGTAGTCTGTATATTGTAGGTTCTTTTTACGTTGGACAAGACGCCCAGAACCTTCTAATCGCATCAATTTCGGTCTGCAACTAAGGTCCTAAAACGACCTTTTCGCTTTCTTCTGAATTAAATATATATTCAGGATGACTAAGAACAGGGGTAAGCCTGTTGACATCAAATGAGAAGATATAGTGGGAAATATCACTCATAATCACTTGGAAGAAAGGCAGACCAGCTCTTTTCAGGCCTCACCAGTAAAAGGAGACGGAATACAGCACTTGCGCATGTCCAGGATAACTACAACCTTTAGATATAAAGGATATAGCTATATAGGGTGTACAACCCACTCCAATATACATTCTCCGCAGCAGTCTAGGCCTATTGATCCACATTTTTAGTCCAATAACTGAACGTGTGAAATTCGTGATCTATAGCTTCTCGATAGTGGTTTCCAAAATTAGTTGTACGTCGATTTACTGTACCCAGTTCAGGTTCAACTGGAAAGAACAAATCAGCTATAAGTGAATCATTCTTGTATGGATAGTTTGAAGGTCAAAAGTGTATTAACCCACAAATCTACGAAACATCTTCAGCTATTATTAAATATAAAGGACAAGCCAGGCCAAGCATTTCACCTTACAATTGTTATATATGAGCCTGGAACCTATGTTAAGTAAACGGTAACAGCTTAACACTACTGTAGCCTCAGACGCACAATCTGTCGTAAATAGATCTCAGTAACTAAATAAAATTGAACATTAACTTAAATTACGTACATCTACAGTCCATGGAAAATCAAGAACTCGATATTTCTTATAAGCTTAACCAGGGTGATACACTTCCTCAAACCGTGACGGAAGTTCTCATTCATCATAATAAACTATTGGAAAATAAAATGCAAATTAATAAGATATTATTGGACTTTTATTTTAAAGGAAAACATGTAAATATTTGTTCTCTGTAGCTACTTAAACAATAAAAATAAACATCAATCTAGCACTTATGAACGGTGTAGGATCACAATAAACAAATAAATCCCAAAGACGTGTATACTTCTACCAATAATCCCAGTAATTAAAGGCGAGACAATGCTCAAAGAGGGATTGAAGAAAAGGATCCTGACGAGTTTTAAATCCCAGAGGAGTTATAGTGATACAATGCCTTTGAGACAAATTTAAACTGATTATATCTGAAGGAAAACGCTGACTGTTATTTTATAAACTAAATTAATAGTATAATTCTTCTATATTAACGTATACTACTTTTTAATATATATATATATATATATATATATATATATATATATATAAAATATATATTTGTAAACAGCATTAAAAGCTTGTTTACGTTATTATAAACGTCTCTACAATGATTTTTTCTAGCAAACTTTTGTGGTTTTTACTTTAAGACTCCTATATTATTATATGAATAGTTAAATTACCTATGAAACGTGTCATGTAAGTCTAGTGTAAGTACAACTTAATTTTAATCACGTCATTTAAATATGGGAAACTATATCATTAAACAAATATATTCTTTTTCAGTTTTTCTTGTGAATAGTCCAAACTTAGATTTATCATCTTAATTGTATATTCAGAGCAGCAATAATGTGAAATTTAAAATTCACAAAGTCTTTGATGCAGCCTAACTAATGATAAGGTATTAAATTTGGAAAAAATGTTTTAAAAAGCAATATATTATTCCGTAGCCCAATTAAGTATTTCTTAAGTGATGTAAAATAAACGTAACAATTAGCGTTCAATGGGAGATATAAAAGAAACCTATGTTACATGGTGTTTTGAAACTACTACAACACAGCCCAGAATACATAACACGTGGTACTCACCCTCGATTTCCGGAGTTGGACAGGCCAGTACGTGACAAAGTTGTAAACTTAAGGGATATTTCAGTCCGAGCGGTTGGTGCAACATATGGTTTTTCCACAGTAAACAAGAAACGTGATGCCAACTTACCGGATTGAAATACTCGTAAGAATTAGGTACATGCTACGTATGAAATAAAAAAAATACCTTAATCTTTTAATAAAGTAGTTTAGAAAAGGAAAACGTACTTTTTGCTACACAGGCTTAATATTATTTAATGTCAAATATTTAATATTCTATCACCTATTACTTTATAGAAAATTTTGTTAGTAACGGTGAGGAATTTGTTTTAATTATATTTTAATTAATAATTAGATCCTTGACGGTTTCAATGAAATACTAACTTGAGTGTTATATGATATGAACACCACACTAGGTCAACAGTAGTTAGGCGAAGTGAAACCAATCGTAGTTTATTGAATGTACTAGAGTAGTAATAACGGATAAAACGGGAACAAGTTTAAAACAAGAAGTGCTCTTGAAACTTCCAGATATACGTGTACTATGCAATTTGGAAGTATATGACACAGGATAAGCTGGATTTTATTTCAGACCTGCAGCACTGCATATATTTGCACTGCGATTTCATATTTTTATACAACCAAGCTGTTGAAAATTTACTACGGTGATTTCTATGTAGGACATATTGTAACATTTTACTCTTTATGTTATATGGAAATAATAAATAACTTAAAAGTCATTTAGGTTATAATAAATTGTTATATAGATTGTTAGAAAAGTTATTAAAACTTTATTATATTTAAACTCATTAGTTAGGAATGGCTCGATTTATTTCACAGGGTTTGTATTTTGGCGATATGTAAATTATTCAACAGAGAACAAACCTTAATTCTCATTATATTTAAATGTTCAAATAATTAAGATACCCTGTATGTAGGATAAACATTTGATAAACTATTACTTTTTGTTATATATGACCCCGTTAATCAAACATTTATTTATCATTAATTTCTTTGAGAGATGATGCAAAAAAGGAATCCGTGTATGAAATACACATTAGTTTTGGGTTAGCCTTTTTGATTTAAATATACTAAATTTTGATATTGATAAAACCTTACAATTGCATAATTACTTCACTAATCAAGCATTAAAGTCTAATATTAAACGTAACAGAACTAAAATTTGGGAGGCAATTGATATAGTTTTCTGAAAAGGTTTTAAAATATTCTTCAAGAGCAAAAAATATTGCAAATAAATATCAGGAATATAAATTTGATGTGTTGGTCTTACCCGGTAAATAATCAAGTAGGTAATAGTATTAGTCAGTAGGGCTCATATATATGTATTGTTCCGTAATGCAGGTTTAAGACAACTAGGCATTATAAAAACCAGTCTACGTAAAATGACAGTTAAAAAAAATATATATTATCAATGTCACTAAATAAATATTTCGTATTAAAACAAACTGGAAACATATTTCTTCTATTGAAACCTTAGTTATCGACAGAAAGATATTATAAATTTTGCAATTAACCATAATACTGACCGAAATTTGTATATTTGATACATTGTTTTTAAAGTGTAGAATATTCGACATTTTGGAGATATAAGAGATATACCGGCTCTGAAACTGGATGAACAACAAACTACGTGCTGAGTAAGACGTTAAACTGCAGGGCACACTCCATCTTCAACGCTGTCTTCATCGATATAACATAAGGCAAGAAGAAAGGTCTGAAATTATCGTCCCTTGCTCAGCTGGTAACGATTGTGATAAAGCGGTTGTAATAAAATAACCTAATCCTGTTGATTTAGTTTCATACCTGTCCACACTGGAGCCCTGCCGTTAGACCTTTAGAATATTTAGGATATATTACCAATATATTATTTCTGTGTTTAATATATTGTTTCCTGTTTTTAATTTATTGAAGATGCCCAATACCAAATTATTTTCATTTTTTTACTGATATGACAATAATTTTAAAGCAAAACTTAGTAATAAACGTAGAACCTAAGTATAAACCTGCTTAAAAATCATTTAAGGAGAAAAGTAAAATTTACTCTGTATGGTATTGTACCGACTGTCAATACAGCTAATTACTTGGAAAGTCATCGTTTCCTTATTATCTGTCAGCTGATCATCCCATTCCCAAACATTACTCTCCTTATTTTAAAAATTGCCTTGTGTAAACATCTCTTTCTTTGCATAACAAATTTAAATTCTTGGTTTGGCCACATGAAGACTAATGAATTTTGTCGTAAAATGATAAAACAAAACAGAAGCTGTATTTCCCTTCGCATCTATTACTGTATAATTAATTTCTCGAGAATAAGCTTTCCTGAAAAACGAAAGGCCTTTTGCAGCAATTTTGCATTATGTCGGACATTTTTTAATTTTTAAGCACATTAGTACTATTTTTGTATGTCCTACGTTCAAACAACCTATTTTAAAACCAAAATGAATTTGAGGATGTAGGTGCAATAAGGGCATCTCGTTCAAATTTGTGTTTTGAGATATAGAGCTTCAAAGTTGTACCACTTTTTTAATAAAATCCAGCAAATTGTTTGAAAACTGTGTAGTTAGTGTGTATATTATTCAATTCATTACAATTATATTTATATAATTTTTTAAATACTTACACATATTTAAATATTGGAAAAAATGTAAAACACATAATATGCCATAGGCACTTTTTAAGAGAACAATATTTAGTTTGTTATTTGCAAAAAGGGCCTATAAACCTAAAGAGTCGAAGTAAATGAGGCTGTAGGTGCAATAAGGGCCTATAGGAGTATATTCTCTGTAGGAGTATATACTTTGGGAGAATTCAAAATTGGATTCTCCATACTTTTATATACATGTGTACAAAAATTCTTGTCATTATCTTGTCTCATAAGGTTGGTACACGTGTTTTACCAAATTAATTTATAGGCCCTTCTTTCATAGAACCAATGTGTACTAGTCATTGTTGTATTCTGTGCTGTTTTTAAGTTAAATTTGAGGTTAAGAAGGTGATTTTAACTGTATTTTTATGTGAGTGGATTGTTTACTGGACTGAAAATATATTTTGTTTGGTTACACTAACAACATGGACACAGTATTGGCTTCATCCATCAAAAAAGGAGCAAAGTTTGAACCTAAGAGTCCTGAAAACTGAAATTGCACTAAAGCAAAAGAAATGAGAAATACTGGACAAGGCTACGTATCCCTTCACAGTAAGAAACCTGTAGCCGCCAAAGACTTTTCTGTTGTAAAATCTTGTTGCAATAAAAAGTGTTTTGAAAGAATTGATAGTCTACAACAAAAACATATCTACAACTCCTTTTACAATGGGCAAATAAAGGAATCTCAAGATAACTTTCTTGCAGGCTGTATGAAGTTACATGTTGCCGATAAGTCAAGAAAATTACTAAATGCTAAGGTTCATAGGCAATTAACTTGGGATAACACCTTAAATGATGCTGGTATTGTAAAACCTGTTTGTCGATCATTAATTACAAGCCTGTTTAAAATCTCTGTTAAAAGGATCAGGGTTATGCAAGAAAAAGTAGTTAAGGGACACACTTTTGAAGAAAAAAGAGGAAAACATGAAAGCCACAATAAGATCAGCTGTGATGTTTTGGCCTTGACTTTAGATCACTTATAGAGTATACCTAACAAACCCAGTCATTATACTAAGTCCAACCGTGTATATTTTAAAAATCCTTACTTAAATATAAAACAAATCTTTTGGAAAATATTTTACTGAAAATACGGGTCAAAAGTTAAATATGGCATATAAGACCTATTTTAAGTGCTTCAAAAAAACTAACTATGCGTTCAAGAGACCTAAATCAGATATCTGTGACTACTGTAAGGAGTGTGAAGTCAAGCTTGAGTAGAATAACAACGATCAATGTTGTCCCATGTATATGGTTCACAAGAGAAAGGCAAAAAAACACAAGGTATTAAAAAATTAATATATTGCTTTGTCTAAATCTGAAGACACAGAACATCTAGTTATAGAATTTGACAATGCGAAAAATTTGCCACTGCCCAAACTTAATGTTTGTAAACAGTTTTATAAACGATTAAGTGTGGTTATATGTATTTAATGCACTTTGTCATAATGATGACTCTGCAAAATTTTACACATTTCTAGAATCTCAGGCAAAAAAAGGCCTTAATACTGTCACTTCATTTTTATTCAATTTTATTAAAAATTAGATTTAAAAGTATCCCAACACGAATAAAGTTATGCTTTCCAGCGACGCTGCTGGTGGACAGAATAAAAATATGACAGTAGTGGAATTTTGTTCTTGGATATCCAAAATTTACAACCTTGAAGTGCTTCAATTATTTTCTGTTTGCGGGCACCCATTCGGCCAGTGCGACCGAAAATTTGTTGTGATGAAATCTAGCCTGAGAGGTAAACAAGAGATAGAAACTTTGCACCCATACTTGTCAAACATTGTTTTATGCCGAGCTAACCCATCGCCATTTGAACTTATACATGACTCTACAATTATTTTTGACTTGAAAAAAGGTTCAACTCAACATTTCTTAAAAACACCATTTAAGAAATGCACTCCCTTAATAATACATACCTACTGCGTTTTGGTGTATAAGACTACTGGAACTATTGCAGCATCAAAGAGCTACCACCCTATGTATGAGCCTTTTCAGTTTATGATAGCTAATATGCCTATTACAGTTGCTTTAACTCTAGATATAGCTCCAGAAGATTTCTTGAATAAGCCAAAATCAAGGATGTAATAGATCTTTATCCATACCTCAAAGATGAAAGTAAAGATTTTTTTGAATCCCTTTTTACTAAAAGTGCTCAACCTGAACATGAAGAACTAAATGACTCTGGAGTTGGAAATGTGCAGTGATTAAGATACTGTAAATATATTAAGACTGTTTTATGCACTCACTATCTCTTGTTGTGTGAAACTAAATGTTTTTATATGGTAGCATATTGTACGACACCTTTTCATTTTTATTTCATACAATGTTTTAAGTTTTCCGGATTAGCTTTTGTTTGTTTAGTTTAAAATAAAATAAACTATCTAATTAAAATGTTTATTTTACTTCCCGTGTTTCAATATCAATATACATAGTTCAAATTAATAATTGTAATATAGTGCAACTATTATGAATAATTACTAAACTGTGAAAGGTCAGATAACACTTAAAAGGTCTTTTGTGGGTTTCCATCGTGATGAAAAGTATCGTTCAATAAATGTCTGGAAAGTTCTATGGCGTGGCTCAATAGCATTTTCTACACTTGGATTCGCCTCGCGCGTAAATGCAATATCGCCATTCAATAGTTTACTTTCGAGCTAGTAATAACATGGTCTCTTCATACGTTTAACCATTACCTTAAAAATAAAGAGGTTAGGAAGGCCAAAAGACTACATAAACGAGTGAACAAACGTAACATTTAGTGACAGTATTTGTGAAACTATGGTTTTCACTACTTTCGCCTTAGATAATGCTAAGGCAACCACTAAAATCTTAGGGGCTATTAATTAAAATAATTTATATCTATAATTTATATAATTAGTGATCTTGAAAACCTTTTCTACTGTATGTCTTTAGGTTTTTAATTCCTTATTAATTAAAAAAGAAAGTTAATTTATTTTCTGGTTGGTATATTGGTGGTAATATCTTTCAATGATCTTAACACACATTTCAAACTCTGACATCATCGATAATCTAAAATTAATTTTTACAGAAGTCACTTCCATAATCTTTTTTAAATATGTTTATTTAACATTGATGCTATGTTAAACATTTAAACTCATCCTTATATATATGAAATATATATATTAGCTGACCCGGTGAACTTCGTTTCTCTTACCTCTTGGCCATTTCGCGCTACCTTTGTTAACATAGTTACATATGTAACTAATCGATTTGACAAAGTTACAAAATTCCACATTGACGTGAGTTTCGAAAGTTTTGGACAATATTGGCGAGTACGGCACAATCCAACGATTGTCTACATCAAAGTTTTGTCCTTTTATCTTCACAATTACAGATCGCCCACCGTCCTCAACTGATTGCCGACGATACAACAGGTAACCATCATTTCCCGAGATGGTTTCAGCAATCAATGCTCTAGGGTATCGCATAGAACACTTTTCGTCGACCATACAGGGTGAGCTGTTGTTTGAAAACTCCGCAAGGTCCATGTATCATATGTTTACTTACTACTGTATGCAATTCATTCATCGGGAATCTCGGCTGAAATTATGGAATCAATATCTTCTGGCCTTAATTTATCAACTAACCAAACTAATATGTGCGCATGTGGCAGACCACGCTTTTGCCACTCAAAAGAGTACATCCAACAACGTACCTGGCCATACACACGATGCTTTATAATGAAATTCATTAAATATTTTAATTTTTGCTTAAACACTCTGGCAGTGGTGTTATGCCTATCAACTGGTGTTTGGCCGTGTAGCAATTCTTTCTTAATTTCCATCCATTGTGGGTTACAGGTGAATGTAATAAATAGGTCCGGACGGCTATATTTTCTAAAATACGAAATCGCATCTTGCGCGTATTTGAGCATGTGGCGCGGTCTTCTAATGTACTGTAAGTGGCCGGCAAAATTGTCATTTTTCCCACATTTTCTGCATTTGCATCAGCATTAATAGCATCACGAAGATGAATGTACTCTTCAGATCGAAGCTGCTGTTGGTTTTAGACGGATTTACGTCAATCATTCGGTCTCAATTTTGACATACATGTCAACTGCAAACTGATGAAAAAGCCGTTGACACATCAAAATGTGATTTACCTGTACTTCACCTTCACGGATCATGAATCTGTATGAATAAAAATTCATAGCACTGACTTTTTTGTTGGATTCAACACTTGCAATCAGAAATGATAAACAATGACATTTTTGAATACATTAAATACAACACATTTATTGTCAAATTATCATCATTATCATATCGGAAAAAAGGCAATCAATACAGGTACAAATACAGGTTTTAAACTTAAAGCATTCTGTAAGCTATATATATATATATTATATAATATATATTTGTGGTGTGTAAATATATAAAGATGTACTTTACCATGTGTAACAAAAATCTTCGAGATAAAATATTGGGTGCTGTCAGGTCCAAACACGACAGTACTTTATTTGCCATCAATAAACACATATCTTCTATCATGATCAATGTCTCATTGCAAATTTCCGCATTAATTAGTAGTGTAGAATTCGAAGTTTGACATCGCACACGATGCAGCACATCCTCAGGAATGTCATCCCTATATTTCATCCACAAATCTTCCGGATTCGAAGGGAAACATGTGGATATTATAATCGCAAACAATGTTCGAATTTGATGTGGTGATGAAGATATGATGGAATTCTTGAGCGTATTATCCCAATGTAAATCATCCTCGAGTAACTGTAATAGTTGATACACCTCACGGTAAGTAGCAAACAGATGTCCATCAACTGTTCTCAATTGTTGAAACGATGTCGGACAACGAACATTCACCAATAAAAATCTAAGATAATAACATTTAGCGTTATTTGGATGTACTGTATTTGTCGGCACTATAATCGATTTCTGGATCGTAGGAGAATGCTGCTCGTTCCAGGTTCACAGGAGCATTGCGTTTGCGGAATCGGTCAATTTCCTTTTCCCGGGCTCGCTGCTTTGTGAACGATGTGCCCGAACTCGTTGCATTCTTTGTCTATCCACTTCATTCTGATTTACTGTAGAACGCAAATGTGCCATACCAATACGACTGTTATCATTATCAGTCTCTTGCTGGTCATCAGTGCGATTAGCGCGTGTGGTAGCTCGCCGCACATTCGATCTACTTCGACGACCCATGTTAGGTCGTTTTCTTCTCGGCATTGTAAGCAGTATTTGATATTAATGTTTTCTTGCACTAATAATGTTAACCTATAATGGCGAAAGCTTTTATATACCCAAAATTGCATGCAGTAGTAAGTAAACGTATGATACTGAGACACGTCGTCATTTGTATATGTTACAGCTGTTAAACTACAGTAATTATGGATACATGAACATCAATCAGACGTTTGACAGGTAAGAACCGTTTGTATGGGAAAATCAAATTGTCGCTTTTAGTATTTTCCTTGCTATTGTTTTATATTTTCTCATCGTTTAAACCTTCCCTAGACTTCTACGAACATTTCAAGACCAAAATTAGCCAAATCGGTTCAGCCGTTCTCGAGTTTTAGCGAGACTAGACTAACGAACAGGAAATTAACTTTTACTTATATATATATATATATATATATATATATATATATATATATATATATATATATAATATAGATTCATGAAGTTCTCCCCCCACTTCTACAGCGCATTGTACTAGTAAAAATAATGAAAAAATGTTATATAAACATAGGTCCGAAAACGCTTCGTTAGCGAGTTACAGCTAGCGAAAGATTTCGCCTGAATTCCTGAGTAAAGAGTAAAATAAAGCCATACTGAACTTTTGGAAAGGTTAATTAAGTAAGAAATATCGTGGATTATTATGTATTTTTACCTGATAAAGCTAATAAAATAGGTTTAAGAACTGTACCTGTAGTAGTTTTTGAGGGATTCAGGGTTAAATGCAAAAAATTGGGGCACGAAACAATGTTTTTTTTAAGTTTGATGTACAATAACTTTGTTAAATTGGTAATAAATACATTAAATCAACAAACATTAATTGTAGGGAATTTAATTTTGAGAAAATTGATATAATCAAAGTCTAAAATAAAACAGAAATAAGTACCAAAAAATCGATTTTATTCAGTATAATACATTACTAGCTGTAAAGAAATACCGTACTGTATTTAGTTAAAATAAAACAAAAACAAAATGTTTGTTCATTAATGATGAGATAAATTGAGAAAACAAGATTAACTGTTAAATAAATTTGTTTGTAAATAAAAATATCATGTTTTATTACGTTGTATTTTTTTTTATAAAAATTTACATCAAATGTTCAAAAATAAATGAAGCAAACATTTTCCCATTATTGTTTACTAATCATCGAAATGCAGTTTTTTGTTTTATTAATTTCTAAGTTGGTAACGCACGAATAACAGCTGATCAACAATGGTATTCTGTACTGTTACGTTAGAACTGTGTATTAGTGGTGTTTTGCAAGCTACAGCAGGAGATCGGATTCTGTGAATCGTGTTATTAAATGCAATTTTTCTGTGAGTTATAATTTGATTGTTTATTCAGCGAAAAAATGCCTTACTTATTTACATCAGAGGAATACGCTGATATGGTTTTTATTTTGGGTTACTGTAATGGTAATGCTAGAGCTGCTGTAGAAGAATATGAACTACGTTACCCTAATATGAGGATTCCAGATACCAAAACAATTTCAGGAACTTTTCGTACTCTTCGGGAAACAGGATCACTACCAAGTACTAGAACCAATTATGAACGAGCTGTCCAACTTGATGATGATATTGTTATTAATGCTGTTCATCGCAGTCCAGGTGTAAGTACACGACGTATTTCTAGGCTGATAGGAGTTTCGCAGTCAACGGTGTGGAGGTCACTTAATCGAAACAAATTTTATCCGTTTCATAAACAAAAGGTTCAACATCTACAGCTAGGGGATGGTCCGCTTCGCTTGGAGTTTTGCAACTTTTTGAATATTAATAATCAACTCTACAAGCGTATTTTGTTTACGGATGAGGCACAATTCACTCGGGATGGTGTCAATAACTTGTACAATGAACACTCATGGGCAGAAGAAAATCCACATGAGGTAGTGGAACAGAACTTTCAACACCGATTTAGCGTCAATGTCTGGTGTGGCCTTTTGCACAATCGGCTGATTGGACCTTTCATATTACCTGGACGCCTAAATGCTGAGTTCTATTTGCATTTCCTTCAAGATGAGTTGCCACAGCTGTTAGAGAATGTTCCTTTACATCTCAGACAAAATTTGTACTTCCAGCATGACGGAGCACCTCCCCACTTTTCACGTGCCGTTTCTGCTTACTTAAATCATCAATTTCCTGGACACTGGATTGGTCGTGGAGGGCCTCACCCTTGGCCACCAAGATCACCAGATCTATCTCCATTGCATCTGGGGATGGATGAAAGACATTGTATACAAGACAAAAGTGAATTCTCGTGATGAATTAATTGCCCGTATTATGGAATCGGCTGTGCAGACTCAGGGAAGTCCTGAAAAATTAAGAAACGCAACAAAAGCAATACACAAACGTGCTGCAAAATGTATTGATAATGATGGCCTCATTTTCGAACATCTATTATAAAAAGGTGCGTACGGTTGGCCCAACCTGATTAATTTTGCTTAAAACTAGTAATGTATTATACTGAATAAAATCGATTTTTGGTACTTATTTCTGTTTTATTTTAGACTTTGATTATATCAATTTTCTCAGAATTGAATTCTCTACAATTAATGTTTGTTGATTTTATGTATTTATTACCAATTTAACAAAGTTATTGTATATCAAACTTAAAAAAACATTGTTTCGTGCCCCAATTTTTTGCATTTATCCCTGAATCCCTTAAAAACTACTACAGGTACAGTTCTGAAACCTATTTTATTAGCTTTATCAGGTAAAAATACATAAGAATCCACGATATTTCTTACTTAATTAACCTTTCCAAAAGTTCAGTATGGCTTTATTTTACTCTTTACCCAGGAATTCAGGCGAATTCTTTCGCTAGCTGTAACTCGCTAACGAAGCGTTTTCGGACCTATGTTTATATAACATTTTTTCATTATTTTTACTAGTAAAATGTGCTGTAGAAGTGGGGGGAGAACTTCATGAATCACCCTGTATATATATATTAAAATTAAAAGGAATACTTACCCTACAAGAAATAGAACAATGTAAGGCACTACAACTGTTTTATAAACGACAGACCAACATTTAATAACTTGTATTTTCAACAGTCATTTTTTAATTATCGACTTTTCATATGCCCTACAATAAAAAACTGTGGCATAGCCATACACTACAGAAAGACTTGCCAGCTACTTTACCAATCACATTTTGTAACAATAGTAATAATATTATCTTCCATTCCATGGGATAATTATAGTATTTGCATTTCCATTGTATTATATTTTTATTTCATGGGCTATATATATAAAGTGTATAAAAATTTAAGTATACAATGACAAAAACACAAAATATATGTTGTTTTATATATATATATATATATATATATATATATATATATATATATATATATATATATATATATATAACATGCATGAAACCACATATGCGTCACATATAGAAAACGAACTTATTACACAACATTAGAGAACCTGCTTAAAAAATATACATATGATTTAAAAGAAACTAAATTTGTTAAAATGCCTTTGGTAAGACAATTTATAAGGATTCCTTGGGGCTCGAAAACTGTCATAACATATTGTTAATCGCAACTTTCACATCCTTTAACATGTCAGACCGAATTACATGTGTCAGGACTGTTATACAAGCCCTTCGATGTTCAAGGCTTTTATCGCTTAGTGTCTTAATCCACCACAATCTGCAAAGTACCAGTATCATTTTGATACTAGCACATGAAACAGCATAATATACCATCTTGATTATTTCTTAATATTATTTAAAATAATTTGCCATGTATTGTTATTCTTGATTATTCAAATAGTGTTTCATCCAAGGCGTTTAGCAGATCATCATTTCATTATTATGAAAATTTCATCTTTCAATTTCAAGGTAAAACAGGTTGTGGGCTTGTGGAATGTAAATTGACTTGTGGATCACTTACTTACAATAATTATTAATGAAAATGGATAAATTTATTTTTAAATTTAGCTCCTCTTTTCCATTTTACATTATTTATACCTAGAAGGAGTATTTTGCAATAGTATTAAAAGTATTTCAACACAATATGAAAAGGATTTAAAAATCAGTATAGTTTCTGTGGTAGTGCAGCGTATAATAATATGCATATGAAGATCTAGGCTATTTAAAATGAGTAATAACCAATATAATTTTAATGATAAATTGAACGCTTCTGTTTGTAAGAAGCTTGTATACATATCAGGAGAATATAGTGAAAGAGACGCTTGTGTCGTGGTGAGATGTTTATCAAAACAATACACTCCTGCACAACACTAGCATTACGGTTGGCTGGGTCTCCGAGCTGATGACCTACATATAGCGATACTGTAGTGGGTATGTTAAAGAACCTCTATACGTATCAGTAGAGTAAATAAAAGAGAAATTGTGTAGAGTTGAGATATTTATAAACATAAGACCAATTTTGCACAGAACGAGTATTAGGTTTGACAGAGTCGCCGTGCTGATATGTTACATGTAGTGGTACTGTAGTGGGTATGCTTTATGAATAACGTGAATACGTATCAGGAGAGTAGAGTGAAATAGAAGGTTCTGGGGCAGTGAGATTATGTAAACATAAGACCAGTATTGCTGAAACGAGTATTAGGTTTCATAGTGTGACCGTGCTGATATGTTACATGTAGTGGTACTGTAGTGGGAATGCTTTATGAATAACGTGAATACGTATCAGGGGATTAGAGTGATATAAAGGTTTGTGGGTCGGTGATAAAACTAGTATTGCAGAGTACGAGTATTAGGTTTGACAGAGTCACCGTGCTGATATGTTACATGTAGTGGTACTATAGTGGGTATGCTTTATGAATAACGTGAATACGTATCAGGAGTGTAGAGTGAAATAGAAGGTTGTAGGGCGGTGAGATGTTTATGAAAATGAGACCACTCTTGCAGAGTACCACTATTTCGGTTGGCTAGGTTTCTAACATGATATCTTACGTTTAACTAACATCGCACTGGTTATGTTTTCTAGACTGCTATACTTTCTTTGATGTTCAGGATACTATCACCAGAGTATTAAGTAATCACACAGAGTTTACTATAAGTAAAGAATTTTTTATTATTATAATATGTAAAAATTAAATAAATAATTCACTCCTTTTTATAATTGCAAAATTTAATGGCAATTAAATACAAAAGGAATTATTATTATAGTATTCCATTTACAAATTGTATCCACAAGATTATCTCTTTATTTAAATTATTCCTTATATACTTTTACTTTATTTTTTTTTTGTATTTTATTGGCCATTTTGTTACTTTTACGTATTTTAATATGGATATAATCAACAGGTATAAGTGTCATGTGCAATATTTTAATTCATTCAACTCATCTACTCATTATTGGCAATAAACCAATAATGTACGTACCATTAGTTCTTATATATGTTGTAACCTAAGTGTAGAATAAACAATCTATACAACTTGCTTTCATTGATAACCACACTTTGCACGTCCACGATATATTTATACATTTTTTACTTTATTAATGGAGTATAATATTTGCATTAACGCTTATCCTTGACGGAATATTAGTTTTCTCTTTCAACTATGGTAGAAGCCATATAAAAGCTTATTTAGTGCTCCCTACAGTTATAACGTCATCGTTGTATCAATAGAAG
Source organism: Homalodisca vitripennis (assembly GCF_021130785.1). Taxonomy (NCBI): domain Eukaryota; kingdom Metazoa; phylum Arthropoda; class Insecta; order Hemiptera; family Cicadellidae; genus Homalodisca; species Homalodisca vitripennis. Next base: position 52,976,951 of record NC_060213.1, on the reverse strand, counting down.
TGTCATGAACATGCACTCTAATTCAGACTGTCTAATCACCATTATTCTCATGAGTGTTGGTACAATTGTCTTTGACAGTCGTTCAAGAAAAAATGTCATGATAAGGTATTTTCTTCAAACAAACAAGATCTGAACTTGGTACTACCCTCTTTAACATAAAAATTACGATTGAAAAATATTATTTGCAGAAATATATAAAATAATTTAATTGAATTTCTATTTAAAAGAGAGTCATTCCCGCGTATAAATAACAGTATATTGAAGAGGTAGAGTACTTATCATTTAATTTTCTACCACACCTGAAACGTTAGTTACTAGACCATTTCATGTAGATTTTTTTGTTTCGAGAATACTTACTAGGTCAAAAAGTATCAGATTCAAAATTTTAAATCAAAACTAAAGGTTTATACAATTATATACTAAAAGGTTTTGCGTTTTAACTGTTGGATTTCCTAAAAAATATATATTGCATTTATTAATTTAATAACATGTTTTTTGATTTAGTATTAAAACAAACCCATATTCAAAATTTACTCCCCAAATTATGTCGTAAAACATGTTCTGGAATTTATATACTAACTAACATAGCAGTTTTATAAAACTCAAGAGGACAAAACAAATATCAGCGAAAAATGTTCTCATAAAGAACAATAGAAATTGACGAAATACAGGGCATGAGAATACATTAAATTCACGTATAAATGACTTGCCAATCAGGTATGCTTTGTTAAATTCAACATTAAACTCCAGGAACTTTAACGATTAAAATCCTGTCAATCAATTATGCGTCTTAAACAAATACTATTTTATATTTACCCTAATACGTTATTGGATTTGTTTTAAATATATATTTACGTATTACGCTTTTCTCATTCTCAGATATAAGTCTCAAATTAAATAACTGTATTCCTTAATACTACAAACACATTTCCTTATTATATCTACGGTATTTCTTGAAACCAATTGACGAGAGAGAGAGAGAGAGAGAGAGAGAGAGAGAGAGAGAGAGAGAGAGAGAGAGAGAGAGAGAGAATTTTAGATCACTTAAAGTCTAAAGATCAAACCACATTACAATTCCACCTTTATTCCTTAGTAATCTTTAAGTCCTATTTGCAATTCGTCTTATACAGAACTTTAATAATAACGTCATAAATCGAGTCCGGCCACTCTAAGATTTTAGTATTGTTGTTTGAGTCCTTTGAAATGGACTATAAAATATAATATATTATAAGTTTAATTCTTTTAACCTTATTTCATTAAAACATGAAACTTATAAAAACGTGACTTCTGTACTAAGAAAGATGTGTTTATTATAGGTGCGATATTCTTACCGAAAATGCAGTTACAAAATCTATGAAAATTACTTTTAGAAAATTATATATTTCTATATGTACTGAAAAATGTGTATACTATATACTCTTTTAATACTTCAATAGATGTAAAATGCATGTAACATAAACTAAGGGGAGTCTAAATTCCATTTAACGATAATGTTAACTTTATGTTACATATCTCTGGAATTAAGTAACCTAGAAACCTACATTTTTGTTTGTTTGAAAGAACAGCTCTTTAGTTATTTCCGCGTAAATTATTGTTATTATTGGTAAAAAATAAAAAAAATGGTGATTTAAAAAAAAATATGATTTTTGTAAACAATTTTTTATATTTTTCTATTTGCTAAATTTTTATTTATAATTGGAATATTATGAAACTTTAGGAGGAACTAGTGTTTATAGTAATGCAGCTACAGTAAAACTTTTGCTATCCTACCTATAACCGTTCTTGAGATATATCACATCAAATATACAAAAATGCTATTATGCGGAAAACTACAAAAATTTAAAAATTTACACCAAAATATAAGTTATATTACCTTTAGTGTAATCCTGCACGATAAGATGGGTTGTCTGGGTCTTCTGACTCCTGGTAAATGTCTTCCAGTCTTCTTTTGCCTAATGTCCTGCTTTGTCGGATTTATTTCAAGGTCAGTCATGGCCTTTTCTGCTTTTCGGAGTCGGTCCAAGTCCATCTTCTTCATAGCGGCAAGCATGTTAGATCCTACTTTCAGCCCTAACCCGTCTAATATTTTACACTTGCTGGAAAACCCTTCATTAAATGATAGCACAGCATCATGTGCGCCAAATGTCAAGGTGTGCAATCGTACAAAAGTACTTCTAGGAATAGGAGACCATATGAGGTTGTTTAGTGACTCATTTGGGTTCTGGGACTTCCCTTTAAGGCACTGTGCTAATAACTCTGGATCAGACAGGCTCTTGAAAATTGGTTTTAATTTCAACATAATGGCTTCAAGGAGATGGAAATGTTTGCCATGGTCATAGGATTTATTTTCGAGTTCTGCTTTTTTATATTTACACCACGTCAATTCATCATTCAGACACAATTGACGTGTTGGCGTTTCATTTGTAGATTGGACATGAAAATATGTTGCCCAAACAGCTTTCTTCATCTCAACTACACTATGGGTGTTCCTCCTAATTGATAATCCATAAAACGTCTGAAGCTTTTGAACCACAGCAGTCGCTAGTCGGTTTTTCCCAGACAAAGGTTTCCCATCTGACAATTTTTCATTTTTACATTTGTCTTTTAGAGTGCGTAGGCGAGTCCCCATATGCTTCTGTACATGACCTACGCACTCTAGTTTTCTAATTACTACATCAGGTCCATAAGATAGGGATTCAGATTGATACAGTTACATGACCAAGGAGCTTTTTTACTAAAACTGAGTTGCAGGCACTATTTTATTGATTTTTTTCATGGCTTTATGATTTATTTATTACAAAGTGTTATATATCATTGGAAAGAGGAAATTTCAAACTGTAATATTCAATAAAAAACCCAAAATTGAAAAAAAATCAATTTTTTTCAATTTAGACTCCCCTTTTAATAATTTTGGCGATTTGACTTATTTACTTTATAATAAGTCTACGTCCGTTTAAGGACCCTCCAGAACTTGATATATACATGATAATATAAAATTTTCTGTACCGATAATTAATGTTTGTGTAATATAGACAAACCCGTATGAAATTGGGAACCTTTTATACCTTCCATGTGTTAACTGTACCTATTATTATATAACTATTGTTATATTGCTTAACAGTCGTACATAGGTTAATTTGTAAGAGGTTTAAAGTCTAATATCATTTCGTCGGTAGCTGAAGTCTTAATGGAATATCTCTGTGTTCAGATAGTCTTAGTGCCAAAACCTTGTTTAATAACATTTATATTACTCTATTGTAATTCTATCAGTTTTATATCGCGGTTTTGCTATTTCCAGGTCTTCCTAAACCTGGCTTACTAATACTAAACCATTCATTGGAACCCTACTCACTAATAAATTGAAAAAAATATTATTCACACGTTGAGACCCAAATTTTAAATTCAGACCCCGATAACGACTAATGCATTTGATCCAGCTAGCCATCACGGTGTGTCTAAATTTCAAAGTAGTTTAAGTTTATATATTTAGTCGTTATACGTGTGTGAATCTTTAAGGGATTTTTAAACAAAGAACTATATTTTCCTGTGTTTTAGTGTGCTACCTGAAGTGTACCATTTTCGATGCAAAAATTTTTATGTTTTCAGTTTTGCTCATAACAGAAAGTTTCCATTTATGTGTTGTAGAATATGGTGTCGAAACCTTTCTGAAAATTATTTCAATTGACCCTGTTGACTTTTTACTTTTCACTATCAAGTACTGACTATTTTTATGTTTTAGTTCTTTCATGCTTTAAATGAAAGTAGAATGGTCAAATAATTATTACACTGTAAGATTTATATTTACAAAATTTTAATAAATTATAGAAAAAAAGTTTGTTATAAATAAAATCTGATTCCCTATTAGTAAATTGTACTTTATATAAAATAGGATACACATTTTGAGGTCGTATTTAAATTATAATCTTACAAAACTATATTTTCCTTTCAAATCTTAGTAGTTCCTACATTTAAATAAGATAGGTATTTACATTTTTTCTCCGTTAAATAAACGGCATATGCATGAAACACCACCCCTTGAATAAAATCAAACCTTAATTGATTGACGACGTCAATGGTATTAATTTTTTTTTATTTTTAACTAAAAAAATTAATATGACATTTTATTACACTATAAATAACTTATTAGTACATTGTATCTTTGTAAATTACATCGTTATGTATGATTTTACATGTTAAACAAGGAATAAATCTATATTTAATTTTATATGTTATAATTTGTAATTATATAATATAAGATAAAGAATTATGTTTTAAATTATATTATACATAAAATTGCTAGAGTAAATTGCAAAAGCTGGCTTGTATTACAATTTTAAGTTGTAGTGCAAAAACATGCTGAGCTGCAGGTCTGAGATAAAGTCTAGCTTTATTCTGTGTCATATACTTCCAAATGCATGGTACGTGTATATCAAGAAATTCCTAGTAAGATTCTTGTACTAAACTGGTTCCGTCTTTACTCGTTATTATCGCTAGAAGACAGTCAGTAAAGTAAGATGTGTTTAAATTCGTCAAAATTACAATTGAGCAAGTATAAAGTGCTTAGCTCTTAAACTGTTATATTAAAGTGTTATATTTAACAGTTTAAGAGCTAAGCACTTTATACTTGCTCAATTGTAATTTTGACGAATTTAAACACATCTTACTTTACTGACTGTCTTCTAGCGATAATAACGAGTAAAGACGGAACCAGTTTAGTACAAGAATCTTACTAGGAATTTCTTGATATACACGTACCATGCATTTGGAAGTATATGACACAGAATAAAGCTAGACTTTATCTCAGACCTGCAGCTCAGCATGTTTTTGCACTACAACTTAAAATTGTAATACAAGCCAGCTTTTGCAATTTACTCTAGCAATTTTATGTATAATATAATTTAAAACATAATTCTTTATCTTATATTATATAATTACAAATTATAACATATAAAATTAAATATAGATTTATTCCTTGTTTAACATGTAAAATCATACATAACGATGTAATTTACAAAGATACAATGTACTAATAAGTTATTTATAGTGTAATAAAATGTCATATTAATTTTTTTAGTTAAAAAATAAAAAAAAATTAATACCATTGACGTCGTCAATCAATTAAGGTTTGATTTTATTCAAGGGGTGGTGTTTCATGCATATGCCGTTTATTTAACGGAGAAAAAATGTAAATACCTATCTTATTTAAATGTAGGAACTACTAAGATTTGAAAGGAAAATATAGTTTTGTAAGATTATAATTTAAATACGACCTCAAAATGTGTATCCTATTTTATATAAAGTACAATTTACTAATAGGGAATCAGATTTTATTTATAACAAACTTTTTTTCTATAATTTATTAAAATTTTGTAAATATAAATCTTACAGTGTAATAATTATTTGACCATTCTACTTTCATTTAAAGCATGAAAGAACTAAAACATAAAAATAGTCAGTACTTGATAGTGAAAAGTAAAAAGTCAACAGGGTCAATTGAAATAATTTTCAGAAAGGTTTCGACACCATATTCTACAACACATAAATGGAAACTTTCTGTTATGAGCAAAACTGAAAACATAAAAAATTTTTGCATCGAAAATGGTACACTTCAGGTAGCACACTAAAACACAGGAAAATATAGTTCTTTGTTTAAAAATCCCTTAAAGATTCACACACGTATAACGACTAAATATATAAACTTAAACTACTTTGAAATTTAGACACACCGTGATGGCTAGCTGGATCAAATGCATTAGTCGTTATCGGGGTCTGAATTTAAAATTTGGGTCTCAACGTGTGAATAATATTTTTTTCAATTTATTAGTGAGTAGGGTTCCAATGAATGGTTTAGTATTAGTAAGCCAGGTTTAGGAAGACCTGGAAATAGCAAAACCGCGATATAAAACTGATAGAATTACAATAGAGTAATATAAATGTTATTAAACAAGGTTTTGGCACTAAGACTATCTGAACACAGAGATATTCCATTAAGACTTCAGCTACCGACGAAATGATATTAGACTTTAAACCTCTTACAAATTAACCTATGTACGACTGTTAAGCAATATAACAATAGTTATATAATAATAGGTACAGTTAACACATGGAAGGTATAAAAGGTTCCCAATTTCATACGGGTTTGTCTATATTACACAAACATTAATTATCGGTACAGAAAATTTTATATATTATCATGTATATATCAAGTTCTGGAGGGTCCTTAAACGGACGTAGACTTATTATAAAGTAAAATAACCAAAATTATTAAGTTTATGTTACATGTATTTTACATGAACATAAATGAGTGAAATCCGAAATTAAAGTTAATCCGTATCATCCTAGATAATACATTAACAAACTAACATATGGCTACACTAACCTTTATAATAAAGGATAATATATAAAGATACCGAAATTATTGACTGTTATAGTTATTATGTCACAGAAACCAAGTTAACAAATATCCGTAATAACTGAATAAGTACTATTATTACAGAAAAGTAAGTAAAGATTTTAAAGTATCTAAATTATTTGTTAAGTAAATTTATGACAGAAGTTAGTCAAACAGATATCACAGTACTAAAGCTATAGAGTGTTAAATCCGTTTCACACGGACGGACATAGATTACCTTTACAGTATTTAAGTTAGAGATATACCACAAGCATACTTTGGGAAGGTCCGTATAAACCGAATATTAAAATATTAAAGACGTTAAAATACCAATATTACATTTTTACATTGCAATATTACAATATGACAAACCACGAGGCGTTACATTTTAATAAACAGTTACTGTAATTATATAGTAAGTAAGGAATTGAAAAACAAACTCCTATCTTTTTGCTATAATAAACTGCAGACTCCACTAAATAAATCAAATTAATAAAAAACATTATTCTGGCAATAAGTTATAAACAAGGGTTTGTTACAAATAAACAAAAATTAAAACTAAAGCTTTACTGCTCAAATACCATACAAATTAATACTATAATAATATCGAAATTACTGAATAGAATATATGTTTAATTCGTTAACGTATCTGTAAGAATTTAACATTAGTACGTAATAATGATTTCCAAATTTTAAGTTGATTAAAATATAATATGTATAAAACTTGAATGGGCAACTCCATTCAAAATGAAATTGTTCTGAAATAAAGACAGAAAAAATCAAGGGGGTTTGGAACGTTGTTATTGAAATTTAAGCAAATATAAGCTACCCAGTTTAGGGTGGATTCTAGAATCCCAGAGTGTAGAAGTAGGTCTGTCACGGGGTCATGCGGTCCACGTGAGCCTCGTGCGCATGCGTGAACTTTGAAGATGTTTCGGTATTGAAGCAAGAACAAAACCCTCACTTCATGAGGAAACAAAAATCGTCATTTTTGGTTAATAAAAATTTTTGCCATAATTAAACATGTGAATTTGAGAGTTCATTCTTCCCTCTTCATCTCTCACTTAGTTGGATGTTAAGGGGGAAGGATAATAACACTGTATATGAACACTTACCCTTAGAAAAGGTATATTTTTCTTTTGGTGTTTAGAAGGTGACGGTAGTTAAAAGTTATATTCTACAGCGTATTAATAATTCGGTCCCCATGTGAAATGCTGAAATATTAGTATTCCTATTATCAGGTAGAACGTAGATGGCTTGTTTTATACTTACCATAAGTGTGTTCTTACTGGGCTGTGGTGTAAACTTGTACCAACTTTACGGCCAGAATTATCCCTGTACTTGGAAGTAGGACCACGTTCACAATCGTCCAGTCTGTCCGCACTTTAGTTGTCACAACGTTGTCACTTTTAGTACTACCAGACAAGTGCTGTCACATATAATGTGAACGTTGTTGTCAAATGATATGTCGTTTTCAGGCTTATTTTCCAAGGAAATTATGCGATAGTGATTTCCGACAGTTGAAACATTTTTACTAAATCACATTTAAAGGGAGGGATTGAAAAATTAGCTATAGGTTTATATTGTAAACGAAATAAACGTACAACAGTTTTTTTATTATAAAAACTAATATAATCTGATATGATACAGTCAAATCTAGGGCAGCAGTAATATTTTTATGTAAACAAGAGGGAAATGCAAGACTATAATTCATGAAAATGCTATAGTTAGAGTTTTATAATGGCCATACAAAGTAAGTAAAAGTTTACATATAAAAAGTTTTAAAATAGCAACTTTTTAGAAATATATAATCAAGTTCTGAGCAGAAAATTAATGAAAAACAAACCCAATCGGTTATTGTCTTAAAAGCGAGGCGTGTGTTCATATCGATTATCGCTTTATATATGCCCATTATAACCGACGATAACTATTTTACAGACGATAAAACTTCGGGGTTTGTGCAATGACACGCAGTGGAATAGAGAGATAAGTCTTAGTACAACCATCAACTTTAGAAATGACTACTTCTTTTGGCGGATTATGGATGTATGCTGTGCACGGGGAAAAACTTCGTTTCGCGTCACGCAACGTCACTATGTTCGTTCTTACAGTTCACTACTAGGTTCGTCCTGACATGATTTCTGGAAAAGAATTAAAAAAAATTGATTACATCTTTTGTAACAAAAAAAGTCTTAGCGTTATTTAATCCGAGCAGAAAATATTTCTTTATGTGGATTATAATTATAAAGTTTACCCAACTAATTTGGGCCTAATCTTAATCTTTTACGATTGATTAAAAAAATACATAAATTATAATCAGAATATCATACAAAATTCGCTGAAGAAACGTAAAAACCATTAGTTAACTTAATAAGAGATAATACATAAGTTCTAGATTTTATTCTAGAATTCTAATCTGTTATTGCAGTTTTCATAAATCCATAATTGCAGTATTTCTTTCGGAAATACATGACTGTAAAATTGATACTAATAATTTATAGATAATAATGTAAACAATTATAATGAAAATGTATAAATATATATTCATTTAATATTTAGAAGTTAGAGGTCATTGTATTAAATGAAATATAAAAAGTATGACATAATATGTTTAACGTTAATTAAAACACTTTTTAATTAAAACCCTAAGCATCTAATATAATTTCAAAATTTAAAAAAATAGCTATTGAATAAATAGCAAACGTAATTTTTCAAGATTTATATTCACAGCGCATCACAAGAAGGATTCACTTCTGTCAACCAGTCCCGAAACTGCCCTACTTTTTTATTAAAAATGCTGTTTAGTTGAACGTATTCACATATTAAAGTGTGCCTCTTATCTTATTTTAAGTCCTTTAACCCTAGAACACTACCGTGTTTTGATATACCTTTGTTACTACCGATACGTAAATTTTACGTGCCACGTTTATTTTTTTTTTAAGTTATTTAAAGGTTTATTTCATGCCTGTGTATTGTGATTGTGTATATTCTTGCCTATGTGCTTACTTAAGTTGATGATGCGTGTGTTTAAGCGTGTGTGCGTGTGTAATGCGTGCATGTGTGATACATGGTGTTTTCCTAACCTTATCTTCATATCTACAATGCCATAGAAACTCATCCTTTCCAAAAAGCCTACAAATTGTCTACTAACTCCAAGACTTTTATTTACCAAAAAACAACCTAAAATAGGTTTAGTTACTTATTTTATTATACACACTTATACGTAAAATATACGTATTTTGTTTATTAAGCATTACTACCGCTACGTAAAATTGACGCACGGCTTAAATGGAAATCAATATTGAGATAAGAAAAAGAACTACACACACACCCTTACACTTCGGAGCACGAACGACCATTGATCAGTAGAAGCACTGCAAAAAGCTTAAACCGGAAGGTTTTGGGGGAGAGTAGGTGTGACTATAAACATGACGCATATACGCAAAATTTACGCGCGGTAGTGTTCTAGGGTTAAAAAGATGAACGCACAATCCACACTATCACAGATTAATAATTATTGAATGAAACATACAACATTACAAGGATGACAGGTTAACACAGTTTAGTAAACAGACTGATATATCGGTATAATTCATTTTTTTACTCAGGATAAATGGAGATTATTTCTTTTCAAATTGCAAAGATACAAATCCTAACTCCCCTGTTGAGTTGATGTATATTATGAATAATGTTTCAAGCTTACTTTGGATTTCTTTCTTTCAATATTTTATTTAAAGATGCGAGAGAGACAAAAGAAGCTTATGAAAACTCTGGAGTACTCCAATTCCTTCTAGTTGTAATATTTTTAAGTAACAAAATGTACCTTTCAACACGTTTGTAGTTTTTATTTTATAATGTACAATTCAAATTAGAATAATCCATCTTAATTAACCTGCAGTTCCTAAAAAAATAACTACTTCAACAATGTTACAAGGAACAATTACCAAACACAACGAAAACAACCCCCAGGAAATACCCAAAACAGGGCTGTTCGTTTCTTATAAAGAATCCCTTCGTTTGTAGAATCCCTGTCGGTTTCATGATTATTGGTAAGTGTTTTACGTTCGATCTTCGTAATTATATTACATAATTTTCGACGCTATATTACTAAAATAATATTTGTATTCAAACACAATTTATATAGTACGTTAGTTAGTGTTACATTGCGAAGGGAAAAGAAAAATAATAATATTTCTATATAATAAGGGAGACTATTTCATAATCTTTAATGCATTTTTCATTCTTGTTTTATATCCAACATTGGCTCAAAAAACAATAACATCGCCAGTTTACAAACAACGATGGTTTTAAAGTAGATCAGGGGAGATTTAGTTGCGCTTCAGTAGTCACGTGGTACATTTAATCTGGACAAAGTATCACTAGGTTTTTGTTCCTATAAGTGTCTCAATATTTATGATGATTATCCGTACAATTATTTTGTATTTGACAATATTATTTGATATTAAAAATAAACAACTTAAATTTAGAAAACAGCAACGAATTCTCTAAATACTAAATGCCTATGATAAAAAACCATTTTGATAAAGATTGCCTGAGCTCTGACACAGTATTGACTTTTTTTTGGAAAAGATACAAAGTTTTAACATTATTCTAATTTTGAGGATAAAATATATTCACACAAGAAATACTAAATAGAGAGTCTTGCAATCGTCTAAAATGCATTTTCTTAAAATTATTTCTAAATTTAATTTCAAATTCTTGATCAAAGAATATAATTACTAAAACAATAATAAAAAATAAAAAATATAGAAAAAGAATATAATTATTTATTTTTTTTAACTATTTTTTTGTCCTTAAAAAATATGGAATATTACATTATATTTGCTTAAAAATTTAATACTTGTTAAAGTTGCAAAATATATTTAAATATATCAAACTAAACTAAAAATAAAACAATAAATTTATTCACGGGGTCAAAAGTCAAAATTTTAAAAGGTCAACATTTCAAAATTTGAACCAACACATTTTACAAACTACTTCAAAAGTATCCCAAAACCAATCCGGGTCCTGACTATCCAGGGTGACAGACTCCGATGTACTACGTCGACAAGGTACCTCAGGATAGTGCTGACCAGGCGGCTCTCGACAAAGGTTGCTGCAAACCCCAGGATCCAGGATTGCCGGGCTGCTGTTATGTCTCTTGCTCCATTCTTCGTCGCTCTTCCCCTCATATCACCTCTACCAAGCTGCTCGTTTACACCTCGATAAAACGGCCATCCATCACCTTCCCCAAACCCTGTGTAGTATAACCAACTGGCCACTACCCCCAGGAAATATCTCGAATCATTCGAACACAGGGCTGTTCTTTCATATCTAGAACCCATTTGTTTGTTTGGAAAACTTTATGAAGCTCTCTTGGCATCCCGACGCTGGACTACTACATCAAGCCAAAGGCTCGTCACCTCTTTGACTCGGGTGATTCCTTGGAATGGCAGGACCTGGTCTTCCAGTGACGGCCCTGCTCCACTGCAACACCTAATCCTCCCTAGGTGCTTCATTCATCTAGACTTGCCCTCCATCTTCAAGCTCAGCTAATCGCGTACATCTTTCTGATTGTTCATCTACTCGTACTTTTCATCGAATTGACTCCATTAACTGCACTTCAGCACTGTACCGTTCTCCCCCAGCACTAAAGTATTTGCTGAGATACACTGATACTTTGTTCTCCAGCAGTCACTGGAACATTTGTTTCAAAAGCTGTTCTGAGGTAAACCACTCGGTCATCCACGGTTCAGTTTAGTTTAGTTTGATTATTTACAACATAACATTTTTTAACGAATAAATTATTTAACAGAGAAAAATACGTACTAGTACTGTATTTTTTTGCTGATTACAATTAGAATATAATGTATGAGGTTATTGTGAGAGAAATAAATAAACTAATGTTTACTTTTAGATTTAAAATTATCGAATATATATTTTTACAACTAAAAATTAAAATTTTTATGTCCAGAATAATTAACCAAATGCAGACAAACAACTAAAGAGTTCAAATGTAAGGAGAAAAGAGTTATTAAATTCTAATTAAGTTAAATGCAGATATAAGTAGTATATGGAGCCAAGTAGCTACGTATATTTTACAAACACGTCAATAATGATCTAAAATAAGTAAACGTAATAAAAATTTACTAGAATTATAAAAACCTATTTAATCTGACATGATCCAGTCAAGTCTAGGACAGCGGTAATATGGGTATATAAACAAGTGAAAAATGCAAGACTATAATATAGGAAAATGCTCATAACCTAAAATAGCAGTGTACAGATACAGTTTGGCAGGAAATAATTCAGCGTTGCCAATATTGGAAACATTTACTGAGTATATTTACGTCTGTGTTTCCTTTTTTATAGTTTCAGTCCACTGAACTTTCAAGAAAACAATCAGTCAACTTTTACTAACGTATACAAAAAATTTTAATGGTAATTTATATATATAGACGTCTATATATAAATTACCATATATATATATACACGTCCATTACAAGTAAAAACATAAAATAAATAATATTAATAATCGTTTTTACTTCCATAATAACGTTTTTACATTACGCTGTGGCAAACATTGTTGATGAAAAACACATTCTGTTATAAAAAACATTTTTACACAAACTTTTTAAAGATTATACAGTGAAATGTTCCAAAAGTATATTTTAGACAATTTATATTTATTATACTTATTATTTTTTACACACATAGGTTTCTGGACGTTTCTTTAAGAAAAAACGGTTATACTCATGAATAAGTTTTGAGGCCGGAGCAAATATTTGTATTAAAAGGGCAGAGTCTACCCTATATCCAACAAACACAGGGACTAATTTGAGTTTTAAGGGTTTAATGATTTTTAAACTATGCATTTTTAAATTGTGTTAAATATTAATTAAGCTTGGTGATGTAACGATATGTCCTTAATAATCACTTGCTATGAAAATAATGAGTGCCAGATTATTTTTAACTTTAGTTGGAAAGGCCATTCTTAATTATTAATAATAAAATTTTGCTTCGTTTGATTTCGTTCGTGATTTTGGTACGGCATAATATAGCTATGTCATGTATTTTTCTATAAACAAAACTCTCCAAAGTAATTTTTTACCATCAGTAAAGTTAATATCGTAAGATATGGCGAGTCTACAAAAGAAGATGTAGTCCATATCAGCAATATACAGTATAAAAAAATAAGTTAGGTACATTTTGCAGCATAATAATTCAATTTGAAATTAGGTAGGTACAGAAATAATTTTTCTACAACCGAGAAAATTAAGAAAACTTTGTAATTATAAATGCAAAAAAGTGGAAGAATATTCCTCTCTTCAAATTAATACTTACTAATCTTTATAAATGTTCTCTGATGTATAAAAATTATATCTCAACCTATTTAATAATCAAAGTATTATGTTATAAAAGAAAGCAAACTTTATTACATTTATAGTTTATTAATGTGATATACAGCAAATAATAAATGGTTAAAACTAGAGATTCTTCATCAGATTGTGCATTTGTTTTGATTCTTTTATTAGATAATTTATATACTTGGACTACATAGTTTGTTCTTAGAATTATATAATTTACATGAAAACGTTTATCTATTTAAATGTACTAGCAGAGCATGTAAAATATATTGTTTGTTCCATCTATACTTTGTGTCCTACACGATAACTTTTTATAATTACTAAACAAAAGCTTTGTGAAATCCACGCTTTTTCTGTAGTGAATAGAGGAGAAGGTCCAAATTTCGACTACCACTTTCTTTTCACTTATTACATATTCAATACCAATTTAAAATTAGTTTAATGACTGAGAAGTTATAGCTGATATGGTTATAAATGAAATCCGATCACTTACATGATATAAAAATATAACACTTATTAAAAATATGTTTTTGTTACATGCGATAGAACTCTTAGTATTGGAACTGTGTCTAAATTTCGACTACCTGCTACAAAATGCAAGGAAATGAAAATAACAATGGAAATTCATAATATTATTTATATTATTATTTCACATAACACGAAAAACTTTGAACATTGCTTCAAACTAAGACTTTGCATACCGATATTGTTAATGGTAGCATATTATTAATGTAATGAACCTTTCACGATTGACATATTATTTACAAAAATCACAGACATAAATGTCTTTGTCTGCTCCAGCACATTCGTTATGTGCCCAAACTTGACACATGACGCACATAACCCAGAGCTCTCCTCTGTGGTCATCGGAAAATTGACCTTGACAAAACATACATGTTGCATCATCATTTTTTTTGTTTTTTTGACTCCAACGGGGAAATCAAAATCACTCATGTTGTCGTCGACAATAGAGACACCCTCAGAATCTTCAGAAGAAGCGACCTTAAACAGGTTTCTCTTGTGACTTTCCTTTGAATTTTGTTGTAAGTAAATCCTTACCCTTTTTGGTTTTATTCTTCTGAAAATCTAAGTCTAATCTCTTTTTAACTGAATTTTTTCCGGATTAACGGTTGTGTCAATAAATGATTGTGTCAGGGCTTCTTTCGTACGGTGTGCCAGTTATGATGCAAGCCCCTACAGCCTTACGTCCTCTGTTGCTTGCTTTTCGTTTTTTGATGGCACAGGGGTGATATCATAAGGACTAACACTGCTTTTTGAAGTGCTAGGTTGAGGGTCATTGTAAGGATCAGCAATCAACAATTCGTGTGGCTTGCCTAATGAAGGAGTTGGTTCAAGAGATGAAGATTTTGCTTGAACTTTCTCATTTGGATTTATTGTGTGTGAGGACTGCAGGTTTTTAGCAGATTCTTGAACTGAAGCTAAGTAGTCAACATCTGTGAAAAATATTCTTGTTCATTGGGAAAATGCCTATCTTTTCGAAACCATTCTTTGCTATCTCCCCAGTTTGCACTTTTAAATATGCCTTTCCAAACAGTTCCATCATGTCATAAGTAGACAATGGTTTGTCTGAGTGAAGTAACCGCTGTCTTATTTCTTCACTATAGTGAGATTTTAGAGGACCCATAAAGGTTTTGTCCAGCGGCTGTAACTTGTTGTGAACAATGTGGTGGCAAAGACACAATTGTCACATGGTTGTTTCTGGCTGATTCTATCAAATCAACATTCCTAACATGGCTGTGATGCCCATCTAAGATTAAAAGAACTGGAGATTCTTCAGTAGGTTTTACCTTTATCTACAATATGTTTGAAACCAGTTAGTGAAAAATGTTGGTTTGAACCCAACCTGATGGGTGAGCAACTCCAACGGTCCCCGGGGGAGCTCCTCTCATTAGCAGATCATGCTATGACTGTCACCGTCGCCCCTCTCTCTGCTGACGTAAGACTGGCGATTTGGCGTTTGCCCCTCTTTCCTACTACATAAGGAATTTTACTCTGCACTACAGTCAGACCAGTCTCATCGACATTATAAATGCGGTCAGCTGGATATTTGTGTTTAACATAGGCTTCTTCTAATAGTTGGAAAAAAAAGAGTGACGTTTTCTTTATTAAACCCTAAGGCACGTGAAAAAGAAGTTCCACAGGGTTTTCTTAAAGACATGGTATCTTTGTGACGCAGCAAGAATCGATCAACCCAAGAACGGCCTGCTGCTCCTTGCTTGAAAGGATGATTTACTCCATTTTTCACCGCAAGCTGGAATGCCATACGCCGTAGATCCCCTAAGGTAAACCCATAAAACTTTGCTTCCATATGAAGTAAATAATTTACAAGTTGTTTTTCGAGATAATCTCCTAGTACTGGCTTCCTCCCTATTTTAGCAACTACCAGTTTAGAAGGGGACTTGTCAACCTTTTTGCTGAGATCTCGCAATGTACTACGAGGAACGTTGTACGTTTTACTAGCTTTCAGGGTGCCCATCTTTTTTTTCCCTAACGGCATAAATGTCTTTTTTCATGTCCTCTTCTTTCCATTGACGTCTTTTATTTTTTGGAACATATTTAGGCGTTCTTCTAGGCATTCTGAAACAAAAACGGCGCAGGTTTAGTTTCTAGCCTTGTTTGTCCAAATTTCGACTAGTCTGAAATTTAGGACCAATACAGTAGTAGTCGGAATTCAGACCACGGTATTGCTCAACTTTTGAGGTTTATGTACGAGCTTAAACGAGAGGGAAATGATTAAACAAAAACAAAATTAAAGAGCCTAAAACCTACTTAATACGGTAATTTAACAACTTTACAGCTGGCATTAAAATACTATGAGTAAAACAAATTAGAAAACATACCTGAAAAAGTTTACAAAATGACCAAGTCGAACTTTTCACTGGTGCACTCCTTACTCGTGGGCAGGCGGAACTGATGTTTCTACCGAACAATGACAAGGTATTGGGGGGATGTTTCACATTTTTTTCGTAAGACTGCAGCACTCCCCAGTATGCGAAACCCTGCTAGGCGGAATTTAGACCCTAGTCGAAATTAGGACCTTCTCTCTATAGGAGTAATTTGAATCAAAAGCTAGTTGCAAATGTCTACCAGTTTCCCTTTGATATTGAAATAACTTTAAAATGTTAAAATAATTGTTGAGGTAACTTGGCAGGGTCATTGCGGTTCGTCTTACTGGAAATTCACAACCTTGTTAATATTTACAATAATCTTTTTAAAATAACATTTGTGTTGGATATCCTAACATAATGATAGGAATTACTTTACCTATAATTTCCTCTGCGTTTAAAAACCTACAGTACAGAGAGGAGATAATTAAACCTAACTATATGGGTTTAGAACATAGCATATAATTACGACTTACAGTCAACTGTAATGGCTCAGATTTACTGTATTTTGTTAATCAAACAATAAAAGACACCTAACATTAAAGAACAGTAGTAACCCAAACACTCTTAAAATGACAATCGTTAGATTAAGACGTATTACAGCTCAAATGTTGGAATAATAAGCTTCTAAATATTTAACATAATTAGATTTTTTTATATGACAAATCTTACTGGATATTCCACTTTCTAGATTCCAGTTTTGTATACTCGATACAAGATAAATTGTATACTCGAATATATAAAAATAAAATTAAATTTTATTTATTATTTTAGGCGTTTTAAAGTCTGTGTTTCATAATATAAATTTATTTATGAGTCAAAATAGCGTATTAAAATTTAAACTCGTTTTATGAAAACAGGCTTTAAAATAGTTTTTACTAGGTTTGGTTGGGACATTATTGAAGGATCATTTTAAATATATTTACAAAGTGCTGCAGAAATATTAGGCATTCTTAAAACATAATTTATTTCATAAATATATTATTAAATAAATATATTTACTTTTTTTTACTCTTTAAAAAGTTATAAGTACAGATCTGAAAAGAAAAATCAGCAGTTTTATAGCACGTAAACCTCAGTATTGGTTCAGTAGTAGTCTATGCAAAAACATAGTTGTTTTATTTATTTTCATCTTTGAATTATTAAATGTACAAAGATATTCTCAGTTTACATCAGGCAACATATTGATGCCGTAATTAATTATATATATATATATATATATATATATATATATATATATAGGGTTTATTTCTAGAATACTGATATTTGTATCGTAAAATATAATCGTTAAAAAATGAATTATGTTGGGATTTTTCAATCAAAAGACATAGCAAAATGAGAAAGATTCATATAGCATCAAAATATATACTACAATAGTACGAAGATGGTGAAATGCGCTGCACAGCCATAAAGTTAATCTCATGTACTCGTATAAGTTCAGCACATGAATGGGGTCAAGCGACCGTTCCAAATGTTAGAATTAATTGGCTACTTGTTACTCAGGACTGGGTTTGACTGAGAGTTAGTCCAGGATTTATGGCAACATTACACATCCTCGAGCTAGAGCACATTCTGTCAGTAGTGTATGCCTTATGTTGTGTGGGAGTGTTTGAAAGAAAGATCTGCACAACTACCTCCGCATATATACAGTTACAATAAAAAAAGCTGATCACCTTTTTAGTAAAAAAACACACAGTCATCATCACGTATCTGGTATGCTGTACACAAAGCTATTCGTTTTATTGATAATAGTTTTTATTTCAATGTCCATTGTGTAGTACCTGATTCATTCACACAAAATGGTTCAACTACTCGTATTTGTTAGATTCCATTGTCGACTACAATTGTTTACAATAAAACCTCAATTTGTACAACAGGACTGATTACTCAATCATCCGGTGTAATTTATTTCTAGTCAGTCTTGTCGATCGATCAAAGAACGAATACCCACCAATTGCATAACATCCCGATGTATATTATCTATATAGAAGTTCTTATTCGATAATATATCTAACGCTTGTTTTACATAATAAGAAATAATTAGATCTGTACTAATGCAAACTATACACTTGCGTATGATATTGTCAGAAAGGATTAAAAAATATAATTATACATTATCTTCCTGTCTGTTTCTAGATTTGAAAAGGCCATGCTATTTATTTATGCGTATTCAAAACTTAAAAATAATCTTACATATTATTTATAAATTTATGATAAATATTACAATTTTCAATTAGTGAAAATCTAGTAAGTGATTAAAAATAAGTGCTTATCGAGCCCAAATAATGCGGAAGCTTTCTAGATAAGAACAAACCACAAATGAAAATGGGTTCCTATTCTAATTCTTAAAATGAAACTAAAAAATAATATGGACGTTTGTATAAAGAAAAAAATGTGAGAAAATACTTTCGGGAAGACATTTTATAAGGATTTCTTGGCCCTAAAAACTGTCATAACATATTATTGCTCGCACCTTTCACTTTCTTTAACATGTCAGACCGAATAACATTTGTCAGGCCTGTTACAAAAGCACTTCAATTTTCAAGGATTCTATCTCGATGTATCTTAATCCACCACAAACTGTAAAGTACCAGTATAACTTTTACACTAGCACAGGAAACAGTATCGTACTCTTTTATGAATATAAAAAAAATTAATCTCTAAAAATTGAGTAGTATTATTATGCTTTACTATTTAAACATTTTTTCATACAATACGTTTAGCAGGCTGTTATACTGGTACATGATAATGGTAATGGTAATAATAATTCTGGTTTCACTCGGGAATGAAACGTAAATTATTCATATTAAATAGATAAAACAGAAAAATATATTTTCTTGGTATTATTTATAAAACTAATATAATGATAAATCGCATCTAAAAAAATAAATTTCGGATGGTATGAAAGAAGGCCTAATAGAAAAATGGTGACTTTCAGCCTCTACCTAGTTTTTTGACGGTAACATATAACATCATTTATGTGTAAAACTGTTGCTGTGTGTTAAGGTATGGTCTGAGAAACAAAAGTTGTTTCGAATGTTTCATCTTTTAACTTTATCTACTTATATTTTTTAATATATTTATTTGTACATATTTTCTCTAGTAATTGTTTATTAGGTATGTTAATTAAAAATAAGAGAACGTTACAGTTAATTCCATTTAGTACGATGAACATACCAAAATCTTTAAGCCGTACAATATAAAGATAAGCACCTTATGTTTAACTAAATGTAGTATCAAACAACATAAACCTGGGCATTTACATACTCTTTTATATCCCTAAACTTAAATGTCCTAAATCCGCTAAAAAGAGTTATAAAGAGTAACAAATTCATTTATGTATAATAGACTGTTTAATAGTATATACATTGTTGTAAATGATTAAATATTTTCAGCTTATTAACAGCAATATGGATATGACAAAAACTGCTTCGTGTATTGTAATATATGTGTTATAATGTGCTGGTGTAGGTTCATGTGGTACGTACGGTTCCACCAGTAGTAAAGCATCCTCATGATATGTCAATATAAAATTATTTTAGAAACATCTACGCAATAACTTTATTCTAAGTCAGGGAGCATTTAAGAAAGTAATACGTTTCCTTCGATTCACACATAATTATCCTTGTACATGGCATTCCCTAAGCCAAAGTCGGGTAGGATTCTTTATTCTAAACAGTAAAATAATCATTATAGAGACTGTATTAGATTAACAACCTGAACTTCCTTACAATCCTTACAATTGGCGCCCGTCGTTGAGGATGAGCTTCACCGAATTATTCAGCAGCTCCCAGCCAAAAAATCAAACGACCTCAATATAATGTCTCCATGGCTTATAAAAAAATGCTGTAAGCATTTAGTGAGACCCTTAACCCAATTAGTAAATTATTCATTCCAAAAAGGAGTGTTTCCCTCTCTCCTGAAAATTGCTAAAGTTATTCCTATTTTTAAGAAAGACGACCCAGCTTCAATTACTAACTATCGGGCTGTCTCAATTTTGCCAGTGATAAGCAAAATTTTTTAAAAGCTTTTTCTTATAAGAATGCTTCACTTTTTGGACAAATACAATCAGCTCTCAAGTGAACAATTTGGTTTCAGAAAGGGCAATTCGACAACAGACGCAGTTGTGAGTCTTGTCGATATGATTGTAGAGGGGATTGAATGTCGAAACTACATAATGAGTGTGTTTTTAGACCTGTCCAAAGCATTCGACTGCTTAGATCACGGTACACTGCTCGACAAACTTGAGTCCCACGGCATTCGAGGCGTGCCTCTTAAATGGCTTAGCTCGTTTCTAAGTCAGAGATCCCAAGTTGTCCAAATATCAAATAAATCATCCAAACCGATAGACTTGAGATATGGAGTCCCTCAAGTGTCTATCTTCAGTCCTGTGCGTTTCCTGCTTTACGTGAACGATATAAAAATCATCGTTTCTGCAAGGAAACTTGGTGCAGTTTGCCGATGTACGACTCTATTTTTCAATGCAATGTAAAGCGAAGTTTTGGAACAACAGGCTTTTGTTGACATCAACAACTGTGTCCAATACTTCCACAGCCTCAATCTAACAACAAACTCTTCAAAAACCAACGTTTTGAATTTTGCCTTGCGCACTACAGGCAACCAGTGTGTGCCGGCCATTTTGTTAGACGACTCCACAACGGAAGAAGTCTGCTCTTCAAAATTCTTAGGAATGCACCTCGATCGAGGGCTGACTTGGAATGAGCACATTGCCATATTTGCGCAAAAATCTGCTCAGGCATTTTTGTTTTGAGATCTTTAGCCAAATGCTGTCCGAGTCAGGTACTGATTACGGCGTATTACGGCTTGATTTACCCCCATCTTGCCTACGGAGTGGTCCTTTGGGGAGCTTGCGCAAACATTCAGTTTCAAAGAGCATTCAGACTCCCAAAAAAAGCAATTCGAGTAATCGCCAAAATAAAATTTAGAGAGTCGTGCACGGAAGCTTTCAAGAACTTGCAGCTGTTGACTCTGCCGTGCCTCTACATTTTGGAAACAACCTTGTTTTGTATGAGTAAATGTGCCTTAACCAGAGGCCAAGATATACACATGTATGAGACGCGTGGCAGAGCAAACTACCGGACTGGGAGACACAGAACATGTTAACAAGTTTATGAACGCCTACCCTCGCAAGCGGGTGTGCATTTCCTCAACAGACTGCCCAATTCAATTAAACATGCCCCAACGCCTAAGGCGTTAAAGACTCGCCTCAAACGCTTCTTGGTGTCTCAAGCATTCTATAATGCGGGTGAGGTTTTGGCATTCGACTGGGAGACCGCCCAATTAGAAGACTGACTCTTCTGTACTAAGTGGGTTGCATTGGCAAAGAATGAAAGGGTCGTGATTGTAAAATTGTATGTATGAATGTGTACTGTGTGAATGAATGCCTGGAATTTTAGAAAACCCCGTACTGACTTTTGCCATACAATGTATATACAATGTCGCTGCAAAAAAAAGATTTTGATTTTGAATTAGATATAAACATAATAAAAGAAAAAAAATATATCTAGCTTAAAATATTTTAGAGAACATGCTATTCTTCCGTATATATTTTGGATTCTTAATAATTAAATCTAAAATAAATTCAGGATATTGTGTACCAAGGCAAACGACCACTGAAGTAATTAAAAGTATGTACAGAAACAGAAGGTTTACAAGTTACTTTCACATTAACTGTTTATCGTTCTATCTCTACTAAGCGTTCAACATTGGCAACACTCGCATATATCATCTTGATTTACTTCAGATAGCATAGTATCTAAAACAGCTGTCTATGCCTTAGAAGCAGTTAGTCAACGGTAACTAACAAACATATCTCACCAACCGGACCCAAAAGTCTCTGACACCAATTTGTATATAATATCCAATTTTGGAATGAAAAAACTTTTCTTAAGCCTATAAATCCCTGATATACCAACATCCTTCAATGAATATAATTACACAGGGATGATTTCAGATTCACTGGTGCTACTATCTCTTTCAGTTGTGGGTGTGGTGATGTACTAAAATGATTAATCCCTTAGTATTAGTAACCAATGTAGCTCTAACACAGAAAATGTGGGAATATAACATAAAATATCAGTTAAAATAAACATAAAAAAAAAATCAGATAAAATATAAACAATAAAATGAACGTGCAACAATATTATTACAAAACAACAATAACAATTATTATTTAGTACAGAAAACTATTAAAACTGCTTAGGCCAAATTTTTTGCTCCTTTCGGTGCGTCATTTTCACGCAACCTTAATTACTAAATCTAAAATAATGCCAGGATTCTTGGGACCCAGGTCGGATGGCAACTTAAACCATTATAGTTAGCAAAAATATTAGTTTTACACAACAGGCGGTGTCCCAAGATCAGGAAGACAAGTAAATACCGATAAATAAGAGTGAATATATTATAAAATGGTTCCCTCAAACTACATTCAATCAATAAAATTTTATATTTATAATGTTAACAGGTAACAGCCAATAAGCCAAATAATAATTAAAACATAAATATGGGCAAGTCGCAATAACATGTAAGAAACTGCACACAAACTTAAATAAGAGAGCTTAAAGGAAATAATTGGTATCAATAAGTAATGCATCAAATTCAGAAAGCAGGCAAGTACACAGAGGGACCAGTATAAATTTCAGCAATTTAAACAGGCAAAAATTTCGTAGAGAAGGTAAAACGATAAATAATTTTTAGGGCAAATACGGCTTACTAACAATTAATTAACAACAACATAATTTTGGAAAAAAACTTGAAGAAATAAATAATGCATAAGGAAATAAATTGTCTATTATATATTAAGTATTATGGAAATAAAAATAACAAAATGAATATAAAAAATAACATCACACGTATAGAAGTAAACACTGCTTTTGCTTGATGCAAAATAATAATTTAAATACAATAGCACATAGTGTTATAAAAATAATTTGATGCTCTCTTTAGTAGACCTTTGCTTTTACCATTCTAACATATTTAAGAGTAGAGGTAAAGCCGAGTTACAATTAAATATCTACAAATTGCAGTCATAAAAACAAAGTTAGTTCTGAATTCATAATAATCATTTAATTTTGCAATTATAAAAAACTGAGAATTAAAAATTCACAAAAAACATTTAACTCATATCTTAAACTAACATCTCTTCATTACAGTTCTAAACTCTGATTATTATTGAGCCTCGAAAGACGATGGGTAACTCTTAAATTCGACAGACTTGAGATATTTTCAGAGACTAACGCTAAATCTGCGGCAGTTTGTCGGGAAATACGTCAAGTATGATATACACTGTCACATACAGTGCAGGTTCTACAATCCTTACTATTGTGTGTTTATAGCTTTAAATGTAATGTTCAAACAACTGATGTAAGAATGTTTATTAGCTGAGCGTAAGCGATGCAAGGAATATTATTCATGTCTGTCTGTCTAGACGTCATGTGAATAGTATCGAGAGAATACACTGGCTTATCGACTATTGGCAAAAAGCTTCATTCCTACATTAGCTAGATCAAGTTCGATGATAGTGCATATCTTTTCATGGGATTTGACTGATCTTTACTGAATATTTATACATTGGTCTGATGGGTAACTATGATGATAACGAAGCCTGGTACTTCAAAATTAAAACCGATATTTAGGAATGAACTCATTGAAACTCGCCAGAGATTTTATTTTTGCCTTCCATCTTTATCGCTTGAGTCATGATGTGTACTCTGTTACAGTACTCGGCTATACTATTTTAGTATAAGGTATAGGATGAAAATCCCTCCACAAGGACTCTGAGAGGTTAATCTTCAACCTAAACCTACTTAGGAAATTGGACGAATCACAATGAACAGCCATTGTATTAAGATGACCTCACTGTGAGTAAATTTAGGTTTACACATAAGTAGTAGTAGGCAATCTAATGTAGTGTTTCGTCACTCAAAACCCAGGCATACTCGTTTTGAGTTAATAAAAGTGTTTGAAGTCTAATAAAATACTGATTCAATTGAAGTAATGT
Organism: Homalodisca vitripennis; assembly: GCF_021130785.1. Classification (NCBI taxonomy): domain Eukaryota; kingdom Metazoa; phylum Arthropoda; class Insecta; order Hemiptera; family Cicadellidae; genus Homalodisca; species Homalodisca vitripennis. Next base: position 52,952,267 of record NC_060213.1, on the reverse strand, counting down.
TAAACTGACCTAAAGTAACTATTCCGAAACAAAGATAAAATTGAAGTTTAAGAAAAATAATCAAAATGAATATTATTTTCAACAATGTTTTGTGAACATATCCAAAACAATTTACAAATAAAAGTATGCAAAATTGGTTTAGTTACCCACCATAAAACCTATAAAGCCCATACAAAGAACACACAATCACAGGACTATATTTTAGTGCATAATTTGTATCGATACAGAAATTGCTTACACTCACCTGCAATACTTTTATTCATGTGTGGCTGCGAAAGGATTTAGATAAATTTTTAGCATGTGATAAGAGGCTAACCGTATGATTGCGCACAAGTACCACGTAAACAGAATAAATGTAAAGGAAATGTTTTAAAGCCTACGTTGGCTTAATGCCCTCTCATGTCCTGGTCTTTATCACAATGTTTCCGGTGCTCTTTATCAGAACAATAGGACATACAATTCTTTATATTTTAATTAGTGTTATAAAAATGATTAAGTATTACAATGGTTAATAACTAATGATCCGAACGTTATAATAAAAACATTATAAACTAGTTTCAAGTAATATGTTTCTTTTTAAATCCATCATTAGCTACTTATTTATTCATTAGTTAATTCATTAAAACTTAACCTAAACGTTTTATAACTTCTATTTATAAGGGTTTAGACATATTTTGCATATAATCTCATTTAAACTTAATAAAACACTCCAAATATTCATTAATACAGAAATTAAAATCTTTTTATTAAATAGATATCGAAAAAATTATTCGCCATCGTATTTTATGATTAAAACTAAAAAAATAGTTCAATGCATTGTTTACTCATCTTCAATCGTCTACTGAGCTCTGCTGGTACGTATAAAAATGACGTATTGTGCGATCATATAAAAATCAAATAAGTTTAGCAGACCTGAGTTCTCAACCTTGTAAGAAATCAGGTCACAAACTCAGTCAACCGTAACGCTGGAGCGACGCAGTATTGGTCTCATTTTCATAAACATTTTACTGCCAAACGACGTTCCCTTTACTTTGCTCTCCTGGTGCCCAAACGTGTTTCTTCAAAACAAAATTTTGGTCTTCAATTAATTAATTAGTGATATTACGTAACATGATTACATGATTATCAATGTCTAACATAAAGTTAGAATGTTTATATATAAAAAAACTAAAAGACAAAATTAACCAACAAATAAATTTGGTTATGTTATTACTGGTTCAATAGGTAATTCGCTGCGCTTTTAAAAGCTTTTAGTCACTATTTTCAAACTCATATATCACAACTCTATTATTAGTATGGAACGTTTTTTACGTACACTCTGCATAGAATTGGTTCTATTTTTAGGTATTGTTATGAAAAGCTCCTCAAAACCAACTAAGAGGAGGTGTACGGTACATTTTTCAAAACTAAATTGCAATTTTTACTTATTTTAAAGTAAGTAGATTTTTTACTAATTTCAAAAATTCCATTTATAATAATTTACCTCTGCGTTGGCAAGCGTTGTTATAGCAGAAAAGAAATTAGTTCTAGCTTTTGAGTGCGATTTTTAGTCTTTTATTTTCAAACATATGATATATGGATTAAAAGTTAACATCAAAACGATAATGGATGTGCTGTTAGTATTCATTACAACGCTTGTAGGAAATAACAGGCGATCATGTTGTGGTGAGTGACACTGCCAACTTAATGAAGAAGTAAAGTAGGCACTATGGGTACCTACAGGTAGGAGATAATTGGTGAAAAAATAACTAGGGCAATTACTTGAATTAAAGTTGTGTTGTTCCGGATAATTTTATTTGGAGATACACGATGCATTTATTATATTGTGATTGAGGGTTAGAAGCGTGGGGATGAAATCTTTGCAGAGAGGAAGGATTTTTGAGAAATCATTACTCATTAAATAAATCAATTTGCCCAACACAGAAGAGTAATGATACGCCTGGTGAAGGCTGTATCTGTCATCGCGTACTAGTACAAATGTCAAAACCGTTTTGATGGCAGCATTGGCTTTGACAGGCCTTCAAGTCTCACGTATCAGCCACCTCAAATATAACCCATTCACATCAATTGAACCAATGTATGTATATTGGCTGTAAGATAATATTTTATGTATACCAGCGTTAAAGCACGCGTTAATGCACGTTATTTAATTGTGTGAATAAAACTTAATGTTTCCCAAAAACATCCTTAATTTTTTAAGTAAATTACAGATTACGTATCTCACTTTCTTTACATTTAGGATGGTCAATAGTCCCGGTAGTTTACATTTATCAGATTATTACTGTGTGTGAAACTGTTTTAAATGTTATTCTGGAATATGGTACCACATTGAGCAGCATTTATAAATTCAAATATTAATATAAATTGTATGTGAAAGACAAATTTCTGATGCATATAAATGTTTTACTAATTTAAAAAAAAGCTGTTGAAAAAAATAAGCGATAATTAACGAATAAGACATGGTTCTAAGGTTTCCAGTAAGATAGCATAAAGTGTGACCAACTATAATTAATACGGATATAATATTTATAAACCGATCCAAACAAATTTAGTATGATTAATTTTGTAAGTGCATTTAAAACAAATAATTATGCACGTAATTGTTACGTAGTATCTAAATGTTTTTGGATATAAAAGTTGGAAAATTTTAAAACACACAATTTTGTAACGGAGAGAAATAAAAGGTATTAATATTTTTTAATCTTCTCTTTAATTAGCATACCATAAATTCCAAGTTTCATGTTACTCCTAAAAGTTCTGAGATATGAATAGTGTAAAAGGAAAAAGAATAAAGAACACGTACAGTCAGGCACTAACGAAGCGAGATTGAATAATTGTTAAAAAAACTACACTTTTCCTGTTTTTTCAGGTAATACGATATCCAAACATTGTGCCAACCTCTCTAAAACACTCCGTATATATATAGTACTGTTTTATATTAATTGTTCTATTAAGATATATTAGTAATTAATGAAGTGAAGAACCAAAGCAAGATAATAAAAACGTTAATTAGGGTTAGGTAAATATAAGTTTTTACTTTAAATTGTGCAATATTACACTGTCACAGCTGTAAGCAAAGTAATTTCTTTATTAATGTCTGATGAAAAGGTTGTTTGTTCCGAGAAGACCACTCTAATGACTTTTAGATCCCTTTGAAACCTCAGTAGTTTTCTTTTATCTTTATTTCATTTTGTAGTTAAGAGGCTGATGTTTCCTTTTAATTATGTTACAGTATCTGTAATAGCCCAAATGTCCATGTAAGAACATCACAATAGCGTGTAAATTTGCGTACAGCTAAATAGCACTGTCAAAGGTAATATTTAAACAAACGTACAATTCACAAAATTTATAGATTAAAAATAATTGCTTGTTTTACGAAATAAAGTATCGCCAACAATTCAAAACATATATGAAAGGTTTCTAGATATATCTTGCCACATCATATATATATATATATATATATATATATATATATATATATATATATATATATTGATATATCATTCACATTTTTGTTCACTGGGTTTTGTTGGAATCAAATTTATTCACCAACTTTTAACATTGACATTCAATTCCATCTTTCTCCTTCCCTCTGCGCATAAACATGTCACGTGTTAAAATATCTTATGACTATTCTACGTTTTTGTTTAAATCTATTTATACTGTTATTTTCTCGTTGTCAAGACTGTGATATTGATTACCTATGAGACCAAAAAAGTATTCCCTACGCTCAACAAAATACTATGGAGTGACATGCACCTTCATCAACTTCAGAATTGCATAAAAAAATAAAGCTTAATGCGAGATTTCGATTCCTTATGTGAGTTTTTGTTTTAGAAATATCATTTTCTCAGTTTAGCTAATAGGTTTATTTTCATATGTTGACGCTCAGCCAGCGATGTAATACTTTTAATTTAATACGAGTAACATTATTTTATCATGGTATAGTTAATAGATAAAATTCCAATAATACGATATGATATTTAATTAATTGATTCGTGAGGGATGTTAATATACTCATAATGTTACCCGCTGAGAAAAAAAAGGAAACTGGTATACTAGACACTACAACTTACAAAGAGAAACCTTCACTTGCAAATCACTAAATCTGTTGGTTTGCCTCCCAAGTTGGTAGTTGTAGTCTACCGAACTCCCTTCATGTTACACTGACATCTTGTTAGCTCTCTCATTATTTGTAGTCATTGTAATCACTATTTTTTATTTTAATTATTTACAATTTTTCTATCAGTGCTTAATATAATAAATAGTCCTTCGAAAGAGGAAGGTAAACGTTAAAAACCTTCACTTGCAAATCACTAAAGCTGTTGGTTTGCCTCCCAAGTTGGTAGTTGTAGTCTACCGAACTCCCTTTATGTTACACTGACATCTTGTTAGCTCTCTCATTATTTGTAGTCATTGTAATCACTCTTTTTATTTTAATTATTTACAATTTTTCTATCAGTGCTTAATATAAATAGTCCTTCGAAAGAGGTAGGTAAACGTTAAAAACCACTAAATCTGTTGGTCAGCCTTTTAATTCTGAATACTCTACTTTGTACACATTGTTTGACTATCCATCACTCTCAGGAGTGAAAATTTTGGACTCTTTTGCTAACGCTGTGACAAAAATGATGACCTATTGCTAATTGAATAGTGGTTTGAAACAAGTGAAGCTCCTAATCATGCATGAATTTATTTGACGTACCGCTTGTTATGTTGAAATAGGTTACTTTGCAGAGTTCATCACTGATTGTAGTTACTCCTGTGTTAAGTTTCTGTCATTGATATCAACTCCTGAAATGTCGTATTATTTGAAAATAACGATGGAAAATTTCAAATCTATTGTTATATTTTAAAATTAATCATCTTTGACAATAAGTTTTAAATGAAAAAATACAAAATACAAAGCTTTTTTTTTTAAAAAAAAAAAACAAAGATAGCTGTAAGGTACAAGACAAAACCTATTCGGATTGCAAATATTTAAAAAAACTCATCTGCTTTTGTCACTGTTTTAATTATTATGTTAAATAATATCTTTCTCGTCAAGGAGGTATAATAGTTAATTAATTGCATCATGTAACTGAGACACGTGTAACTCGAAACTGAAATAAAATTAGTACAAGGAATTTTGTATTGAATCTTGCAAGTTCACTGGGCCCCTCATCCGTTCTTCCAAAATCATAGATTTCATTAGAAGTGCCTGTTATTCGTGGAGCTGATATTTTGAATTTGTTATCCGTCTGTCTGTCTCCATTGTATCTCAATATTTAACTGACCTACAGACTTGAATCTGTGCACGAGGTTTAATTTTTACATGCCAAACCTTAAGCTCAATGATAATCTAAGTTTTGTTTTGTTTACCTCAGCGTTAGCGAATATTTCTCATTCGTCTTATATACATAAGACGAATATATGTCATCAAGATGTCAAAAAGAAAATATCAGAATAAAAAACATTTTAAGAAAATTTAATACACTCATTACAGATTAAAATATGTGTAATATTAACACATGTAATCTGTTTGTATCAGTAACAATCTGACAGTGTTATGATCAGTGTAAAACATGACCACCACAATTAATTAGTTTTGTGGTTCAGTTATGCTGTCCACCACACGTGCTACAAGAGGATGAATTTTGTGAGTACAATCACTTTTCCTTTGCGTGAAAAACCATTACCGTTTCCAAACCTATAACTTCTTGGTTAGAGTACTATAAGCGGATCCGGTTCTAAAACTAAATTAACTAACGTTATTGGTTATTTATACAAGACGATATGTAGACCTATATGTTGATTAATAAGCTCGTACAATTAAATAGCTTAAAAATGTACATGAAATCTTTAAAAACTCCAAACCACGTTCAGATTGGAAATTTATATGTTAAAAAGCTTACCACGTCTATTGACACAAAGTAAACCGGGAATTAATGATATGCTATTCTGGAACTTTCTCTCACAAATCCAACTAAGAATGTTTCTAAGGTCTTAATCTTTACCTGTACACCTCTCTTTATCTCTACGAGTTATTTTCCCTAAAGAATATTTGTATTATTGTATACGATTTATGATACTTTGCTTACGACGCCCTTGATGAAGGTCTTTAGTTTAGGATATTAAATAGATAACATTACCACATTAATGCGAAATTAAAAAGATAATATTTAAACCACATATGTCTGTGACTTGCGTCACCACCACACCAGTGTTATATTAATTTGTTGATGACATATAACATAAATCTCCGTGCTGTGTTAATTCCACAGAAGATTTTATATTGTTATTATAGAGATTGATAGGTATCTACGATGGTGTAAGGGATTTTACGAGAAAATTTACTGTGTTTACGTACCCACGCATTACAATTTATGTGTTGATTAGAATCAACTATTACTATATCTGTTATTTACGTATATTATTCATTTTTGTTTATTTATGAGTGTCAGTTTAAAAATACAAAATAAATGACATTAAAAAAGATATCATAAAAGTTAACCATTAGGTATCCTTGGTAATATTCCCCTAGCTAGTACGACCCAGACTCTAAAGGTCAGGTTTAAACTCCGGTGAGAATATCATCCACATAGACCTTGGCTCAGGAATTCTCTGTACCTCCAGATAAATCGTCTTGCCTGGGGCTTCCACCTCCACTTTACTTTAATTACAAACAAAACAATGGAACTACTTTTACGTATTATGTTTACTTGCAAAGAGGTATTATTATAATGCAATTTCTCAAAAATATTAATATACTATTTAAACTATATAGTTTACTAATATTCTCGTATGAATTGTATATTTATAAAATTGCAGAGCTACCATAATAAATCATTCTAGGTTCTTAGAGCTAATTTTCACCTGTTATAATGCTATTTTTTATATTGACAGTCCATGAACTCTATGAGGTATTAAATTTAACAGTGTGGTCAAATATTGTATTTGTAATGATCTATAGCATTAACAAATGTTACATTACATATTCATTATAAAATATGAATTAGTTGTAATAACGTTTTTACTAAAATAAAACTATTACTTAAATAAAGTATTTAATTCAGAGAACGTGATACAGCATCATTAAAAATACAAAAAGTACGAGAACAAACATGACGGTAACAAACCAAGAGGTTGAAATGTATTAAATCAATTAAATGTATTAAATTAATTTGAATCAATATTTACGGTAGAGAATCAAATCTGTTTATACTTTAATGCAGAACAGTCTATAAATAACATTTCATTTAAATGTTTAAAGTATAGTATTGAGCCAAACTATTTAGTTATAAACTACAGATTTCTAATTGAATAATTTATATTCTCTAAATTTTTAAAGTAGGTAAATCAAAGGTAGACCATGTAACAAGCTTTGCTGAGGCTGCAAACGAAATAGTTGCAACTCGCTTAATTCTCGTGATATTATGTAAAAAGGTGGACAGAAATTAAATATTTCCTGTCACTTGAGTGACTGACGCTCAGCAAATAACACACCCAGGATAAAAGAACTCGATCCGGTTTGACTTTGTCGTCACGTTCAATAGAAATGGCAGGCTCTAACTCAAGTGATTCTAATCCAAGAAATCCATCCACCGTAAAGTGGTTGTAAAGAGCTAATAGTTTTATTCGTAGAATAATTGGCTCTGCTTGGAAAATACGAGTATGTCAAGCAACTCGACTAAGCCATATTTCAAATGATTAAAATTTAGTTTTTTAGTTGATGATCAACTTATTACAAGATTTTAGATGTAGATAAAATTAAGCCGTTATTGAGTAAAACAATTAACTATTCATAATAAAAAAATTGCGATGATTATTTAATTTATTATCTGTTTATACTTAGTATTCTAGTTATATTTTCCATAAGAGTATATGCTACTAAGCATATAAAATAAATAAATAAATAATGACTTTATTTTCAAGCGAATTTCAGTATTTACAAACTGCTTTTCAAATTAACTCAGGTCAATTACATAATAAGCTGAAACAGCATAAAATAAAGTATACATAAGTGGCTACCTAATAACTTAAGTTAATTTCTTTTTAACTTCCTTTTAAAACTACTTAAGGGTAGGGTTTTTAACAGCAGGTGGTAGGGCATTGTATTCCTTGGGTCCAAAGTACGAGAATCCCCTCTTGCCCCTCTCTAGGTGAACCCCTCGGCAGTTGCAGCATGGCGTCCTGCCGAGTATGACGTTCCCTGACCGCCGACCGCAACATCAATCTTTTGTTCAGGTACGCAGGTCTACCAGTGTCAAGAACCTTGTTGAACTATGGTGACAGTTTGTCTCCTACAAATCTCCTTAATAGTTAACACACTTGCTTTCCGGCGGTAACTTGTAATATGGTCAAATTTACGAATATTGTAAACAAACCTTACTGCACAGTTTTGGAGCCTATGAAGAATTGTAAGTTGTTCCTGACTCAAGCTGTAACCAAACACGGGAAGTGAATATTCAATTATAGGGAAAATAAGGGCCTGCACAAGTTGCAACTTTGCAGCCTCGGGAAGAATATTCTTCAGCCTGTAAAGCATCCTAAGTTTGCACATAACTCTTACGATGTATCAACTCAATCTGGCTATTGCAAGTAAGCTCCGAGTCTATGCTGACTCCAAGAATCTTCAGCCTATCACACCTTAATAAATCAACACTATGAGCGAAATATTTCACATATCAGCATTTAGGGTCTGTTTACCAAAATGCATGACCGAGCACTTTTCAGGGTTCAGCCTGAGACCGTGATCTTCTGACCATTTACTAACTGCTAACAAATCATTTCTCAGCTGAATACAAGCCTCGTTTGCCTCTGAGGGATGGTAAGATAGCAAGAGTTGACAATCATCTGCATAGGCATGCAATGAACAGAAATTTAACTGGCTGTCCAAACCTGCATCATACAAAATAAACAGAATTGGGCCCCAAACAACTCCCCTGGGGAACTCCTACAGCTTTAGGTAACCATTCTGAAAACCGACCATCAACCTTTGTCACTTGAGACCTGCCTCTCAAATACGATGAAAACCACCTCAGAGACAAATCATCGAACCCCGTAAAACTTCAACTTTGCTAGTAATACAACATGATTTACCGAATCAAAGGCTTGTCTGTAGTCCAGGGCCAGCTACGACACTGCACATTTTGTTATTTCTGGCCCTGCAGACTTCATCGACCATATTTAAAAGTGCAGAGCAAGTGCTGAAGCCTCTCCTGAATCCTGACTGTGTTTCGGACACGATTTTCTCATTTTAAATATATGAAATAATTTGTTCTGTCACGACCTTTTCCCATCACCTTTGATATAGTTGGAGTAAAGAAATAGGTCTAAACTGAGAGGCAGTAGAAGCATTTGGTACCTTGGGGAGCGGAACCACGACGCTTTTCTTCCATGCCATCGGATAACAACCATCCATCAGTGATTTATTGATAAGGTGAGTAATTACTTCGGAACAATATGGACTTAAGCCTTTCACCATATGGATGGATATACCATCTACTCCGAAAGCTGATGAAGAAATGCTGTTTATTACTTGTTTTATTTCATACTCACTCACTTGCCTAAATTTAAAATCACTCCTGGTTTCACTGTGTGAGTTATTTAAAAAAAAATTAAGCATATCTGTACTTGAGGTGTTTCCTGCACCCATTTGAGCAAAGTAAGTGTTCAATACATCTGGAGTTATTTTGCAGGTATTCGTATTATCTTGACCAGTATTCATCGCTCCTTCTCTTCGCATCGCCTTCCAGAAAGCTTTAGGATTTTTTCAGATCTAAATTGTTTTTTAAATAATATTTCTTTGCAAGCATTATGGCATTGCTTAAATTATTTCTCAATTTGCAATAAGATTGCTTAATGGTGGGGCATTTTGTTTTTACATAATCGTTCCTCAATTTATTTTTCATTACGGTTAGTCTTTTTATGTAATCGTCACGCCATGGTGATCTATCTTTAGTGACACGCTTTCTAACTAACGGAACACATATGTCAAAGATATTTATTATAACTTTTGTTAGTTTATCGTTAATACACTTTAATTCTTTAATCTCGTCCCAGTTAGTATTTGATGCAAGATCAATAAAACTCTCCATATCGAAATCTCGAAAGTTTCTATAGGCTATATACTTAGCTTCCCTTTGGCGTTTGTATCGAGAAATATCACAAAAACACAAGCTTATGATCAGTTATCTTTCTTCCCCTTGCATCAAGCATGATTGAAGTGTCTATTAAACCTACGTGTTTAGGAACGAGTTTTTGTCTGCAATAATTGTGGTCAATAAGTGTTGATGACGAATCTGTGGTGCGTGTGGGTTCCCTTATCAATTGAGAAAGACTTAAAGAGCTAAACAAATTGTCAGATATTTCACTTCAGCCTTAACAGGCTCAAGAAGATTAATATTCAAATCTCCTAGCAAAATGACTGAGTCCACACCTAAGACATGATCAATAAAAAGTGACTGCAACAAGGAACTCAGACAAGTGTAAGGAGTTTCAGGAGGCTTATATGCTATACAGACACAAAGTTTGTGGTTTTCCTATGTCAGTTCTACAACAGATGTACTCCAGCCGACTGTCAATGTTGTCAAGAAAATCTGATTTAAAGTCAGACCGGACTTCACATACATACCCGACTCCACCACCGGATTGAAGTTTTGAAGTCTGTGGCATCATTCTTCTGTCGCTTCTTAAGAGATTGTAGCCAGCCACCCTGAAACAATCTGAGGGGGTCATTGGATTAAGCCACGTCTCGGAAACACCCAAAACATCAAAATCGAAATCCTCAATGACACTGCAAAGTTCATCAAATCCTGTATTTAGTGACCGGATATTTACATGTCCTATCCTTGAAAACAAGGCCTCCTGCTGGTATCCTATTAAGGTCAAGAGAAGAAATGGATTTATAGATTAGTGTGATAAACATTTTAGCTTAAAAACGCCTTCGTATCATGCAAAAGAAGACATCATGTTTAACGAATGCTATTACTTTTCAGCCCGCAACTAGTCATATTTTACTGACTGATTCAATTCTTAAAACCTATTCCTGGATAGCTTTTAAAATAAAACCAATATGCAATATTTTGTATGCTACGAATATTTATATATTTTCCTTATATATACATATATATATATATATATATATATATATATATATATATATATTTCATTATTTTCCTTTGAAAACATTTTCATCGCTAATAATATTTTTTAGCTTGACACAGTATAAATCGAACATTTCATTTGTACAACGCGCCTTATCTTAAATTTGTTGCAAGAGTCAGTTAAAAAGATAAAAATAATTAAAGACCTTAAAAATATATCGGTGATTCATCAGTCCTGGTATTTACAAAAATTAATATATTCCTCCGAACAATTTAAATGGTATAAGTTCCTGTACAATATATTTTGGAAAATATTAGAAATTTAAATATGGTTATATTTTAATGCTAAGCTGTGAATTTCTAGCATTTAGTTAAGATAATACGTTCTTTTGTTGAAAACTATTTTTAATGAAACCAATTATTCAATTACTAGATTTGAAATTTATATTTTTACAAACTGTAAGAAGATGATATAGCATTAACAAGCAAATATACCTTTTCTGGCAAATAGTGTATTTCTTTTCAAGTTTCATCATTGATTAAACTATATTTTTATCTACAACTGAAATTATCTCTTGTAAACATTACGTTATCATTTACTAGGCAGTTTCACTCAAGTTGGGCCAACTTTAAGTATATACGTATATGAAATATATAAATTAAAAATGTAACCACTATTATAAGACATTTAAAAATGTTTATTTAGATGATTTAATTAAAAAAAACACAATATTGGCCGAAGGTATTAAAATTTATGGACGAAAGTTCAAAAAGTGATTGACCTTTCATGATATCTCAGTCAGTGACTAAAAATAGACGCAAACACATTTTTACAAAATTATTATTATTTGTTATACAATTCGTACTAACATATTGCAATATCACAATTCCTTTTTATAAAAGTAAGTAAATCATGTTTTATCAGCAGGAAAAGTATTTTATATATAAGATGTGCAATGTTACACTTCTCAATATTTACTTAGCAACTAGAAGGATAAAGTATAGGTAGACGCAGTGGTGTGTACATGAAGATAAGCAAATGTTTCATCCGCTTTCTTCTTCCAACGAAAGTTTTCGCCAAACTGTAAGAAGTATTAACTTCTTGTACAAAAAGTGCTTACAATGATGCACTTCAATTGTAAGAATGGTCACTTTCGAATTTTATAAGAAATATTAAGTGTGAAAAGTTAAAATGGTGCATTTACTATTACCCGTTTATTTTACTTCAGTGGAAGGCTTTATCAGAAACATATAGCTTAAAACCTTGATTTCGATACCAGTAAGATTTGCAACTATTTTGGTTGCACAAAACGGCAGATTATTCAGGCATAACACTTACAAATAGTCCTTTATTAGACACACCCGTATTATATGACACTATAATAGCTTATTATTAAAGTTTCTCAATGCTAGATGTTTGGTCTGTGAAATATATATTCGAATGTTTAAATAGAACGTTTACATTGGGAAATTACTGATGTTGATTTTGTAAGTTGATTTTCAGTCTCATGCTGGTATGTACGAATGTTAGCAATATGCATGTGGCAGAGTCGGATTTTGTTTGATTAGTTGCTTCAGGATCCTTTATCAATTCGTAAAACTATATAAGAGAATAGAAGAGACTGAGTGGGTGTAAGTAAAATCAGAATAATAAAATTAAATAATAATAATATTTCTTATAAACTATTAACAAGTTTATAAAAAACAAATTAACAACCAGTGAATTAATGTTAATTCATTACATTTAGAAGCCTTTACATTTGGCTACTTCATATTATTTGGCAACTTTGCATAATACGTTTGGGTTAAAGATGGGTAGATAGCACTTGTTAACTTAAGTAAGACTCTTCATTTGTAAAACAATATAGTTTCCCCTCGTGAACTTTCAACACGTTTACTATTTTAACTGGCCTACTGTAAAAGTAAAAAGTATAGTACGACTCACCTTAAGTAAGAAGATGAAGTAAACCATGAACTAGCAAAGTAGACTGTAAACCATATTCAAACTCTATCCTTATTAAATTAAAACAATGATTTACTCATATATTGTTATGTGGGTTCTTTGTCTCGTTTTGTATTGAAGGATTGGTTTTGGTATGTATTTAATTGTATTGCATATCTACCGAAAAAAATTACAAGTAAATACTCTTACTGATTTAATAATTTTAAAAATTCATTCTAGGTGGTTGTAGCTCCGTATCTGAGGCCACCACTTTTTACAGGGTAATAAAGATTCAAATTGCGTTACAAATAAGAACGTCTCAAATTCAAAAATATTCTTAAAACTATTAAAGTTAATACCTTATAGTTTCATCGCTATTGAAATTTTAAAAATACAATCATTAAATTCTACTAATGAACTTTTATAACAATGGTTTATATTCTATAGTGAATTTCTTGCATGAAAATCTGTAAAATATGAGGAATTATATATCTTTAACCCCATTTTACCTGTAGAAGCCGTTGAGGCACTACGAGAACAGTATATATATATATATATATATATATATATATATATATATATAATATATATATAATATATATATTCCATCATGAAATAGTAATTGGCTTTAAAATGCCTATCTATAGTGGGGATGGAAAATTTTAATTTCTGTATGTCTGTCTGTCCGCACGACTTCGCGAAAGCGAACTCACCCCTAGACGTTGCATGAAGCTTTTTTTCCTTTTTTATAATAAAAGGAGGAGCCGATCTCCTTTTATGCCTTATTCTGCCCGTCCTCATGGGCCACTGGCCTGTGCGAGGATATTATCAAACAGAATAAGGGGAAGAGTCGATACAGTACAAGGTCGATGGTATTGATAAAAAGTGCAACGGTCACAGACAGGATTCGAACCTGCGCTTTCTCTAACTCAGACCCAAAGTCCAACGTCTTAGACCACTCGGCCATCGGCACTCTCAAGCTTCATTTATAAGTGAATAACACTGAGTTCAATGACAGTGCGTGGGATTTGATTGAGTTGTAACAAATAACTCTTGATTGGACACTGGATAACTGTGAAGGCAATACAAAATTAGCACAATAAATAATTTAAAAAAAATAAACTCAATAAATCCATGAGAAATTCAAACCTAATTGATCCACAGAGCAAAAAAAAATACAATAGACTGTCCATGTTATAAGTCATGGAAAATATTTAACTTCAGCACACTCCCACGTTTATTAACCTCGTTAGCTTAGCTTACCGGAACCTTGATTTACACACTACTTTGACACTTAGCTTACTGAACAATAATGTCAATGTATCAAGTGGCCAGATATCTTAAGAAATATTTGGTTTGAACACTTTGAAATCAGTATGTAACTTCATTTCTACATTGAAGAGAATGAGTTCTATGTCTATGTATTAAGTTTAGCTGAACGTTGTGATGCCTTCACTCAGTATTCTAATACGATTTCCCTTTGTCCTGACGAAAGGATGTCAATACTTCTTCCCTTTATGATTGTATGACTGTCTTTCAGGTATGATTTAAAGAAAAATATAGAAAAGAAATACGCTACATATTTTATATGTATCCTCTGCTATAGTTGTTCCTGTTAAAAGTGGTGTGCAGTGCTCTTAAAATGTAATACTTTAAATGAACGTAAAAGTTATGAGAAACTGTACTAAAAACGAATTTTCGTTCTTCTATATAAGATTTTGAAATGGCACAATAAAAATAAAACTAAACGGTATTGAACACCAAAAATGGGCGTGGATATTGAGATCACACTTGTTTACATGTAGATAATGTAATGTTACCATATTGATTTGTGTAGTACCTGCCAAACTTTGTTTGCAAATGTCTGGGACTCGGTATATCATACTAGCTGAAATATTGAGGTCACAGTTGTCTGTATATAGATAAGCTAATGTTACCATATCGGTTAGTGTAGTTCCTGCCAAACTTTGCTTGTAACTGTATGTGTTAAGGTGTCTCATACTTAGTTTCTGACCCTTATTCCACTACAGTTTGTGTTGCCAAACCAGGTACAGAAATAATGTTTCACAACATATTTTTCAACCTACATTACTAATTGAAAAAGGAAATAACATTTTATGAGAAGTGATTACGTATATGTTATATGAAACATAAATGAGTTTGTTTTATGACCAAAATTTCGTTCGTAATAGGTTCGATGATTGACATTGTTTCCATGTAAGTAAAATCAAGAGTGCCGCCAATGAGACCTTTGATAGTTAACAAGCGTAAGTTCCTTTAACGATATTTTAATGTTTTAAAATAAAATTATCAAATGCATATATTAGATATGCTTTTAAATAAGAGTGTATTGAAAACGAAATGTCACTCTATTGTTGAGTTAAATCAAAATGTTATGGGGAGTGGGTACAGTAGAGCTTATTAATTTTTAAAATCTAGTAATATAATGGATACAGTTTTTACTATAATACAATAATATTCTGATTTTGTTAAAAAAAAATTGCACTAGCAGATACAGATTACTACTGTTCAGTTGATAATTTATTAACTATAACACATTTTACACTTTTATGTTTTGGGTTATATGGTTAAACATATCTTACTGAGGAACGTGTTTCAAATAATTAATAAATACTGTTACGAGCTGTACGTCAATCATTGCTACGATATAACCGATGTTTGCTATTGTTTTAAAAAATATATCTAAAAAAATATTGCATTGTCATAAGAACAGTGTAAAGTACATTGCCAATCACGAATATATTCGTGCACTGCGCAATAATGCACGTTATAGTGTACTATTAATAATTTTACGTGAATGCCAAATTACAATGAAAGGATGTGATAGCATGCTTTTATAATACTACAAGAGTGTAGAGTGTTGCCCTCAATTCCAAACAAGTCAACTCAGTCTGTGTCAGAGAGTACTCTCTAGTACATGTAGGCAATTAGTTATTTTCTTAGTTAATTATTGAATCAGTCTTTTAGATCCGCTTAATACCGCAATTAATACCAGTAACAATGGTTATAGCTGCGCATTTCCCTTAAATTTAGACATTTAGGTTTATATTTTAGACTTAGGTTAATATTTACCTTTAGAAATTTTCATATTCATTGAAAAATAAATTATTTATTTTAAATTTATACAAAATAGGCAACAGTAACGTAAATTGCTTTGCTAAAATCACAGAAAGACACGTAAAGAGAAAATAAATTCCTACAGCTTACAAGAAGACAGAAGAGAATTTGGCCCATTAAGAAATACAACGTTGCCTGTGTATATATTATGTTACGTGCAAAATTTCAAGTCTATATCTCAATTAATTTTTATTTAGATATAACTTAATTTAATGATTTCAGGCTTGAACCAAGTAGACAGAAGATTGAGGTGTCATAATGGTTGGGAGGTACACGTATGTCAGGTGACTGTAGTTGTGACGTATTACCCCACAAATTGCCGAAGATGTCACTGTATTCTGTAGAGACAACTTTTGTCTATCATTTACCTTCCAGCTGTCAAACAGATGTCGTCTTACCTACCTTCTGCTTCAGAAAATATGTAATGCGTATCTAGAATAGCGATGTTCAAAGTTATGATCTGTATTAGGTATTTATATTGATTTTAATTTACTGTATTACAAATGAGGTTTAGCAAATGTTATTAATATAGTGAACAAGTTAAAGTTAAGTACAAGCTAAATTTAAATTATCTACACAGCAGAGTGTCGATGTGTAACGGAAGAGAATTCACACCTACGTATTAAAAGATTGATCTTTTATTTTATGACTCTAAATTAAATACAGCTGTTTCTTGGAAATATATAAACATATGGGATCTTTTTTTTTTTTTTGAGTTTAATTTATTTACAATCTGTTTATATACAACAAACAATAAGTAAATTTGATGATAAATCTTAAGGACATGGTTAATCAAAGTTCATTAACCTTAATTAACATAAACATTTAAGAGATTCTGGGATCATTTTGAAGCTCCTGTGGTTTTTATTATTAAACATTGCCACACAGACGTGCAGATGTTCTTATATAAAGACTCGTCATCTTTTGGCCTCAAAGTCAAAAGTGTATTCTTTCCTGGACTAAAAAAACCTAGGTACAGTTCTTAAGTCTCTGGAACCTACCTAACACCTTTTGAATTAAGTAGAGGATGTCAGACATTGAAATAATTTAAATAATGTCCTTTTTGCTCCTTCATAACTAATAAAATCCAACAATATCGTTATATTTATTCACACGTTACAAAAACATTGTAATTAGTAAGTTTAAAATAGCTATTATAACTATCATTCAAGTCTCATATTAGTTTCTTAGGAATCAACTTTGTTTCTCGTTATATGCTAAAAAAATGTAAAACTATTAATACACAGTAAACTATGACCATAGAAGCGTATTTAACTTATCATGAATTGGATGTTGTATTTGCGTAAATAATACTCATCACGAGCCTCTGTGATAAAAAAATTTAAAGGCTCTTCTTTCTTATATTTTGATCTTCCTTTAAAATTAAAGGATTTAAAAATATTCTAGTTATGAAATAACTCTTTAAACGGCGAAAGCATTAAGATAAATAGTTTCTGTCTCCCATATTTACATGAGAATTAGAATTCTGTTAGATCTATGTTGAAAAGAAAATATTAATATGCCACAGGATATTCCGATAAGGTTAACACAGGATAACACAGGATTAACAAGGTCGGTATTAGAGGTTCCAGGCGTGTCATGTGAGGGTTTTCCAGATATTAGTCTCTGAGGTGCTATGTTTAACAAACTCCTCCTAAACCTTGGGATACTATTTATTGCCTTCAATATTACAAACCGCTTTTAAGCACATGTCCTAAAACTTATGACGCTTGATTGTGTGTTGAAATATTTGAATACGTCACTAAATATTCATAAAGTAAAGAATAGACTATCATATGAAAAGAGGAAAATTAAGAGTAAAGAAGCACTGTTTAATACTTAGACATCTGAACATATCTCAGTGCTCGAGCAGGCTGGCTGCTTGAAAGCACGTTGCTTGATTGAGTGATCTTCCGATAATCACCGTATACGTTACACTACGCCGTTGTCATTTATTTATATAAGTAAAACCCAAATGAGTTGAATATAAAAGTATACTCTGTTTTATGCTAAGATATTGCCATATCTATTACAAAATTTTAATTTTACCCTTTAAAATTATAAAGTATAGTTTACAATTAAAATAACTAGAGCATTCATTATATACGTACATGTGATTTATTTAACTATAAATAACGTAGTAATAATCAATAATCAATACTTTTTAAGGAAGAGATGTTATTTTGCATTGCTCTAACAGCATAATTCAATTTTAGGCTATTATTTCCTTTTGAGGAGGAACTATCGTATAACTTTTACTATCTAAAATTTGTTTAAAATCTTTGTGAAACTAACTGTTAAAACGTTATGTAAAACAGTGCTATAAATAAATTTTTTCTTGTCCATTATTCTACCTTATGTACGTAATCGCTCTTCGAATAATCATTATCAGTATTCTTATAGGTGTTTTACAGTAATTTACGTAAACAAGTGACGGTTCTGTATAAAATGTTTACTTTTTTGTAACAGAAAATATATTTCTCCATTACAAGTTATAACAGTTCAACTGTTTAAGAACCGACAAGTATATAATTAAGTATACTAATTTTTGTAGAAGTTGACAGTAACTTTAGTTAAATCTAGTAGTTCATTAGTAAAATATATAGTGTATGTTTGCTATATGGCCACCAACACGTGTGTATGGAACAGGATGCTGTGAAAATAATATGTGTAAAATAAGCAAGTTAACATGAGTTTTTCGTATCGAAATGTACAGTAATAAAAAAGATAGCATAGGAAGTATTTTACTGTAAACTGATTAGGGAATGTATTAGAATTATTTTACTTTTATTTTCTCAGTCAACAGTTAAGGATATCCAAGAAACTAAAAAAGTACTTCGGTATGATCATTCGTTAACTACTTATAGTAATTTAATTTGTATATTGAAGTGTAGTAAGGTAAACGTTAAAAAGTATTATATGAAACTATACAAAGCTGAAAAATTAGGCAAATAATGTAATGACACATTATTTTGAAATACAATTTAGTCTGTTTAGATTGATCTAGGTTTTTACCTAAATCAAATATACAAACAATACGTATTTTAAATTAAATACCATTAGTATTATCCTCTGATTTTAAATACTGTACGAAATCTTAAGTAAAACATGTTAATAAATCACTTTTGAGATACATACTGACACATAATGGCCATAAAGTTTTAATAGCTAAAAGGTTGTATAGGACACATTTTGGGTTATTTTATATAGTGGATAGTTTTTCATTTCATATTAGTAAAAAATAGTTCATTATAATACAGTGTACCTGATATGATTGACTCCAGAAACATGTTGAGCATCTTTTATGAAGCAGGTGGTCAGCTCTCTCCATTACATCACTGGAAGCCCGGATCATTGACGGCAATTTACTGGCCAGTAGTTATATATGTACACGGCTTAAAGCTCGTGGGGATTTAGCAGAAGCACGTTTATCGCTTTGTAGGAATTGATTGCATCACAATTTTGGTTGAATTCAGTATTATTATGGCTTTGTAATTCCTATATATAAATATATAAATAAATATATATGGATGTAAATATACTATCCATTTGAAATTTTTAAAATGAAAATGAATCTTTGTAACACAATGGACTACGAACATATATCTTTTAACCCAATTCTTCTCATAAAAAATCAGATAAATACACTGCCACTTGTAATTTTAATTCATGTATCTAATGATAATTTCAGAGAGTTTATAATATTTGCCAGCTCATTAAATTTACTCAGAATATGCACCTATTACATTATATGAAACGCTACCCAACAGTCCGCTGGTAACAATTACAATGAAAGATTAGGGTGACTTTATATGAGCATTTAGCACTTTCACCTAAGAAAATCGAGAGCTAGCCCTAACAGACGCAAATCCCTATACGATTGTTTGTATTCGTTGACTCCAGTCTGGACATACAGGTATAGGCTTAGTAAATCAACATACAAATTATAGGTTAGTGAAGTCATTGCTGTTCATTTTAGCCATGATAATTTGTATTTATTTCTTAAGGTTATTTAAGACGTGAAGAAGAGGATAGAGTCCTATATTTGAAACGAAGAGTTATACTTTGTAACATATAACGATGGCAGATGTGAAATACTAATAACAAAATCGATTCCCCAGCAATAAACAATGTTATTCAATAGGAGTATTTTTAATACTTGAATTAGGGTATACTATGCTGTGTGTATATGGTATAACAGCTATTATTTAGGTTTGTTAATACCATACATACGAATCACAATGATCCATTCAATTTATAGAAGCAAATGTAATCAATAGTACAATAGAATGGTGAGCAATATTTGTAACTCACTATTAATTTTTAACAAATGGTCTTAAATTTAACAGAAAATCTAAAGCATGTTCATAACGATGAAACTACTTTAAGGGTTGATATGGGTTGTAAACCCCTATAAGAACTATATTTTGTTTTCCAGCTTCTCTATGTCCAACACTATTTCCTATAAAGATCAAATTATATACACACGTGGCTTATGATCTAAAAAAATAAATAAAAATTCTTTATGAAAATCAATCGCTCATAGGGATTGAAGTCGGCCTACAATTGCTATAAAGATATAAGTTTGAGGTTCCTGGTGGTCTACAATGATAACATGAAAATAAACGTCCATCCCAACAGACAGTTAAAAAGATTTTCATGAAGGTTATTGGAAGTTAAATATGTTTTCAACTCCAAGAATAAGTATATTTGTTCACCTTCCAGCTGTCCTATGAATATTAAATTTGATTTATGTTTATGAACTCAACTGACACGGGTATTGGAAATACCTCAAAATATAAGTGCATAATTGTAGCCTGAAGTTGACGCTTTAACTCCGAAAAAGACTGTCCAGGCCCATTTATTTATATTTTTCTTCATCAGAGCACCAAATGCTTCTTCATCAAAGACATTGCCTTAGACCGGAATTCAATAAAAATGTTCAGAAAAAGACTGACAAAAAACAACCTATGTATTTATGTGGTTGTTTTACCTATGTATGTATATATTTTCTTGTTTGAAGCATCAATGCGGAAGTAGATGGTTTTTAACTTAATTACACTTTCAAGGCGTAGGATATGATTTAAACAGTGAAACGATTAGAATAAAAAAAGATAAATAATTGCAATACAGTATGTTACACAGATTAAGTGTTTAAACTTTGTTTTACGCGCAATTAGTTAACATGTAAAAAATATTATGTTATAGAATTAACTATATATACGTATTAGGGGTTTTCTGTAACAATAAACGAATATGACGTGGAGATCATAAAATCCAATAATATTTGCTTAAGTTAATAGAATGATATTGCTCCTAGCATTAACGTGATTGTAGAATATTATTACAGCATTTGTTACAGTGTAACTCTAGAAATTGGGACGTATTTAATAGCAACATTAATTTTTATAAGTATGTATTATACTTTATAAATCTGTACCTCAGACTTTTCATGATTATTTTTAATGTTTATAGGAAAATGTTTTAATATTGCTCCTAGCATTAACGTGATTGTAGACTATTATTACAGCATTTGTTACAGTGTAATTCTAGAAATTGGGACGTATTTAATAGCAACATTAATTTTTATAAGTATGTATTATACTTTATAAATCTGTACCTCAGACTTTTCATGATTATTTTTAATGTTTATAGGAAAATGTTTTAATAAAATATATAGCTCAAGTAGCAGGGGAAGTTTATTACAAATTGACATTTTACATAAATTGAGATATTCTGGTATTATGAAATTCTTATTTCTATATTAAGTAATATTAAGTATTTAATAGCAACATTAATTTTTATAAGGATGTTTTATACTTTATAAATCTGTAACTCAGACTTTTCATGATTATTTTTAATGTTTATAGGAAAATATTTTAATAAAATATATAGCTCAAGTAGCAGGGGAAGTTTATTACAAATTGACATTTTACATAAATTGAGATATTCTGGTAGTATGAAATTCTTCTTTCTATATTAAGTAATATAATTTATATATTTGTTTAAAGCTAATGAATACAGATATATGCTATATTGTAAAAGTATATTAATGTAGAGCAGGTAATGTTTTAACCCAATAAATAAAACATCTTGAGCGGTAAAATGTTGAGTTGAAATTTTAATGCATTAAATGTTAAATCTTTCCAGAACTCATTTTCTTTCAGTTTTGGACATACGTACATAGAAACCGCAAATTTTTGCTAGAGTGGTATTTACTAAGAATCTATGCAAAGCCTGTTAAATAAACAAATGTTTCATAGAAATACGCCTAATATTACTTTACAAAATCAGGTCATTCACACTTTATTAGAGTAATATATGTTTAAAAACATGCATATTGGTTTAAAATAAATTGTTGGAATAATTAAACTTACTTTGTGTCACCAATATGCTTTTAGTATACCTATCATGAACAATACAAGTAGTAGTAACAGGTTTCACTGTTATTAATAACTTTTTAAAGTGTTCATTACTCTTTTGTATTTATCATGAAGTATATAATTTTACTACTTTCTTTTAATTTTTTTCGTCATATTGAATAAAAAGGTCTAACGTTAAGTTTTTAGCTTTATAAATCCCTTAGTAAATACAACATTGTGAAAGCGAGCTTTAGAAAAGGGTCTAGAGTTTTCTCACTTGAATGCGCGCGAACTTTAGAGGAACGCCTTAAACCGATGGAGTCTGAAGGATTTTGTGGCAAAATATAACCCTCTAGATTGAGCTGACCTTTTTTATATCCTCTAGGAAATTACTGAAAACAATATATAAATATATTTCTCTTTTTGGAAAATAATCAATCCGTCTTCACATCTAATCTTGTTTTTCCAAATAACCTATGGGCAAACATTTTTCGATTTTTTGTAGGTTTTGCTGACGACTTATTTAAATACTGATAAAATTACCACTGGTGCCATATTTAAATTATGAAATGTATTTAACTTGATTTATTTTTATTCTTACATAAATAGTAAAAGCCCTTGATTACTAAATGTAATTTGTACTTTTAGCGTAACTCTTGCACTAAAAATTAAATTATAAAGTTTAGTAGTGAAATTTACTGTGGTATTCTATATTAAAAATATAGAATACCATATTATACCATATTATTATTATTATTATATTATGAATAGTATACCATATAATATTCATATTGTAAATAACTTTTACAATATGAAGGATACTATACTTTTACTTCAGTCGTGGACAAGCCTGAAGTTAAGTACTGTTAGTGAATATTAAGCTCCTCCGTATTGTACCTACAACACGGAGGAGCTTAATATTCACCAACAGTACTTAGGTTAAGTAGTAAACAGTGAAATCCTATAATTATATAAATCTATAGAAATTATTTTAATCCAATTGTATTTTTTTTGGGTCCGTTCTAGTTTGAAAGAAAGTATTGCAAAAATGATTAAGTTTAAATAAAAGAACGTGGTTTTAGAAAACTACACCAACGAGCGGATTTCCTTAACGGCTTAACTTCGTTCTACAATTGGATTTCACCGAGGTTAAGCCACAAAGAAGGTATTATTCAAAGTTAGATTTTAATTTTACAATCCACTCTTGGTAATGTTTCTATAACAATATTATTAACAGTTGCCATTCATACAGTTTCTCCGAAAACATTTTAGTTTAATTTAAAATTTTTTTATAAGAGCGTAATTACTGCAAAGAAACGTTAGTTTCAAAACAATAAAATCTTTGAATAAGACAATTAAATTAAGTTTTGTGATTTCATACAGAGAAAAGGGTATTAGAATTTGAGTTATCAAATTTCGGAAACAGGGCATTTATGACCAAAGTGTTTTTCACAATTAAAAGAATTCACAAAGCATATGAACTTAAACGTAATAGCTTGGCATATTTGTTGTGCCATTATAAACTTATACTGATATAGTTTTTTCTTACTTATTAACTTTTTAATATAACTTATTTTTCTAGTAAACCTTTATAAATTTAATCAAAAACAATTTACTTTTTGTTATTATCCATGTGTGCAGGTCTTTATTTATAAAACAAATAAAAAACATGCAATCTCTTTTTTCTACAACGTTGTTAAATATCGAATCTGTTGTTTGATTATTAACAATAACAAGCCATTAGAATAACAGATTTCACTGCGATTTTACACAAAATACTTGAAATTTATAGAGCTCATTTCATTCACGATATGTCTTGCAGATAATACAGGACATAAGCTTTAGTATAAAACTTTCATTTCATTTCATTAAATAGTTATGTATTCTCACATTACTTATTTCCATCATGGTTACCCATATGTAAAAGTATTCATCTACGCTCAGTTACGATCTACAGAGTGACATTTACCCTCATCGATCTCAGTGTTTCATATATATATATAAATGAAGCCTTGTTAAAAATTTAATTTAAATCTTAATTTTTTATCGATATATCGTACGATCAGCCCTTTAAGTGCCAGCTTTCGCCAACGCTCAGGACAAAATATATATGGTACATGACCCTCCATTGAGTCTAGATGTTCTTTTACAAATCCTGTAATCCAGAGTAATATCTCAAGAAGCTGATGAACTTGAATTTTTGTTTATTTTGTATAGCTATCACTAAATTGGATGTGTGTTTATTTTTACCAGTGTATCTCAAGAAAGAGTTGATCTATTGACTTAATTTCTACTTATTAAACGTTGTATTTAATAACATATATACTTGAGGCCTTTACGTACCCTACCTATTTGCAATTTAGAAATAATTATTGAAACAGTTGGTTGTGTTTTATAATTTAATTGTTTAATGTACATAAGTAAACAACGAGTTTATACTATAGAGAGTAATGTTAGTATTTTATTCTCGTTTCAAAGTATGAAT
Source organism: Homalodisca vitripennis (assembly GCF_021130785.1). Lineage (NCBI taxonomy): Eukaryota > Metazoa > Arthropoda > Insecta > Hemiptera > Cicadellidae > Homalodisca > Homalodisca vitripennis. The sequence goes on along the minus strand of NC_060213.1, from coordinate 52,927,253 downwards.
ACTCTGTCTACGTCACTGAGAAGATCATGATTGGGCAATCTTAATATAGGCTGAATGAAATTCTGAAAATAGGAAATTACTTTAGCACATGTTTATGATCCAGTCTAGATCGGATGTGTAAAACACATATCGATTTTACCCAAAGCTTAGTGACGTTTTAGCCATTTTGTACAGAAAGAAAAGTATTCCCAATTACTTGTAATTTAACTTTTCCTAATGTGAGACACGCGTGTAGCCTTGAGAGATTGACCTTAATTCGTTTTTAAAAAAAGTTGCCTTTTATTTTGTTATATCGAGGATCTCAATATTCATTCAAGTTCAAGCTACTTCATTAGTCCATTGATGCGCGACCACGTAAATCAACAGATTACTTTTGTTTCTCTGAATTAATTTAAGTTTCGAAGAATATTTTGCATGAATGAACTCTTCAATACCGTAATTGGCCTGATGCAATTATGGCTACTGAAGTGGTTTTTGTGTGGGCTAGAGCAAGAACCAATATTAATAAGTTTAAATTTGAAATAAAAGCGTTATTGTTAGTATTATTGTTAACCTCGCTCTTATGGTCTTTAATATTATGAATGTACTGATTAGTAAATTAAGTAGCACAGAGAAACAAGCAAATGGTGTCACAAATAGAAGTTAATTCAAATATTATTATTATATTTAATCCAATATCACAGCGCAGAGCTAAATTCCGATCAGATCATTGCACAAATGGAGCAATTAACTCAAGAACAGTTGCATTGTTAATCAGAGAACTGCAGTTAAATGTGGGAACTCATCCAATGTACCCCAGTAACAAGTTGTGTAGGTTGACCTCGTAATGTAACCAAAATACATACATTATCTAGTAGTATTGTAGTACTTGTCCGCTACTGATTTTATGATTATGTAATGAATATGCGGTCTATCATTGGGTTAACTTTTCTATACTTGCATACAAATAATGTACAGTTTCATACATTATTAATATTAAAAGGCTATGTGTGTTATGTATTTTAATGTATAAGACCACTGATATCATACATATTTTTATGATATTATAATTAATTTAGAAGCAAATGATTGCAAATAAATGTATTAAATAAAGTAGCTTTTATGCTTAAAATTGTATTTAAATTGAAAAACATACCAATAAGATTTGAATTTTTATATATTCAATAGAATATAATTTAATATCGTTTTATAAATATGCCCTACACTGCTGTTATAACAAAATCAGAAACGATACTCATGATTGTGTTTTACAGTATTGCGTCTTAAAGAGTATTGAATCAAAATCAAACAGCAGTTTTACGTTATTCAACTTCAAAACTTGTATTTCATTGTAAGATCCTGGAAGAGATATGAGGATTTGATGGTGTCGTATCAAACAAAGGTTCAACCTAATGAGTTTGAAGATTAATGTATAAATTTTAAATACTCAATAAGAATTATTTCCTAGGGTTAACTTTTATAAAATAGAAAAAAGTATGTTTTATTAATGAGCTGAGTTTCAGGAAAGCTCACCAAGCTTGAGGGTTCAAACATTTGATTTTTTTTATTTCTATCTGTCATTCCACATTATATATTATTGAGAACAAAATTACGTATAGAGATGAACCTTTTCAAGAAAACTCATTTCTACATATGCATAGATTATTTATATGATGGGGCATGTCTATCCATGGAATTGAGGCGTATGACTTGGTTTTATCTGTCTGGGAGTTTAAAGATCTTATTCACTGTATGGTTGTCTGTCCGTTCATGTATCTTTCTGCAGGCCACATCGATAATGAAATGGGCTATGAAAATTATAAATAAGAACTCAGCTATTCCAGTTACGCAACACGTGGTGTGGCAAAATCATATCTTGTATAATTGTGATTATTTTCTTATTTTCTTAACTACTCCTCAAATTAGATCCTAAGTACGTCAATGTTTCCAACACAAGAGAGTGTAATGTTGATATCAATCCTACTAGCACTCTGTCAAACCCAGACCTGACTCTCGTCCTTAGTTACCAAAAGTAGCCAATTAATTCCCACTTTCAAATGGCCGCTTGAATGCTTTAATTAGCATATCATTGTTATATCAGACAAGAATGGTTATTAACACTGTAACTGTACAGTGTGTGAGATAAGCCTCTTTGCTTTACTTTTGAATTATTTTTCGACGAGTAAAAACAATTTAAATTTAATTTTGGAATAAGCTTACCTAATTAACCTGTCTCTATGTTTTCTTTATAAATGTAAATGGTTCAATGTAGCAACTAAACATTCCAAAATACCTGTAGAATCGCCTATGAGCTAAATAGCAATATTTTAGAATCGAGATCGATTTCACAATTGGACTGATTTTTGTATTTTATTCATGTACTAATATAAAATAGGGTAATAAACGTAACTGATTAACTGTATCTTTACTGTTTGAATTGAATTCTGAACATATTCGATGTTATATTTTAAAAATTTGATTTTGCTAAGTTTATAAATATAAACTTAATGAATTTGATTGCAGCCTGTTCTTAATAAGATATTTACTGTACTTCGTCTATTGTGAAAATAAAGGGAGGGTTAAATATCTAGTCTTCTGTGTATGCTTTTTAATATTTCATGACACAAGGCATTTTGTGAGCTAAAAGTTAAACGAACAAGATTCAAAATTAAAATGAATAAATATTTTCGTCAGGTTCTGGAGAGAATTTGATTTTGTTGGCACTGATTAAAGCGCTTGGTACAGAAGAAAAATTAAGATTCTGACCTTGATAAAATTGAAGATCCCACTGTTCGAACAAGATATTAAAGTCCAATACCATCTCATCTCTGACACAAATACATCTTTTGATGAGATTAGTTTGAGGAAACTTTAAATCATTTATTTGAATTTGTCCAGGAATATTTGAAATTTTTAATATTAAGTTTAATTTAAAAAGTTGACATTGACGATTAGTTCTGTGATTTTTGCCTGCCATAAAGTACAACACTCTGCTCATTTACACATTAAAGTTGTAACTTGTATTTTTAGTTGTATTATTCTTTGTCTCCGAATAAAACTGTCTTTTTCGCTTAGTAAAAACTAAATTATTTTAATGCTAATAGCACTACGCCAACACCAACCACGTATCTGAAACAACACGGATTCTTAAAGTTTGTAAATAGTTTGCGTTTGTTTACACTGGGACAGAATGAGAATGCTGAAAAATAACTTGCAGTACAGTGAGATTTTTAGTAGACATTACTGATAATTACATAATAATTGATGTATGCAATAACTGTAAAACATCGCATGTAGTATAATATAGGACGTAGCTATAGTAGAGTGGTTGTTTAAATATTATTCGCATAGCAATAGCAACCTTATGTGTCGAAAATTAGATAGCTCCAACTTGATTTTATGTGTTCAAAACACCAAAGTGTATATAATTGGCATAAGATGAGACATTTTAAACATTTATTCATCTATATTATATTTTTCAAGTGTTTCTGATTTGAATACAGAGCAAAGACTTTTTTGTTGTCGAATTTTTTTATCTCTTAGTAGACTATAGATTTCCAGCAGTCAATTCTGTAACGTCAGATCGTACAAGTTACACTAAACGGGATGTAAAATGAAGCTTAACCAACAATCTTACAATGTAGGAGTAAACCACTAAGCTAAGATTGTATGCAGTATTCCAAGAATATATTTGAATGTTGTTCTCTTTTGGATAGTAGCAGTTTGTTTACGAATTTACGTAATCTGCATCCTTATCGTTCCAATATTGATACCCCTAAATTCCAATTTTAAATATTTTCCTAACGCTCATCCATATTTCATATAGTGACATGGAACCGAACTCGATGTTACCTTTAAACAAGTCAAAGAAACAAATACGACCGTATCGCATTCCATCGCATGACCTAAAGACTTTGCATACACCTTCAGCGAAGTTTATCACATGACATTTCGTTTAGTATTCTATTACCTTGAATTTATGTATAATAATTCATAAGTCAAACTTATAATGAAAGTTTCAAAAATTAATTTCAATAATTTCAATTTTATTTTAAATTACAGCACAGTATTCATTTCCAGTATTCATTTTAAAATCAAAGGAAACCTACTTTGTGTTTTCAAGTAGCTTCAGGTAATGAGTAGTTTAACAGTGAGATGTCTCGCATTGTTAAAGGCTGAGCACACATCACTGCTATTTTATTGTATCATTTAAGGATATTATTTTCAAACAATACTTACCAAATACAATTGCTTTTTAGATATTATACACGAACTTATCTCACTAGTTTTTATTAATTTTATTTCATATTCAATACATTATTTCCGTAAAAATTCAACCTGTAACAAAATTTATTAAGGAGTTATGATTATATATTTATTTAGGAGTTTATGTTGTCATAATTAACGCTCAAACTAAATGAAACAACGGACAATAACCAAGCAGCTGCATCATCACATGATTGAGTCGTAAATTTATTTCCGTTTATTCCTCACATAAAATTTTATGGCCAATAATTCCAGCGAATTGAATTTAAAAGCACTTAAACGATTAATACATTTTCGTGATCTGTTTAGTTTCAATTTAAGGATAATGCTTAATTGTTTACTGAACAACCATAAATTATTACAAGCTTTTCCCTGATAAGTGTTATTAAAACCAATGACTGAAACTTAAATCACGTGAGTTTACATACCATTCAACTGAACCAAAAATACATCGTTATATAACAAAAGTTTTACTTATTCTGAGGGCAAAATACGTACTAAATTTGTTGTTTCCCTAAAAACGTAATGTCTTCATTCACATCAGGAAAATTCTACTTCAGCTGATTTAACATAGATTAAATGTGTTGACTGGTCTAGAGAAATATTTAATGAACTTTATTATTGATCGGATTAGTTAAGAAAATAAATAACATCAGTTAATTATCAGTAATAAACACTTATAATTAATATTAAAATAATTATCCCAACACACAGGTTTAACAAACCTACTTCTTCTGTAAAATTGTACGTATTTCTGCTACCTATCCCACGTGGAAGTTCGTAAAGGAAATTGTTTTTAATTTAAGTTTATACCTATAATTGAAACTTTCTTCTAAGTAACATTGTAAATGAAATTTAATATTATTATCTTATCGTTATCTTCTCCTATAAGAGTGTTTTTTAAGTGCCATATCAATACTCATATTTGTACGAAAATGTATTTGTTTTTGATATTTTGTTTAAAATAACACATCAAGTTATCAAAATTAAAATGATTATTATACCCTTGAAAATTTTCTGCATAAGCACTTTCTCAAACCATTGAAACCCACTACATTTTTTATTTAATCTTTTTATGGAATGAAATTAATTTACATCGTTGATTAGCAATATTAGGTTGCAAATTGAGATGCAAAAAAAAAAAAAAACATAAAACAGTACCCTACGATATTTTGTGTAGTAAATTAAATTGATATTTACACTCAAAAGTTTTAGTTTATTAAATTATATCACGTTTTAAACGTACGAAACCAAACTAAGTTTGACAGATGTTTTTTAAATTAATTTGTTACACAGATTCTAGATAATAAATACAAAAATATTATCTCTGATCGATAATTGACCTGAATATTCAAATTAGCCCATATGTCTGTACAATAAATAGCTTACAATTTACGAAAACCTATTAACTGCCAAACTGTTAAAAATATTATTTCAGAGGTCACTAACAATAAAGTAAACTAATAATAATCAGTACATTCATTAATGTTTATTCTTAAATTATATTATTTATATCAACTGTTTTTCCCCAACCACACCGCTCACAAATTTTACACCTTCATTCAAATAATTTAAAATTTGTGTGCAGTAGCTGAAACAAAATTGATTGCTAATAACAGAAATTACTTGCTATTTCTAAACAAATTTACATCTCGACAGTAATTAATGGCTTTACTATGAAAATCGTAGATTGGGAGGTGAAGATCGTCGAACTTACAAAGATCGTGTTACAATTCACAAAATTAAATTTTTATTTCAAACCCACCTTTATCCCTTAAGCTCAAAAATTAATATCAATGAACATAGTGTGTTTCTTATTAATCATTGTAAATACTTGCAATACTCGTCAGCGTTCCACTTTCACTAGTTAATGTGTTATTTGCGTTCTTAACTCTTGTGCAGTGATATCGGTTGAATTCCTGTCTGGGCTTTACACCGTTGCCGTACCATTCCGGTATTATGAAACTATTTCCTTATTTTCACGAAAACCCATCGCCTCAGTTTTTAGTTTATATTTTATACGTATTAGGATTTTCAGACCTAAGGGAGAAGGTAGATATTAATCCCTAAAACGTAGTGATGTATCTTCTTAAAAAAAAGGGATAGCTAATGTAAGAAATTGTGCTATCTTTTTTCTGATGACCTCTAAGTATTGTACGTGATAATAATATGACTTAAAAAAGAGCTACATTCCAAAAAATAAAACAAAGATTGGTAGAGTCAGATCATTTTATAATATGTCCTATCGAAAAACGCTAATAATCACGCATATTCAAGAGAAGCTCTCATATCCGAAATTACCATCTAAAGTTTATAAAGTTAAGTTGTTAAAGTTATATCAAATTACAAAAATTAAATCCTCTGCCAAGCAGACTTAGAAAGTAATATTATGCACATAAATGTATTTCATATTGGTGTTACCTATTGCTAAACAAGCAATTTTCAAAATCAAAATCCATATACTACTTTTTAAATGCTCTTATGTAGTAATTTGATTGAGTTCTATATTGGTTTTCAAACATACATCTGGCACATATTATTTTAGTGTTCATGGTTAAGAGAATCAGACTTTAACCGAACACTTATATCAAGTTTTATTATATTGAATTATTATACTCTCAACACTACAGCTGAATGTAACGTGTAGTGTTATTTCCCCGATCATAAATACAGGTACAAAGGTATTGTGATCCTGTTTCGGTTGTAATGTTTTACTTCTAGCCTAGGTCATGTCATTTCTGTCATTCCCATAGTATTCTTTGTCTTTTTCTTCAAGCGAAAAATAGTTGCACATATAGGTCTGTGAAGCGTACTTCGATTAAAATGTGTTTAATTCCAACCGTACCGAAGTTTACTTACGTTGCTACAGTTGATTTGGTTTAATAATCTGATAAATGCAAACGTATGTAATTTCCGGAAATATACTTCGGTGAAAACTCTACTTCTGGTTCTTGTTATCTATTTGTGGTCTAAAGTATGTCCAGTGCCATAGTTGAGTTTGCCTTGTTTCCCAATGATGAAACTATACACACATATATTGGATTGAGGTTCCTACTACTGACTAGGAGGAAATCCTGCGAACTTTCCATTCACTTCTATGTTCCATATAAAGGGGAAAGTTTTTATCAAATTTGTGCAATAATCGTATATAAGGTTTTTTGAAGTTTTGTGTTTGAAGGCATGTTGGTATTCGTTTCTCTGTTTCTCTGATTTCCTTATCCACTGCTAAAATTCGATTTTACAGTGTCTAGAAAGCACGGCTTAGAAACATGTACGTAAAATCGTTCTCAGAATTTATCATGAATGTTGGTTTTATAATAGTGTTTTAATAATATATACAATGCGTTAGATGTCTTAAATTCGCCACTGGTTCAATCTAGAGTATAAGTTAAATATTATTTTTGGAATTTCTGTCGCTATTACACTACTGGTCAATCACTGTACAGTTTATTTATTATAACATTTAAATGTTAACAGATGTTTCACCCAAACCTTTAAAGTATTTAAAGCTGATGAGTGTCATTTACATTTGGATTATGAAGCACGAATAATAGAATATTTTCCAAACTTAAAAATATCATCTAGGTTAATTTTCTAATCTTTCTCTTTGTGAAACTTCCTCGGATTTTAACGAATATTTTACAACATGAATAAGCCGAGTCGGTCCAACCTTTCTAAAGTATATAATTTATCATTTAAAATGATATATAAGATATATTATTTGAAATAGCAGATATTAACCTTTATGATTAACTTTAATTGTATATTGGTAGATCACAGAACTTTAATTTATGAAAGAATTTCAGAAGTTGAGTAACAAGTCCTGACATGAAAAAATAACATTTCCTTTGTAACTTTTCTAAATAAATAGTTTTTCTATACAGTTTAACTATCTTAACAATTATTATTTATGAAATAACATGTTTAGCTTTAACAAAATATAAACTTTTAATTAATTCTTCAAATTTAAGATTAGTAAATGCAAGTAAATTTCTTTCTTTGCATTAAGTATTTAACAGTTTTAAGAATGATTTATATTTTTCTAATCGTAAAAAAATATTAAAAAGTTATCCTTTCGTGTATCTTCATGTTTCATTTTGTTTTGACTAGGAACTCTTATTATCTATTTTAATTTCTTTATTACTATATTTTAGTTAACTAGTTATAAGCAGTATAATCTATATATCTCGTAATAGAAACTTTGTTTGACGAAATATGCAATATTACCTTTTTATATTTCAAACTCATTTTTCATATGACACATGCTTTGTAAAACATTGATACGATAACAGAGTTTCTTTTAAGTAAACAATAGTAGCCACCTTTTACCAATCCAAAAGTACAGGACATTTTGTATTAAGACTTTGAAATGCACTTGAGACCTATAATGTTAATCCCACTCACTCGTATCCGCTTTGCTAATGAATGGAGTCAAGCGTCCGTTCCAAATATTGGAATTAATTGTCCACTTGTAACTGAGGACTCAGATCTGGCTTTGACTAAGAATTAGTCCAGGATTAATGGCAACAATACACATCGTCAGGTTTGAGCACATTCTGCCAGGGGCGTATGCTTAATGTTATGTGGAAGAGGGAGCAAGTTAGATCCCCATAATAACTATTACACATACCAAATATAAGTATTTATTATTAATAAGAAGGTATTAAAGCATAAGATAGTTAATGCTGCAAGTAAAGCACATTTATTTACAATGCAAACTCATTATTTAAAATTGAATTATATTTTTATACACTAGAGTATTATTTAATTTCACCCAACATAGACCCTGTAAGATATGTTAGTATTTTATAGTATGGAAAATAATTAAATTTCATTATATTCTTAATTTTTATTCTTTTATATAAACATAAAATTACCATTTGTGTCTCTAGTCTTCCAAACAAAACCTCTAGAGGCAACTTTGTTACTTCAAGTAACATAGATATGGTGGGAAGTGTTGACTAAATACTGATGTTAAATTCAGTTATATCTCATATTCCGCTTACGTTTTCATCAGAATTTATCAAGCGCAAAGTAAAATCTCAACTCAATATTCGTTTTTACAACTAGTTGTCTTGAACACTGACATAACCCTTTTTAATTAATCACGTTGCTCAACTTTTGTAATTGGCGGAAGAGTCATTTGAGAAAGACATTTTTCAAATTCTTTAAATTTCTAAGTTGTTTATGTACAAGTTTTGTCCCAATAAGTAATGGTGTATTCCCTTAAAAAAATTATAACACATTAGAGTTTATTTTTATGATTTATTTAAAAAGGATCACGTTTCTTCTACATTTGCAATTTCAATATATCAGGTCCCATTATCAACGAGTTATACCGCTTGGAAATCGGAACTCCCATAATAATACACCAAATTGTAAAAATGGTGTCAATTCCCCTTAAAGTATATTTTTTAAATTAACACACAATGAAATGTCAAATTTAAAAAATCTTAAAAAAATCTTTTTTATTACAATATATAGCCCTTAATATTTATAAACGCAAATGAAGTAACAAATATTAATATAAACGAATTAAACTCTATTCCCCTATTGGTAGAAAAGGTCTAACTAATACAATTATCAGTGATGCTCCTAATATACTATTCATTATGGAATGAACAATGATGATTTCCAGCAGAGATGAAAGTATAATTTTACTTCAATTCATATGTAGATCAAGATTCCGCCCTGCAGGGTGAAAATGAAGTCTTGTAGGTTTAACATGAAAGCAGTAATAGAAACCCAGAGATACAGGGCGGGTTCGTTGTCTTCTTTAAACCCCGGAGACACTCCCTGAACAGACTGCGGAATAGCTTGGGCTTGGAAGTTTATTAACCCACTTTCTGTTTTAATCTCTAGACTTAGATATACAGCACATTTTACATGTTTCATTACCCTCTATTTCACAAGTTATTATTTATTTAAAATTATTACATTTATTTGTATTTTTTTTTTATTTGTACGGATATTAATTAAATATTTGCGAATTAAATATATAAATAAATCGGATTGCAAAAAAGACATTCATTTTATTCAATTTATCGTTGATGAATACAGAGATTTCCTAATGTATGGCTAGGTAGAAAAATTCTAACAAATTAGTCCTTTTTTTGCTATTTGTGCTTTTTAAATTTCAACAAAGTCTAGGATAACAATTTTCTTCTGTAAATCTAAGACCAAATTACCAAGTTTGGTTGTCTAAACCATTTTAAACTGCATATTTATTCTGTACTCCTTGATATAGTTCTAGGAACTCTAATAATAGAGAGTAGCAGTTCCTTGTACTTATGAAGAAAGTCTGAACAGTTGCTGTACAATTTTGGCCCAAATACAAGAGATGTCCAGAATTATCCAACTAGCATGTAGTGAATTTATTCAAAACGTATGTGCTTGGTATGTACAGGGTGTCCATAAATTACTTTATCAATTTAGGTAATAACATGCCTTTGTTTACAGACCACAAAAAAAAACATAAAATACTATTATCAATTCAGCAAAGCAACATATACTGCGTTGAAACAAATTTCGTACAAGTAGTCGAAATAACGACAATTAGCTAGCTATTAATCTCGTTATTTTCCGTTCAATGCAATAAAAAGCTAATTATTAATAAGCTAAAGCAACATTAGGAAATCAGTTAGTAATTTAGGTGAGAAATAGCGTTCTGTAAAACAATTACTATTTGGTTATAATTTACCGCAGCGAAATAAATTTAATATTAATATGTACATGTACAAAGAGCATATAATTCACTATCCCTATTAAATTACGTTAAAATCTCCCTATTTTTTTATTTATTACAGTAGAAAAATCATGTATTCCCGTCATATGTTTAAATACATACTATGAATGGACTAAATATTGTGAACTATTTTGAAAAATTTGAACTTTTTGTACTTATTCAATGTAAAGGTGTTTTTCCCTCCTAAAACCCAGATTGTAAACTAAGTAATATAGGACTATACTTTACAAGACATTTCTTACTTACTTTCAGATGAAAATTCAAATGGTAAATTGTAATAGGGTAGTATGGACACCCTGTAAAAAGAATATTTTCAAATATGTATTTAGAACAAGGTATGAATATGCTATACGTAACATGTTTCGCTGAGGTGGCATACAAATGATAACTCTACCGCTTATCTCATTCTGATAGTGTGGATAAATGTATTACTAAGTAACATGTTAGTTGTTATAAAATTCGGCTAATTATATATTTATTAAAATTTAATTGATGTAACTAAAAGTAGTTTGACAGGTATTTGGTCTTTCCATCATATGTTAGTTAGGAAATCTAAGCACATATGTATCATAAACGGCCCAATACAAATTAATTCAATCGTAAAAATTAAGGTGTCTGTTTTGTAGTGGTATTGCACTCAACCGGCAAGTAAGAGATCGAGCCTCAGCAGAGCAATTATTATTCAATTAGTGTCAAATTCAAATTTATATTTGGACAAGGAGAAGGTTTTGTACTCTGGGAGTTATGCAGAGATTTTGCCTAAGTTCTACTATGAGGACAGTTGAAATATACTAGTTTTGTTTAATAAATAATCTAAAACAGATCTTTTTTATCCAATGTATAAATTTTATCCTCCCTTGAATTAATATTAATTATTAAAAATAAGTTATTTGGGAGAAAATTCATGAATATTGCCATCTTTCCATAACAGTATGACTCTTTCGTGTAATATACTAGAAAGTTATTATACTGTTAAAACTCCCCAAAAGAACTCGTTATACAATCACTAGGGATCACTAGTTAGGACAAATGTGTATGGTTTGTAAAAAGCTTTTTTATCAAGAAACATAATATTTTCATGTTGTAGTACCTGATTCTTTGCCATGGGCTGGTAAGGTTTCATTGGTCGACCACAGTGGTTTTTAATAAGACATTTGTACTTTATATACGACTGTACTGCTTCACAATCACCTCTTGTAACTTATACCAAGCCAATCTTGTTCATTGATAAACCGCTACCTATTTCATACCATCCCCCTTTTTGTTACTTACAAGTGTAGATAGGATTTTGTTTCAGAATAAATGTGAATAAATTAGTATGCCAATTTCAAAGATTAAAACTTGTTTCATATTAAATTATAATTTTAGGGGAATATTACGTGGTCAGCTACAACATAAACCTAACATAATCATTCATAATTTATTTTTTATGTAAACAAGCAAACATATATCTATGTGTATTCGGATGTCCAAATAAACCGAGCGCGTGTGTTCAGAATGTAAACTCTCTCTTAACTCACTCTTAAATCATTAATAAAAAACGTTTAAATTAATGGAAATTAAAACACCTAGTAGATAGTACGATTTAAAGATTGTAAGGTAATTTTAATTTTATTCTAGGATAGGGAGTTACTCAGTGGTCGTAGACGTAGATTCTGCCTATTTCAAACTCCCGTTAGTACAATACGAAGAAATCGTGAAAAATAGAAGTATATTACTTTATAATTTTAAATATTGGTCTACAATTTTTCATCATAACTAAAATATACAATAAGCATTGTTTAAATTATTTAAAATAGTTTAAAGCACCTATACTTTGTAAGATTTATTAAGGTATTTAACAGGTAGTTACTCAGTGAAATATAGAAATAAGAAACGTAATTAAATAAAAGTTATATACTTCTTTAGTATTCGACAAGAATGAATAAAGTGGCTGCTGGATAGTAACACATACAATTCAGTTAGTGTGAGAACACAAAAAACGAAAGTGTATAAATTTAACTTTTATTAAATTTTTTTATAAAACTTTTCTTCCAAGAAGCTGCTGCATATTTATAAATGTATCTTGTTGTGTAAATTAATAAAGATCGCCGTAACTTTTTAATGTATAAATATAAAGATAATTTCTACCATATGGTTTTAAGATTATAGCCTAATAAGAGATACTCAATAAATTAAATCATCACGTGGAGTATTCATAGCCTTCGTATAAGAAAACAGTGCATATATCCGTGTACTTTCTAGAATAATCTAGATCCTTACACACATTTTAGCATTTTTATGGAACGTCAGAATTTGTGCAATATAAATATTTTCTTTGCTTCTGAGATGAAAAAGTATACGATTTGTGTTATATAAATCCTAGGAACTTTCTTTAAACACAAAATGTTAAATAAGAATTAATATAACAATCAGTAATAATAACCTACACTTTATACAAAAAAGAATGAAGAAGAACGATAATAAGTGAAATTTAAAAGAAAACATATTAAGAGTGAAAAGCGAAGAATACATGTATGCTACAAAACTAAAAGAGGAAAGGTATATAAGTACAAAATGAAGGAAGAGTAAAAGGTGAAACATTCCTACAAAAAGGGACACGTGAAAGGTAAAAAGTAATAATTTAATTTAAATGTGAATGGTCGATAAAGAACTAAAGTTTAACCTCTTAAATAGGTAATTTAAAGACTTCAACGGCTGTTTCAATTTTCTAGAAAAGTTTTAGTTAAAATCCGCATTTCATATTCTACTCATAATAAATTGCTCAGAAACTCAAATGATGACAACACTAGTTTTACAATATATACTAAACTACCATTATATATCGACTTGCAATCGGTTTTATACGCGATTTTATATTGAATAACAGGAACGCAAAAATATTTTTGTTGGAATAAATGACATAAAACGTCATTTAAGACTTTTACTTATCAACCAAAACAGTATACACAAATCAAACGTAAATATGAAAATCAATATCAGTTAAACATGTACTACATGTTTGTGTATGGTTGCTTAATTTTGATAAAAGACTCATTAGAGTGTAACAAACACGTGTATCACATATTATTTTAGTAGATCATTGTAAAATTTACAAAACTAAAATATAGTTCTTCACGTGATCAGAAACTCATTGTTGGATCTGTTTATTGGATCTACATTGACTCCAAATTCCAGGAACCAAATCTAAGATAGTTTCAGATTTTGGATGCTGCACTAAACGGAAGTTGTCATTGGGCAGAATTTAACTAGTTAATTCATTCAATTATTACCATAACTACAAAATGTGTTTAAATATCCTTTTACGTATAACACATCATTTTATATTTCAGTCATGGGGCAAGGTGTTATAAATTTAAACTTTTTGATATTACGGAAACATGCATAAATAGTAATGAGCATGAAGAAGGGCTCTGCTTGTGATGTATGGAGATCTGTGCTTGTAACATACTTTTCCATAGCTTAAGGGTAATGGTGATTGTAAACCTTGGCAAATACTGAAAAAGCAATACAATGTGTATGAAACGTGAAAATCAGTGTTAAAGGCATGAAATAGGCGCAATATGATAATCTCTGGTTTATTTTGTTTAATAAATTAGATGGTATAGCATGTTGTAGATGTTATAGTTCCATTGTAAAATGTATATATTACTTTTTCGTATCTTAGAAGGATAAAACTTTAAATCGTGTTAAAAATGAAATCAACCATGAAACAAGCAGGCTCTCAAATGCTTTGCACAGGTAATGGAGTATTGCCGGGAACCGACTGTGGTATTTGTGGGGTTATGTCTGACAGGGTGGATCTGATAGACCGCCCCTCAATCTGTCCCGTTACTCTTATAAACTACATTATCGTAAAATTAAAAACCTAGTTGTAAATCATTTCTGAAGAGATTCAATAAAATTCATAAACATATTTAAGAGTTTGTTTATTTTAAAAATGAAAATATTACCTATCTAGTTTACGATGAATTATAGTTTGTAAAATCTCCGTTAAAACGAGAAACTGATACACATATTTTAATACACGTTAAATAGACGTAGTTTTTAATTTTTCGAGAATTAGGCTTAGATCGCAAGGTTATTTATTCATTTGAGAAAATTATTTATCATGTTGCATACCAAACTTGTGTATATATCAAAATATATATTTATTCCTTGACAACTGAATTAAAGTGTAACGTGTAGTCTAAAATTTGACAGTGTATCGGTTACCATTTTGAATGGTAAACTAAGATCATGTTTAATTTGAAACCCAATGTTTGGTTTAGAAGTACATTTTAAAAGTTATATATAGTTATGCATGTTAAAATTTGACAAAATAAAGAACTAAACTCGATACTTACGAACAATGGCACACTGCTTCCGTAATAACTTTGGAACCTTTTTTGAAATAAAGTGTAGGTTACATAGGTAAACCTTTCACTATTAAACGAGTAAGGTAAATTTTTTTTTCACTATATATTTTAGATACTAAATATGATTATTTGCAGAACTCTGTCATAAAATACAATATATTGGGGGGTCATTTACTTATTGTAAGTACTCCTACACATCCTATCTTGTTTGTATTAAATAAATTGAAATATTCTACACCCCATTTAGTGTCACTATCGTTTAGTAAATTCTAAAAAAAAAAAAACATATTAATAGCGTCACAATACTACCCACAATTCAAATTGATATCTTATGATATTTATTTAATTTCTTATAAGCCACCGTCACTGAAGTTTTACCTAATTCAAGCATATAATGAATTATAAAATAAAATAGGTTACCAAAATTAATAGATATTCAAAGTCTTTTAATTTTTAAAGTTAATAAATACACAAAAATTAACTGAAGCTGAGAAAAAGTTTGTAAAGAATTTATAAAACTTGTGAAGATATGTCTTGAAGTGACTAAAGACGGGATGACTAATATAAATATGAAGAAACATATTTCTAGTAAATTATCGTCTTATACTGAAAAGCACCTATAAGATGTAACATATACCCATATTCCAGTAACTGCGCTGTGACATAACCTTTTCATGAAATAAAGTAAATTATATTTTAATGGCTTTAGATAGGAAGATTTTATGTATAAAACGTGTAAAGCTACATCTCTCACTTTGTATTTGGAAAAATTGAAGAATAAGGTATAGATAGAATCACTGGTGTGTACATGAAGATAAGGAAATGTTTCCACCGCTTACAGTACTTTCCATCAAAGTTTTCAGCCATCCTGAGAGAGGTGGGGTGTCAGCTTATAGTGTGTATACGTTGAAATAAATTTTACTACATGTACAATCAGTATAACAATATTATTACTAATAAATTGCTTGAGAAAAACCGGAAATTAAAAATGCTTGATGAGAATCGTACAACTTTCTTTTAGATTTGGGTATCATTATGAGTACAATTAATTTGGTTGAATAACAGATGGATATTTAATTTAGTTGTAATATTTTACCTTAGCAGTTGTGGCAAATCTGTCATTAACACCTTATACCAGTATACAAGGTGAATACAGTTTTTATTTCTCCTGTATGATTTTAGTATATGTGTTCAGTGTTTAAAATACGCAAAATTTAACTGTATAACTTTAAAATTTAATACCTTAATAATTGCACCATTACATTAGAATTATGAAGGTTTGCTATAAGAAATATGAATTTATAGTTTAAGCTTTAGCAAAGCCTATCACTCGTGAATTAAAAAGTTTCATTTACATCCATCTATCTAACGGTTTGTCTGTCCATACAATATCTCTAAAGCAAACTGAGCATAGAAGCTCAATTATATATGAGAACTACTGAGTTCTATGATGCCTGGACTCCATGTGATGTAGCAGAGCGTTAGAGAATACCTTTGCTTTTGGCATTTTGCGTAACCATGATGGAAACGAGAAAATAACTAAGATAAATAAATGTGTAAACAAACTTTATTCATTTATTTTAACAAATGACACATGTATTCATAGAGTAAAAATAAAACTAGTACACGGGATTCAATGTTATATGTCTAAGAAAATATTTCACTTAAGTGAATTCTAACGTTCTAGTATCGTAGATCTCTCACCGGAACTTTTATTTAAACACTGCTACATAACGTAACGTACAATACAGAATTGTGAATATATACTGTGAAAGATATTTTTAAAAAGATTTAATTTGCGCACTTAGAATTTTGCATGAAAGTTTATTTCAATATACACAGTAATGAATTCTATGACATTGCATTTTCAACAGGACATTTTCCGCAGGTCACCTAGAGAATTAAATTAGCTATATTTATTTGGAAATTTGAATTCAAAATTAGCGAAGCCTTCTAGTGGAGTCGAGTATTCTTACCTTGTATACAAATAATACAGTTTTAGGGGAAGTTAAAAAATAATTGTTACCAACTGATTCCCCAAGATAGACAGACAAAAAGAAGTGGAATTTTGACAGATAAGTTTGTAATACCCAAGCAAAAATGTACATTTCCAAGTTTAAAGATAAACAAGTTTTCGAGATACCAACCAAAGTGACAGGAAGTTTCAACAAGAATTTTGCCTAAAGCCACTACATCTTTGAGGAGATCAGCTGAGGAAATAGTGGTGACAAAGATATAGCAGCAGCTTTTGATGGTACGTGGAAAAAGCGCAGTCATACATCTTTGAACGAAGTGCTAACAGTGACTTCATTTGACACAGGTAAGGTGTTGGATAATTAATTCCCTTAAAAATTTTCATTTATCGTGCCAGAAATCAGTACAAAGGCAAACCTGATGAATTAGAAGAACATAAAAAAGTGTGCAAATCTAATTATAAAGGCTTAACCTGTGGAATGGAAGTAAAGGGGGCTGAAGCTGTGTGCAATAGGTCTGAGGCCGTTAGGCGTTTGATACACCAAATACGTGGTAAATGGCGATTCTACATAAAGGGTATTCGGAAATTTACAGAGTAGGCCATACGGAGAAGAGGCGGAAATAGAGAAGCTAAAATGTGTGTGGGCTATGTCCAAAATCGCCTTGGCTCAAGACTTAGGGATTTCAAGAAAGAACTGATGGAAAAATACTGAGTGATGGTAAAGGTTGAGCAGGAAAACTAACAAATGCTGAAATTGATAATTTGCAACGTTATTACGGTTTAAAAATTATAAATAATGCCACTGATGTTATAAAAATGAAAGACGCAGTATGGGCTACGTACTTCATAAAATTTCGTCGGACCAAAATCCACGACATGAGCTATGCTATAAAAGTGAGAAATCTTGGTGTAAATTTAACAGAGCACTTGCCAATAAGAGTCACTATAATCATAATAACTCTCTACCTGAGTTAGTTTTGCTTGCTGTAAAGCCCATCATAAAGCCCTCTCTAATGAAGTGTTATTGTAGGGGCTGCTTACACGGTAAAACGCAAAACCTGAATGAAAGTGTCAACCAGTGCATCTAGAAAAGACTGCCTAAAACTGAATGTTATATATATATATATATATATATATATATATATATATATATATATATAATTATATATAATATATATATAATTTCAATAAACATTGAATAACAAAAAGTACTTGCTCCACCGGGAGTCGAACCCGGATCTCTCACTTGCCGAATGAATGGGCTACCATTACACCACAGAGCGCTTACTTTTTTCCGATTGAATTATTTTGTATTTGGCCGTATCTGTCACATATGCGTTTAAATAAGCAAACTAACATATGATCGGAATATCGTTTGAATACCTGTCAAACGACTTTTATTTACATTAAATGGTATAAATAGCAATTGCCTTATTTAATTTCAATAAACATACATATATATATATACATATACATATCTGCAGTTATACTATTATTACACATTTGTTTACATTTATAGTCTCCCTATTTCTAGTATTCTAACTTCTATTCTCATTTACATTGCTCCTGTTTTAAATTTTTCTTGCAGTGCTGTTGAGTACAGAATTAAAAGTATAATTAAATACATTTTTTATATACGTTAGTGTAAAAATTTTAGCAAAAATAATAAATGTAGTGCTTGGTCAGTTCTTTTATACATATTTCAATGAAATTGTGAATGTCTAAATATTACTATCAATTTAGATACCGTTATAAAACTCATATTAGTTGTAATTTCACAAAAGTTTTTTTACACATCTGTGGATATACAGCATAATAGCCAAAATAAATTTATACTGACTTCATATTTTATTATCTGATTACATTCTCTGTACAAGATCTGTTACAAAAACAAATTGAATAGGAAGTTTATTAGAGTATAAATGTAAAAAAATTAGAAGAATAGCAAAATTTATTACAGATATCGTTCTGCGGACATTAAAAATAGTTTTACTCAGAACTTGATTACATGTAACAGGATAATGAATACCATTTGTTTGCTGTATTGCAACTTAAATCCGGATTAAACGGTTCCTTTACAAACATTAAAAATGTTCTTAAAATATACTTTTCAGCTGCAGCTATACAAGTAAATTGTTTGTACACAAAGTCGTAAGGACTGTGTGTACTTCTTAAAATCAGGAGTAATGCTGCTTAAGTTTATGTTTAGTTTATGACCATCACTTTTCAAAATAATAATTAGAAATATTCAATATAAATTGCGTAATAGACCTAATATTTAGGACTGGACATAGCATTTAAGACGATGCTTATATACCTTATCTTATTTTTATAATATAGCAACTTTATTCTTTATTGCAATATGATTGTGCTCCCATTACAGCACTTTTGAATTTATTGATACTTAAGATCCTGCTTTGCTTGAGATAATGCTTCATATTACAGTCGTTTCTCAGGAGTATCTTGGTGAAATAAGGTACCCAATGCATTACTTCCTATGGGTTGAGGTTGGACGTAACTGAAGTCTGGGTTTTCACAACTCAGAATATTTTAATAAACTCCTCTTTGATAGTTTGACGCTATCAGTAATTCCTGATTTATTGACCTCGATGATTGTTGGATACCGACTTTCACATCTCAATTCGAGTTCTGATTTCCGCTCACATCCTTAAAAGTTTTCCAAAGATTAACCTGGATATAAATTACGTTTGTTACCAGCGATCTCTATTCGTACTTCACGTCTCCCTTAAAGTATTTTTTTTCTCTTATATAATGTTCAGACAATTCGCGTTGCCATACACTACACCCTTTATAATGTATTACTTATTGAGTAGTATCTAAATTGCAGCTATACACTAATAGTGCCAAAGAAATCTTACGTATGTGTTTGATGTATCATATAAATACATAATATAACGTAATAATTTTCAAACAAAACTGTATGATTTCGTCAAATTATTTGTCCTAAAATAACATTTATTATGCAGTGGTTTATAGAATTAGAAATAATATTAAATATTATTTCTAATTCTATAAATTTAAAATAAAATTAATAAATTTTTAAATTTTAAAAAGTGTTAGAAAACAATGATATGAAATACAAGATAACTGCAGTATAAATAACTCAGTACGCTAAGACCATAAATAGTCCTTTAGACTTATTTCGTAAATGGGTTCTAGACTATAGAGTTTAAATGTGCTCCATTTAACATTATAAAACAATTTTCAATATTAATTAGTAAATGTTATGGAACCATTTATTTACTTAGGCTATAGAGGTAACATAAAATCAAGCAGAGCGGGTTTAGCCAAACAAGGTAAACATTTACTATGTAGATTGTACCTTGCATAACTTAACAGTTCGGAACACTAAGTATACTTGAATATTTCCTTAATTTTACAATTAACACACCTGCGATCTAAGTAAGTTTCTGACTGTTTCCTTAACGCAGTAATTGATTTTAATACTTACTATATAAATGTTATATTTATGATGTCGTAGTATACTGCATTATTAATGCTAGACTATAAAACACTAAACTGTCAAGATTATTTAAACAGTAACTTATTTTTCATAATTGTATACTGCATTTTAAATCTAAATATGCTTTGAAATAAAACTATTCACTCTGAAAAAATAAATAATCACGATACAGTATTCAAGGAGGACAGTACTGATCTAAAAAAGCGCAAATTTCTAGGCTATAAAGCCAGACCTACATTTGTTGCAATACGTATACAACGCACTGACTCAGCAAGTGTTGCCAACTGTATTATTTATCGTGCCAGTCTGTATCTAAACACTGTACTATTGTATGTAACCAGCAAATTTTAAAAATACGTTATAGAATTTCCACTTATTTACAGGTCGTAGCATTAATAGATTTAATCAGATTGGGATTCAGCTATAATCTTCTTTGTGTTCAACAAAGTTTTAATTAGTTTTAGCATAGCTTATAGGCCATTGTGTAAATGAAAATCTTCAACAGTCTATCCAACTAAAATTAAAGTAGGTAAGAAATAAAAAGTAATGATATGAAGTAAAAACAGTTTGTTCAGTGATAATAATAGTATAATATGTTCACGAATTAGGTATGTGCATTTTAAATATATAATGTTGACTTAGAAACGTTTTGAGAAAGAAAAACTTCTAACTGTGTATGAAATGGGTAACATCAGCATATCAAAAATATTATCGCTTCAATTATCTAAGGGTCTAAGGGTGATTGTTCATAGTAAATTTTTAGTACATCTACCCCTGCTGTTTTTTATAAATGAGCGTGAACCCCACTTTACTTACTAGGAATGTCATTGGAAATAATACTAAACACCGCACTGCCGTCAGAGGTTTAACTCCTTATTCATTTTATGTATCCTAATTTAATTAAATATAGGTGTACAAATGAAGAAACGGCTCGACTCACTTATAATAGTCTAAAATAGAATTTCAAAGTGCATTTCTAAGCTAATAATTGTTTAATAACAAATTCTTACCAACCGCAACACTCAAAATTCCCCGCATAATAACATGTGATTTATAGCCTACGTCCTTCCAAATGGCATTTTAAGCATGCTTTTTAGTTATAGGATACATTCTATCACCTATTTATCTTACTATTAACTGAGTATTTATATTTAAAGGACGGCGTGTCTGAATCTGTAAATGGGGTGTGATAACGTTTTAATAATATCAATGGGGTTAATCTAGTTTATGACCAATGTTTTTATCAGCTCCTTAGACCACAGCTCCTATTGAAATTAAATAGAATACAAATTTTCAGTACTGGACTCGGAAGTTGCACTGAATGGAGGGATAACACACACAAAAATTCCTAACTTCTATGACTGCTTTTTAGGTAAGAATTTCCCAGCTGTACCTAATAACTTCTTTCACATAAAACAACGTTTTGAATATTTTTTTACGAGATAAGGTTGGAAGATTTAAACTTATAATATATGTACGAGACCGTTTAAATAGACGCATTCAACCAGACAGAATGTTTTAGGTTTTCTACGACCAATTGAAAAAAGGCTCTACAGGTCATTTTAACACATATGGTGAATTTCTGCTTTAAATTCTCCCGTAAACGAATAAAGAAGAATTGTGAGCATTATATAGTACGTACGTGTAAGTCTCTATCCTTTTGCTACTCCAGAAAGTTCCGTAATAGTAAACAACAAATAAAGTTATACATCTAGCTAAAGCTCTAGTCCAATAGCCTTTATGATATTAAATTTATTACGATCTGTTCTTAAAGTCTTTTGATTATTAAGGAACGTTTTAGGTGTGAACTGCAATATTTATAACATTATTTAGAGTATATTGTATGAAACGCAAATGTGAATAATTCTGCAAGAGGGTTACTGAAAACATATATAATATAATGAAATATTTTAGGAACATTGTAGTAATCTTTTGAGAAATGAGTGCAGAATTGCAGATGCTACTTAAATTAAATTTTCACTCTTAAATGTTCTTCTCTGCTAGGCTCGTTTGAGCTTATGTCAAGTGAGGAATAGGTCTCATAAACATTTTGTTCATGTGCGGAAATATCTCTCTAATCGCGCTTTCATATTAGAACGTTGGAAATATAACGGTTGTTCTAAAATTTATAACGTGAAGTAACCTGTTTTGTTAATAATTTTCTAGTGATAAATTCGAATTAAATTTATAAGAAATATTTATTATTCTTTGGAATCCACCAATTTACCGTTGATCATCGAATTTATAATGAAATATAGAAACAGTGTTGGATATGAAGTACGTTTAAGCATTTCAAAATATATTTCAGCAAAATAACTGCATGCGTTTGTTAAATAAATAACTATAGTTTTCATATCACTTATGTGGCCAAGGAATTCGATAAAGATTTCTTGACACCCTTTAACGTCAATAACGGGGTTTTAGGGGGAGGAGGGGTTTGATTTTGGGAAAATGTTAATATAAAGTTAAGACGTATAACGTACTAAGCGTACAATACAGTTCCTGCAGAGCAGTTTTGATAACATTCACCCATCCTCATCAACGTATTAAACGCCTCCGCACAGGTGAAAGCCATTTAATATTTAATCTCCTGGTAGGTACTACGTTAAACAACATCACAAAAACCGTCCTGCAAAAATGAAAGGAACTTTTTAGTGCACTTCTCGTTTTAAAAACTTAGCTTCATATGATCCTTCAAGTAATATTTTAAAAAGGTTCACCAAATAAAATAAATCGAGTGAACGTGTAGGCCTACTTAAAATGTGCCTATTTTGTTTTAAAATATCTTCTTATTCATTAAGAAAATAACTATCTTTTATATAGTATAGATTTTTATTAAGTTCACATGTCCCTTTCAAGTCTATGAGTTGTTTATTTAAAATATTTCTTAGTACTAAATTCATATAGATACGTTATCTGAGATGTGAATAGTATAAAATTTATGTTATGCACCAGAAATGTTATATTGAATGCACCTTTCTCACGAGCAAAATAAGTTTATTTAATTTCACTTAAGAGAAATATAATCTTCATTTTCGGTACCAAAGTTTATAGATTCACTGGTTTGCTTTTATATCTCAATAAACCCATCGCTTATGCCATTGGGACTTAAGCTTTTGAAAATTAAAATTGAGAACCTAACATTGCCTACACGGTCACCTGCTGTACCATATTCTATCGTGCGTCCAGATTTTAAGAACGAACACTATAAAACCCCCATAAACTGTATAAATTCCAACACTTTTAAGGTGAAAATTAACATCACAAAAATATATAGTCGATTGTTTTTTTTTCAGGATTTAAAAAGACCTCTTGCAAAATAAACATTCAAATTAGAAGACAGGTACTTAATTTTAGTTACATTAATTTTAGCTTTTTCTGACAGATTATACAATATTTAAAATTAATTATGTTAAATTTAAAGAAGATCGAACATGTGTTAACTCAAACAATTTTCTTGATTGACCAATAAGGTTATTAATTGTAAACACAAATATCATTTCCTGTTTAGCCGACAGACAAATATATTTCTCATGATAATAGTCATCATCAAAATATCAAACTGAAGATAATATCATTATTAATTTAGATATTGGTTTATTTTTAAATTTTTTATATTTAGTTATTTAAATTTGTCATCGCTGATGGTACAATACCTCTCAGTTTTCAATAAATTATTCTAACATTAATAAATTCAGTACTCTCTATTATTATTAACCCAAAATTATGATCGTAAATTGTAATATAAAAAAATATTGTAAACGACCTCAGCATTCTAAAACGCTCTTTGTATGCGATATAATGTATAATAATTTATATATAACCATTCATTTATGGACCTCAAAACGTAATCTAAAAAGTACAAGCTATATTGTAACATTTTAGATGTCTGGAAAAAGTTCAAGAACAAATCATATTATGATTCCGTAACAAATTTAAAGTATTTGAATATGGATTTATGTTTGGAATTAGTAATTTTAAAATTTATGTTTGAATTATAATGTCGCTATTTAGTTTTATTAGTTTGGACTTATTAAGGATTACTTCCAAGCTATTGAAGAATATTATATAATAATTATAATTAATAATAAAGTATACTAAAAGGTTAATACTTTGAACGCCAAATGTTCTAAAATATGTACGGCCTCCACAAACAGTAGCTTACCCATGACCGCATGAGCGTCTTCTGAACGTCCGTGGAAGACGAAATTTCATTAAAATAATACAGGTGCGCATTGCTTTACAGTTATCGAATAGATTACAAGACACGAACTACACTGGATCTCTGTCATATCAGTTCGTGGCTTTGAATAACGGACCAACTGAAAATGCGCCGGTATTGCGTTATTAGAACAACAGTCTTAACTCAACATCGTATGAATTTAATCATTATATATTGAAGAAATTTACTTGGATGGTTAAAATTAATATTAAGACATTGAAAGAGTTATTAATCTGATATTACAAAAACAAATTTATCTTATAAAAAAGATTGATAAAGGAGAATGGAAAATCAACACTCAAAATGTTCAAACCATCTTCTTGTTGTTCTGAGAAACATTAAAATTAATGTATTTGGCTAATTTATGGAAACATACGAAACGTTATACAACGGACGAAGGTCCTTTACAAGGACGAAGCTCACAAAGGCATAGACAGTTAGTGGATAATCTTGACTTGGAATTAATTCATACCCATGGCTGCAACTCAGAATTAATCTCTAACTGTTGTAGTTGAGACGTTCTAACTCTACTGAATAGAGTTGTGTACTACCTTGTCTATCTTAAGCTGATCTTTTAATAGTATACGAAATTTTTCAAGTTCAATACTATCTATACATAGAGAGGACCTTGCATCACTAGGTATGCTTCATTTCTCACGTTATATGAAAGCTTAATACGCAGGAAGCATGTCTGTGACAGCTTACACGAGGGTTGACGTATTACCCCAAATTGCTGCAGGTTTCACTTTATTCGCAGAAGAAAACAAATGTCTGCCATTTCCCTTATTGTTGCCAAGCAGACGTTCCTTCGTCATATCTTACTGTTGTCTATGGAAATATTTACGAAATTATTAGTAGAGAAATATTTAAATCCATCTTACAACCGATTTGACCTATTAAGTACTAAAAATAGTTTAAAATTTTTATGAGTGATTTTAACCATTATCAGTCTTCTTTATTCATGAAAAGCAAAGGTCTTACCCTCTCACTTAACACTAATTCTTAAACTTCTCGATGTATCAAAAGTTAAAATTTTCGACACGTGTAAGAATATGGTTCAAACTCTAGAACAGCTACATTTCTGTTTTTTTTTCTTTTTATATTTGACACAATCATGTCCCTTGACATAAAGAAAAGAAAAACTGTTTTCATAAATACCAACTAACCACAGGGTTGCACCCCTAAAGAAATTATATTTTTTTGGACCTGATGATGGGTTCTTAGAATTTGAAATGTGCATCGTAATAAAAAATATATCGAAAGTGTTAATAAGGATTATTATTCTATATATTTTTATCAAGCACTTTTTGAGGCTACTTCTCTAATAATTATATTTTGTTTTAAAACATCCCAAAGTCCAACAATGGTAGTAAAAAAATGAAATTTGACAAACATTTTCCTCGTGCTCTCAATAGAGAAAGAAAATAGATTTCATGCAGTGTAACCCATCACTCCATTCATTTAAGGTTATATCTGTGGAAATATTCCTAGTGAGCTAAATTTTGGTGTACACCTTTTTTATAGAGTTTTAATGAAGATGTGAAAAATCGACATTGATATCGTGCTGGCTAAAAATGTTATAAGGGTCAAAAAGTCACGAAAATAAGTTTTTCGTGAATATCTCGCGTCCTATAGCTCGGAGGTCGATAAAGATTATTATAAAATTATTTCTCAATTATCCTAAAATGACTGGACTACACCCATAGCAGCTGAAATAGGGTTAGAGCCCCTAAAAGAAAGATATTTTTCAAATTTTGCAGATGTCTCACTCAAAAGATGAAATTTGACACACTATTTCGTAATAAATTACAAAGAACAAACAAATATTTTTATGAAGATTATTCACACATTGGGATTAACAAGGGATTCCAAGTCCTTGAGAAACCATATCTTTTGTATCTAACCGATGCTTAGAATATTGAACGTTGAAATTTGAAATACACGATGCTTCAGCACTGTACAGACAAAAAATATTGATATGGTTATTAACTATTTATATTGGTAGAAATTGAAGGATGGTTGCAATGGCCGGAAGTAGACGTTATCCACTGAAAAAGACTTTCCAGACCTGTGTATATCGTGTATTTTCTTTATGAGGGCAACAATTCAAACGTAAATACGGCACACATATTACCTTATACCGTTAGTAAATCGTGACCATAACTACCGGGGTAACCGGAACACTTCAAATAGGACAATTTACAGGGCGGAAATTAAAAAAATATATTTTACTAAAGCAAGATACTTAGACTGAGTATGTAATTAAATATTTTTTGATCAGGTAAGGTATAAAATCTCTACTATGGCTTTTGAAATGTTATTTTTTATAACCAGAATACCTGAAGAAAAAGCCATTGGTAATTGTTGACGACTATTGAACCTCTTAACAATGAACACTGAAATAAAATATATATTTAACTTGACTATCTCCGACTTTAAACAATTATTGGGCTCTATCTTATTACATCATTACTGATGACGCTTAGAATACTACTGATATAATATGTCTCCAGTGTGGCCTGAACTAGTTGAAGTGTTGCTGAAATTGTTGTAGCTATTATTTTATCTATATGCCATATTGCAAAAAATATGTGATTGTCATTATAAATCATCAAAACTCTATCATTCTCTAACTAAAGGGCCTCCAAAAATTGTAATTTAACCTTATTTTCTAATTATTGTAAAACGGATTAAGAATTTAGAGTATCTTTCAGTGAACATCTCTTATTTCCCGGAATGTTTATTACAGTAATTTTTAATATTTTTCCTTCAGATATAAAAGTTTAAAAAGTAAAAGCAAATATAAAGTCTTTTTTTATAAAGCTTTAATTCTGTATTTCTTAACTTATGTAGACATATAATCTCTTCGAGTCTCATGATCTATAAATTAAGGACACCCTGTACATTAAAACAGTTAAAACAAATTTAACAGGTGACCAATACTTTACGTATTGAGATTAGTGGGATTCGTGATTCTTGCTCCTCTTTTCATAAATATTGGCCGGTAGTCTGGTACAACCGTATTTTTATGGCACAATATTACTATCTTGAATATATCCAAATATTCAGTTATTATTGTAATGGAGTGGAATGGAATTCTTCAGGGTTATTAAGACAAGATTGACAACAGTACAATTGATAATTAATATACAACCACAGATAATACGCATTTTCAGGGCATTTACGGTATATACAGTTTTTCTTACATTAAAAGTTAATAATATTAAAATATTACTTTAATAGAAACACATCTAGTGTAGTACTGTGTAAAAGGAATAAATGCATGTGTGACTCGTACTGGCGGCTCTACTTAGAAGAAGCAAAGGTGAACGGCACTGGGATAAGTGAAGTAGAATCAACTGGTCTAACTTTGTGTTCTGATTACCTTTTGCATCATATTTCGTACTCGTTGATGATAATTACAATATGATGTGGCTTTGGAGGGCCACATTAGTTTCGGTGATACCGTGTGCTTGATGGGATCCCGAGAGACCACACCGTCATTGTCTTCTTATCTCGTAATAAATTTATTTTTGTTACAAATTTATTTTTAACTTTTATTTATTGTTAAAATGTACTATCGTTACTACTATTATTACTTATATATCTTGGTTATTGTTATTGTTACGAAATTTTTATTTTATTACCTTGCTTGTTGCTATTGTTATTTTTACTGTTATTACTATTCTCGTTGTTATTACCTAGTTAGTACTGTTATTGTTATTATACTTATATATTTATATACCTTTTATTGTAGATAATATTGATAGGTAACACTATTTTGTTATATTATTACTATTTTAGGATAGTTGGTTGTAGTATTAGCCTTCTTCTTGGTTAGACTATTTATGATGGAGATGTGAAATGGTTTATTGCGGTATATATTTAATAAATAAATATTGAAATACACCATTTCCCATTTCCCCCTAATTTTATCGCACAAAATCCAAATAACCTATTTCAACTTTGTAAAATTTCTCAAAATAGACCATTTTGGGATAAAGTAGTTTTTTTTTTAACTTTTGAACATAACATAAGTGTTTATACATTAAATTTAAGGTCTATTTGCATTGAACATTTTGGCGGAAACGATAGTTACTTATATGTAACCTTATTTGAAGGTAAAAAAAATATTCAACAAGCTTTTAAAAATGGAAACTGTGATAGCTTGATGTAAATATAGAACAGAATAATTTTTTCCGAGCCTATTATTGATTCTTTCTTTAGCAAAACGTGTGGTATGGAAAGTTCCAATTACATTTTCAACAATAGCATGCTTTAAAATGAATAAAATAATTTGTATTTAAGCATCTTGTCATTATTTAACCATTTAAAATGGTGTCAGAATGTCATAAATACATACCATAACAGTTCATAATATTTTACTAATTATTATAATTTGAATAAAATAAAGCACGTTATACAACGTTTATATATATATATAAACTATGAAAGTTTTATAGATATAAACGTTGTATAACGTGCTTTATTTTATTCAAATTATAATAATAAAGTCATATATATATATATATATATATATATATATATATATATATATATATATATATATATATAACTTTCATAGTTTTTTTGTCCTTTAAACTACCAGCTACCTAATCTTATACTTATTTAACCAATTTACAGGTCCAACCAATTAACAAATTTAAATCCGTAATATACTACTTTTACTACTTTACAGATAAATAGTACCAAATCTTTAGTCGGTCATAATAGTATTTAAATATAATACAAAATGAAAGATAGTTGAATTTTGGGCAGTTTTATTTACAAAACTCTTTTAATTAGTCACAATAACCTGTTGTTGAAATAAAAAACTTTTTTAATTCTCGCAGATACATTCGATTCTATGTTCTTCGGCTGCATTTTGATACATTAAGAGAAAAAAGTTAAAACAAATTCTGTGTATGATATTTTATTTAATATAAAATTCATTGTAATTCAGCTTTACAGTTTTTAATAATGCAATGGAAATTTTCCTTACAAAAGTCGTAATAAAACAATGGCTCAATGATATGATTATGAAAAATTGGTGCTGTTTCATTGTCTCGTATAGTTGTATCGTGTATGACCTGTGTTAATACAGAATAGACAAAATCGGTTACACTTTTTTCTTACTGAATGTACATCCTAATATTTGGAGAAAACATTGTTAATTATTGAAAATATTATTGAGAATAATTATGTATAGATTTAATTTATAGAAACATTCTTCTATTTTTTCTAATGAATTACATACTAGTAAAAAAATTTTAGTGTCATAAAAAATCTGAAACTTAACAATAATTGCGAATTAATTTACGTTATTCTACAAATTTTGTTATTTCACAAAAAAAATATTATTTTCATAGGTTGGCAGTACTAACAGCTGTTCACAATTACAATTACGAACTTTTTTTGAATATTTTATATTGAAGTGTCATACAGATAAGTTAAGTGTAAATATTGATACAGTAATAAACGTTAATATGCCGTTTCAATTTTCTAATGAAGAATATGCCGACATAATGTTCTGTTACGGATATTCTAATGGAAATGCGGAAGCTGCTCGACGTGAATATCAGGAAAGATTTCCTGCAAGGCGGATTCCGAATGCGAAACCTTTTCTTCAGTGTTTCAGTTTTTAAGAACGAATGGATCATTTCCAACAATTTCGTTTTCGGTTGAACGCAAGGCACATCATCGCATTAACGATGAACTTCAAGTGATTCAACATATTCATCGTAGCCCGGGAACTAGTACTAGGCGAATTGCGTATCGCATGGGTTTATCGAGAAACAAAGTGTGGCGCATCTTGCGTAAAGAGAGATAATTTCCATTTCCTTTTCACCTGCAAAAGGTACAACATTTGCTGCCGACAGATTACCCTTTACGATTAAACTTTTCTCATTGCCTTCTAGACAATGCTGATAGGATGAATTCAATTTTATTTACTGATGAAGCAAACTTTACGAGAAACGGGTCCTTCAATTGTAGAAATAGTCATTTAATGGAGCGAAGAAAATCCACATGGTACCGTAGAAACCTTTTTCCAACACAGTTTTCACATTAATGTTTGGTGTGCCGTTATTGATGTGGATAACCTTGGAATATGACAAAATTCTAGGACCATTCGTTTTTGAAGGAAACCTTACAGGAAATATGTACGATCAATTTCTAGTAGCTAGAAAATTATTTACCGGCTCTTTGGAAGATATCGCCTTTACAAAAAAGATAAAAAATGGTCTATTAGTTATACCAACAGATTGCGAAAATTCGCAACGCATCACTCATTTCGCAGAGCCAACACAAATATCTTTAGTGCACAGAGTGCTGTGTGTGCATTGTGAGGAGGAGGGATTTCGAACAGTTTTTCCTAAACTAAGGTTACTTATTTTGTTAGCATTTATTTTTTTTGCAATAGTAAGTGAAAAAAAAAATTTACAAAAACATGTAAGTTCAATTTATTTATTTAATTACAAATTGATTTTATTAAAGTTTACGTACAATTTTTTATTGGCTTATTTTACATCTTTATCTTAAGAAAATTAATTTTTTACAAGTTTTGTTTAAGAATTTCACGTGTTTTTTTACACATTTAACAAAGTTAATCTACTTGAAACCTAAATGAAACTTGTTTTTGGTCACCGAATTTTCGTAGTTCTTCAGATATCTTAAAAAATTACTGCAGCTAGAGGTCTGGTACCAATTTTATTCAATTTGCATAATATACATTAAATTTTACGTCCTGGGTAACGCCCAAAATAATTTAATAGGGCTCCCCTTTTAACGGTGGCACTGAAATCTGGGGCGAAATCTTGCACCCTGTATAGCTTGCTAACTAAGCGTTTCTGGACCTATGTGTATATGAACTTTTTTCATCATTTTCAACCGTAAGAACAAGTCCTGACAGTTTCTTTCTCCGTTTCTTCATGGGACACCCTGTATAACTTTAAATTGATGTATTACACCACGATTGCATATCTGAAATTTTCCATAAAGCATTACCAACCCACAAAATGGGCCCTTTCTGTGCATTTGAAATTTACAGGTGGGTTTATTTACATAAACTTTACTGTGAATCAATTCCAAATTGAGAACCTCTAGACAGCAATTAATCATGTTTTATAGGTGAAAAAGCATGTTTCTTGTTTATTGGTAGTAATAACTGCAAGACTGAACAATCCCCTCCCTTGAGTATTAACTAAATTCAAGCATGTTTAACCATAAAATAATCAAGGATAGATAAGTCCGAAAATTTATAAAATTAGGGAGTACAATTCAAAAAATAAATTTGTAACATTTAACAACATAAAAATATCAACATTTTAAACAATAGCTGTCAAGCTTAGTAAAACGCGCCAGTTCAGTGGCAAAAATATTATACTATTATTGGTAACCAGTGACATTGTAACAGAAATATCCTAGGACACCTAATGCAATCATACACCATCAAACGTATCACATGTCCCCGGAACCCAGCGCACTGCCTATAGCCTGTCACTTTAAATCATTGAGAGTATCGCAGCCAACTACCTATACCTCTTGACATTTTCCTCTGTAGTAGCTGTATAGGGCGCGTAGAATCTTAAAATAAATGTCTGCATCAAATTGGTAATAGCTCACTAGCTCATTTGCCACCATGAGGTTCAGCCGAAGTTCAACCGCTACTCCAGGGTCAGTTCCATCTACTCTCACTGTGCCCCTTCCCCTCGGGATAGCACGGGCAAAACGGTTCAATACAGAATTTTGGCGGCCCCTAATTCAACACCTTGGCTATACCCGCAATGCCATCTCCACTTTTTCTGCAACCTCCAAGCCATATTACGCGTCTCAGTCTAAAGGGATCTGATGTCTGCGACATCCCCTCTAAACACGCCCTATGCTACCCGAGAGATATCCAGCAACGTTCTTAGGGGATGGCAGTCACCTCACTACGGTATGAATCTTGACTCTAGCCAACCGCCTTACCACGGGTCTGGATAGGTTATCTTAGTACCTCTTAGCATAAAATCAAACCTGGTGAAAATAAATATTATCAGAGTCTCAAAATTCTTCCAGGGTGTCAAGAGACTTCCTCCAAGCTTCTGAAATACCAGCTGTCTCATTAATCTTGGAACCTCGTAGACTCCCTGAGATGACAGTGACAGTACTTCTCACCAACGTCTTTACAAACACATCACAAAATTTGTACTCGATAGGCTGGACGCTTCCTTAACCTCCTTTCAGACAGACATTTTTAAAATTTTCAAACACATATTAAAAAATCGACTCAAGATGTGGCATCTAGGACTACCCTCCTTAACTTCCTAATATGGTATGATAGTGGGGCCAGGAACAGTTTTGGAGACTTTGTGAGGCCCTGTCAAGACCTTACTGATTAAAAATATGAATTAAATTGGTTAATAGAGAAGACATATATTGCTTTTCTTATACTCCACTTGATAAAATATTTCACCTAATATTTCAAGATAATATTTGATAGGAGTTTTCTTAATAGCTCTTTTACAGCTTAGTATTATGTGAAACATTTAAATCAGTATTAATTTTTAATAGGTCATTTAAAGGTTCTCCGAACAAATTATTAGTATTTCTTATTGCTTTACTAATAATACTTTTATTGCTCAATAATAATAGTAAACTTGATATGAATAGTCGTTTGTAAGTAAAACTACTAATTCATTGACTACCCATTTATTGATGTCCACCAATTCATTCACTCAATTTCATAATTAAAAACAACTATAGCAATCTATAAAAAGCATTTATACTGCCATTAGTTCTACTTTCCTTTCAAATTTCGTGCTTATGAATGTTTATGAATCTGCGTGCAATATCTCTAGTCATCAGATCATATTTGGTGCAAAATACCATAAAGAAACAAAATTTTTAGAAATATAGAAATTATAGAATTGATTCTGGTCTCTATACCAATTTGGACCCAAATTGTAATATTAATTTTATTTCTCAAATCTTATGAAAAACTTCAAGCTTTTTTCTGGAGAATATAAAAAGATATAACTAACTTCTCTGTGCAAACGAGTTTATTTAGTTTGAGTAAAAAAACTTTTGTTCGAAACCCCTAACTGGAGTAGACAAGGTTTTTAAACAACCTGCAGAAGAAACTGGTTTGTACTTACTCAAGTCTATTCTAATTAATTAGTGAACACAAATTGAAAAACACCTGAAATTTGAAAATAAAATATGCTGTGATTGGTTTGTTCGTATAAGACCGGATTAGGATTAAGAGTTTTTTTTAGAAAATTAATTATTTACCTGTTTAATTTGGCGTTGATCTTGTATCTATGAAGTTATGGATTTAGAGTACAGTGTAGCTTTATTTGTATTTAAAAATAAGTAACTAAAATCACATTTCAAACTCCTTTTGAATTTTTATGTACAAAAGATATTGCACAAAGGCTGGACAAGATGTGTACGCAACTCCGAAAATAATGTCTTTAAGAATGATTGCAGTGGGCAATTATTTATTAAATATTCAAATACTCTCAAGTTTTCTCTTCCGTAATGGTTTTGTTGTGTGTAACTAAACATTTATTACGACCGGTTTACACTAAGTATACGATTACATTTGCAATCGTGTCACAAACAACATCATCTATGGGGTTATAACAAATATATCTGCAAAAGTAGTTTATCATAATTTTACATGGAATAACTATTTTGGTCAGAATAAGTATTGTTAAGATTAAGTAAATAACATTTATTTATTTTTACATGTAATTTTAAAGAATCATGAATTCACCAAGTCAAACTTAAAAAAGAAAAATACAAAAATTACATTATAGTTTTATTAATTGTTTTCTTTGCATTAGTTTATACTTTAAGAGCAACAATTTTATGTTGCTTTTTTGTGGCTGTCGTGCGTCTATAAATGTAGATTTTTAAATATTGGCATTGATATAAAATTAAGGAGATTATACAAACATGATCCTGAGTATACAAATATGGTAAATTATATAACTGGATAACAATGAATAAATTATTGCCTACCAAAAACAGCATTATATATAAATAGTTAAATATAAGCATTACATATCTAAGCATTTAAAAACAATATTAATAAATAATTACCAATCATTCACTTTATTGGCCTGTGCATATGTATGTACTCAGTGTATGTGTTTGAGTGTGTTTAGTTAGTTTAGATGTAATCTAAGTAGACAGCTTATTGTACGAGTGTATTGTGGTAATCCATCTCTGCACTGCTTCTCTAAAAACATTGAAGTTTCTCAAGTTTACAATTTTAACTATAAGTAATTTTATATAGTATGGAATATAAAACTCGGGATACCTCTCACCAAAATTTCTGGACATTCTAGTTAAAGAATATTTTGGGGTAAGCCGTGTGTCGAAAATCTTTGTCCTATTTATTTGGCATCATTTTTATTAAATAGTAATTTTTTTAAATAGCCTTTATTTACACTGCATGATATACAAATAGACATAAAGCTTTAAAGAAGCGAACTTGGTCCTTTACACGTATTGAGTAACCTTTAGATATATGCTTTGATTTTTCAATGGGTTAATGTTACAAGTTGATTAGAACATATTATTAGAAGTCTGTGACAAATTGCATAAACGAATATGAA
The DNA here is from genome assembly GCF_021130785.1 of Homalodisca vitripennis. Lineage (NCBI taxonomy): Eukaryota > Metazoa > Arthropoda > Insecta > Hemiptera > Cicadellidae > Homalodisca > Homalodisca vitripennis. The sequence goes on along the minus strand of NC_060213.1, from coordinate 52,891,617 downwards.
TCACAATAAATGGTGATTTATATTTGAATAATTCTTTGTTACAAACCTACAGTCCGTTATGAAAAAATAATGAAGTTTAAGAAAATGGGAAGATTATGATATTGACGGTTAAATAAACTTAATATCCGTTCCAAACAGCTCGTGTAAAATAATGCATTAAAATTTGGAGGATGTTAAGGTTATATTTAGAAAGTGTATATTATTATAGATCTGTATAAACATATATTACTTTTATTTTGAGATGTGTTATGGTTCTATACATAGTTTGAGGTACAGCACCTAATTTTAAAACTTATGCAAAGTTTACTATATGAATATTACTTTACGTTGTGGAATATAATAATAAAGTCAAGTGTGTAGAATAATCGATCCGCAATCCCAATTTCTACTCAATATACCTATGGCTATGATAAAAAAGTCTTGAGTATGAGTAAGAAGCAGGAAAGTGTAGGTGATTGATCAGGTTTTTGTGGAATGTCTTTGATATGTTCGATCTAGATTTTTTTCAGTGAGGGTATCATACATCATCTACCTTCCTAATGTTATGACAAAAAAATTCATGAAATACACACACACACACACACACACACACACACACACACACACACACACACACAATATATATATATATATATATATATATATATATATATATATATATATATATATATGGTTAGGAATATAATTTCATCCATTTTACTATTATATCTTACGTTTAAATAATACATTTTTCTTGTAAAAGGTGAACAAGTTTGTTAAACTAACTCTGAAACGTTACGATATTGACAAAATATAATAAGCAATCCATCAGTTTTGCACTTCTTAGCGTCCTTACCTTAGTAAAATTTAGACAATAATAATCAAAGGGATATTGAAAATAAGAACAAATATTTGGGCGAGTGTGAAAATATTTTACATTCTGTATATTCAAAAATAACTTGGCTAAATAATTAAAATTGTTATTTTCCTACTGTGTATTGCATTTTATTCCAATGGACAAACGGATTTAAATTTTTTTTATTTATTCAATCATTCCAATTAACTTTTTAGTAAAGAGGAAATGTATATTGGTGGAATTGGGGATCATGTAGACATAGAGTTGCACACTAACAACTACCTTTACCGTTACATCTTATTGATTCTTAAAGTTTTCAATATAATTCGCTTTAAACATATGTAACTAATAATAATTTGTTTTGAGTCAATATCATTGAATCTTGGACTTGTTATATACGAATGATATCACATGGCTATTTTTAAACCATGATAATTGTCATTTGATACTTGGAATAAATGTTAAGTATTTATTTAAGTTTAAACATGATAACGCTTATGAACATTAGTTTAATTTAACTGGATCCAAGCAAGTATCATACAAATTGTAATTGTTTCAGTAAATTATAATAATAACGAACACTAATTTTGATGTATACAAATAATATATTGATACCTTAAATGATACATGAGCATTTATATTAAAATCTTATGCACATGGCTTTCGTTAATTGTTCTTTATCGGTTGTACATTGCGTTTTCAGACAAAGTTAAGTATTGAATAATACAAGTTGCTATAAAATTAAAAATATATATATATATATTGCAAATATATTATCACAAATTATTGGATAATTGTGAGTTTTCTTTTGTGAAATAATAGAAAAAAAATATATATATATTCCTTCTATATGAATAATTAATTAGTTTTAAAATATCGGACTCGCCTGTAACGGGAGCGAATCTATGGGGGGTTCTAGGCGCCTTACTACGTAGATTAGTAGGGAGATTATTCCGTCTCTCTAAGTATAGAGCAGGAGTGGAGGTGTTAATTACATGCAGTTTGGCTAGACAGTTATTGTTTAATAATTTAACACGTACACTACGCCAGACGCCTTACTACGTAGATGAGTAGGGAGATTATTCCGTCTCTCTAAGTATAGAGCAGGAGTGAAGGTGTTAATTACATGTAGCTTGGCTAGACAGTTATTGTTCGGTAATTTAACACGTATACTACGCCAGACGCCTTACTACGTAGATGAGTAGGAAGATTTATCCGTCTCTCTAAGTATAGAGCAGGAGTGAAGGTGTTAATTACATGTAGCTTGGCTAGACAGTTATTGTTCGGTAATTTAACACGTACACTACTTCAGACGCCTTACTACGTAGATGAGTAGGAAGTTTATTCCGTCTCTCTAAGTATAGAGCAGGAGTGAAGGTGTTAATTACATGTAGCTTGGCTAGACAGTTATTGTTCAATAATTTAACACGTATACTACGCCAGGCGCTTTACTACGTAGATGAGTAGGAAGATTATTCCGTCTCTCTAAGTATAGAGCAGGAGTGAAGGTGTTAATTACATGTAGCTTGGCTAGACAGTTATTGTTCAATAATTTAACACGTATACTACGCCAGGCGCTTTACTACGAAGATGAGTAGGAAGATTTATCCGTCTCTCTAAGTATAGAGCAGGAGTGAAGGTGTTAATTACATGTAGCTTGGCTAGACAGTTATTGTTCGGTAATTTAACACGTATACTACGCCAGACGCCTTACTACGTAGATGAGTAGGAAGATTTATCCGTCTCTCTAAGTATAGAGCAGGAGTGAAGGTGTTAATTACATGTAGCTTGGCTAGACAGTTATTTTTCAATAATTTAACACGTATACTACGCCAGACGCTTTACTACGAAGATGAGTAGGAAGATTTATCCGTCTCTCTAAGTATAGAGCAGGAGTGAAGGTGTTAATTACATTTAGCTTGGCTAGACAGTTATTGTTCGGTAATTTAACACGTATACTACGCCAGGCGCTTTACTACGTAGATGAGTAGGAAGATTTATCCGTCTCTCTAAGTATAGAGCAGGAGTGAAGGTGTTAATTACATGCAGCTTGGCTAGACAGTTATTGTTCGGTAATTTAACACGTATACTACGCCAGACGCTTTACTACGAAGATGAGTAGGAAGATTTATCCGTCTCTCTAAGTATAGAGCAGGAGTGAAGGTGTTAATTACATGTAGCTTGGCTAGACAGTTATTGTTCGGTAATTTAACACGTATACTACGCCAGGCGCTTTACTACGAAGATGAGTAGGAAGATTTATCCGCCTCTCTAAGTATAGAGCAGGAGTGAAGGTGTTAATTACATTTAGCTTGGCTAGACAGTTATTGTTCGGTAATTTAACAGGTATACTACGCCAGGCGCTTTACTACGAAGATGAGTAGGAAGATTTATCCGTCTCTCTAAGTATAGAGCAGGAGTGAAGGTGTTAATTACATGTAGCTTGGCTAGACAGTTATTGTTCGGTAATTTAACAGGTATACTACGCCAGACGCTTTACTACGAAGATGAGTAGGAAGATTTATCCGTCTCTCTAAGTATAGAGCAGGAGTGAAGGTGTTAATTACATGTAGCTTGGCTAGACAGTTATTGTTCGGTAATTTAACACGTATACTACGCCAGGCGCTTTACTACGTAGATGAGTAGGAAGATTTATCCGTCTCTCTAAGTATAGAGCAGGAGTGAAGGTGTTAATTACATGTAGCTTGGCTAGACAGTTATTGTTCGGTAATTTAACACGTATACTACGCCAGGCGCTTTACTACGTAGATGAGTAGGAAGATTTATCCGTCTCTCTAAGTATAGAGCAGGAGTGAAGGTGTTAATTACATGTAGCTTGGCTAGACAGTTATTGTTCGGTAATTTAACACGTATACTACGCCAGGCGCTTTACTACGAAGATGAGTAGGAAGATTTATCCGTCTCTCTAAGTATAGAGCAGGAGTGAAGGTGTTAATTACATGTAGCTTGGCTAGACAGTTATTGTTCGGTAATTTAACACGTATACTACGCCAGACGCTTTACTACGTAGATGAGTAGGAAGTTTATTACGTTCTCTCTAAGTATAGAGCAGGAGTGAAGGTGTTAATTACATGTAGCTTGGCTAGACAGTTATTTGTTCGGTAATTTAACACGTACACTACTTCAAACGCCTTACTACGAAGAGAGTAGGAAGATTTATCCGTTCTCTCTAGTATAGAGCAGGAGTGAAGGTGTTAATTACATGTAGCTTGGCTAGACAGTTATTGTTCGGTAATTTAACACGTATACTACGCCAGGCGCTTTACTACGAAGATGAGTAGGAAGATTTATCCGTCTCTCTAAGTATAGAGCAGGAGTGAAGGTGTTAATTACATGTAGCTTGGCTAGACAGTTATTGTTCGGTAATTTAACACGTATACTACGCCAGACGCTTTACTACGTAGATGAGTAGGGAGATTATTCCGTCTCTCTAAGTATAGAGCAGGAGTGAAGGTGTTAATTACATGTAGCTTGGCTAGACAGTTATTGTTCGGTAATTTAACACGTATACTACGCCAGGCGCTTTACTACGTAGATGAGTAGGAAGTTTATTCCGTCTCTCTAAGTATAGAGCAGGAGTGAAGGTGTTAATTACATGTAGCTTGGCTAGACAGTTATTGTTCGGTAATTTCACACGTATACTACGCCAGGCGCTTTACTACGAAGATGAGTAGGAAGATTTATCCGTCTCTCTAAGTATAGAGCAGGAGTGGAGGTGTTAATTACATGTAGCTTGGCTAGACAGTTATTGTTCGGTAATTTAACACGTATACTACGCCAGGCGCTTTACTACGTAGATGAGTAGGAAGATTATTACGTCTCTCTAAGTATAGAGCAGGAGTGAAGGTGTTAATTACATGTAGCTTGGCTAGACAGTTATTGTTCGGTAATTTAACACGTATACTACGCCAGGCGCTTTACTACGTAGATGAGTAGGAAGATTATTCCGTCTCTCTAAGTATAGAGCAGGAGTGAAGGTGTTAATTACATGTAGCTTGGCTAGACAGTTATTGTTCGGTAATTTAACACGTACACTACTTCAAACGCCTTACTACGTAGATGAGTAGGAAGATTTATCCGTCTCTCTAGGTATAGAGCAGGAGTGATGGTGTTAATTACATGTAGCTTGGCTAGACAGTTATTGTTCGGTAATTTAACACGTATACTACGCCAGGCGCTTTACTACGTAGATGAGTAGGAAGTTTATTCCGTCTCTCTAAGTATAGAGCAGGAGTGAAGGTGTTAATTACATGTAGCTTGGCTAGACAGTTATTGTTTGGTAATTTAACACGTACACTACTTCAGACGCCTTACTACGAAGATGAGTAGGGAGATTTATCCGTCTCTCTAGGTATAGAGCAGGAGTGAAGGTGTTAATTACATGTAGCTTGGCTAGACAGTTATTGTTTGGTAATTTAACACGTACACTACTTCAGACGCCTTACTACGAAGATGAGTAGGAAGATTTATCCGTCTCTCTAGGTATAGAGCAGGAGTGAAGGTGTTAATTACATGTAGCTTGGCTAGACAGTTATTGTTTGGTAATTTAACACGTACACTACTTCAGACGCCTTACTACGAAGATGAGTAGGAAGATTTATCCGTCTCTCTAGGTATAGAGCAGGAGTGAAGGTGCTAATTACATGTAGCTTGGCTAGACAGTTATTGTTCGGTAATTTAACACGTACACTACTTCAGACGCCTTACTACGAAGATGAGTAGGAAGATTTATCCGTCTCTCTAGGTATAGAGCAGGAGTGAAGGTACTAATTACATGTAGCTTGGCTAGACAGTTATTTTTCAGTAATTTAATACGTATACTGTGGCACGCGCCTTAACGTGTTGAATAGGAGGGACAGTAGTCGATCTTACTCAGTATACAGCCGTACTTAAAGTGTAAAAGACAAAATAATGGAATTATTATATAATTAATCATTAGTTTTTTCTATCGTATCACTCTTTATTTTATTCGGCCTCGTATACTATTATTCTCTGTCTTTAATTTATCTATTATCACTCAACATTTGCCCACAACTATATTTTTTCACTCAATATCCATGACATTCTACATATTTGTGGCACAATCAACATTGGAAAAACAAAGATATAACATCTACATGGGTTATTTATGAAATTATGCAGAAAGAAAATCAAAACACAGAAAATCCACAGAAACCTTCAATACATTGCTTATTTTTTTAATCCAGATATTTAATAATCTCTATAACTGACACATACAAAAACACACACCTAAACTAGTACACGTATAAATAAATAAATCGTATGCAATATACGTTATAAAGGTCAGGATTGGTATATCGTTTGGATTATAATTATAAAGTAATTGTGTTGTGGTCCTTATTAAAATCATTAAAGGATCATTGAAATACCAACTAAGAGAAGTACAATAGTGTAAAGATCCAAGACAAGAGTACCATTTCGTTCCATATCCGAACAAAACCTTAAAATCAATACCTCCTTCCCTCAGGGTAATTTCATATACATGAACTCAGACTCTAATCTATAATCTCTGCAGTGGTCAGGGAAGGGACTTCAATAATCCCCTCAGAGACTTGCAGCTTTCATATCTGCTTCCCTGATCCTGTGTAAAAACGCTCATTGCACAAAAAGGTTACCTTTCTTTTATAAAAGAAATTAGTTAACGGTTTTCAAAGCGAATAAATTTGAACACAATTCAAAACCTTATCATAATTGTACTATTATTTGTACTTAAATTATTATGATGATTATTTTGGTTTCCTTTAAATTATATGAACTGTTATTGTTAGTAATTTCCAGTTATTAAATAACAATTAGTAGTAGGTTTGAAAGAAGTCTTTAGATTTCTTTGAAATTTATTTCATGCTAATTTCCCCTTAATTATTGGTGTAGTGTTCAAGTAATGAGGAAAAATAAATGATAATTTAAACTCATATGTGTTATATCTATAGGTTATAAATAAACCCATCTCTTCCACGTACCCGATTCTCAATTCATAAAACTTAAGTTTCAGAAAGTTTCAAGAGAACCTTTAGCACAGAACTAGTTAAAGTGTTATGAAATAATATACTCCATCGAACTGTTCAATAACACTAACCCACGGCTTCTCTTTACAAAGTTAAAGTTGAGGAATTACTTAGTTGACTTCCGTGACATTTTTAGTTTACGGAGCTATGAATTTATAAGTGTTTGAATACGTTCAACACTACACTTCAAATAAAGAGTATTCTTGAAAAGTAGAAATATTGCTCAACATTATTTGCATTTAACTTTTTTTCCGTTTTTTCACTATTTCTATGGGTAACGGGGAAAGTATTATTATTCTTCTTGTTCACAGTATGTCTAAACTGTGGTTAAATTACTACAATGACTCTTTAGTTTGTTTTTATTTCATTCAGTGTTATTTATTTCTATTGTAATGTATCATAAGTTCTTTAAATAATAACCGACGTGTATAAAATGTGATAAAAGTCAATGATAAGTGGAGGCATAAAGCCAGCGTAGGCTCTAAAACATTTCCTCTACATTTACTTGGCCTTCTTCCTATCATTGTGGAAGATGTTTACCAAACCACGTGTAATAAACGAAACGAATATATGGGACACATTATCTTCCTTTGCGTAGTCAACACTGTATTGAGATTATTTATAGTTTAAGAACTCTGTAAATTCTTAGTTGGGTGAGACCATTCTGTGGTTTACATTGCTTTCAACTGAATAAAAATATAAAGTGTATTTAAATATAATGTATTAATCTATTTCTAAAACAATATTTTTTTTACTTTATATATTAACTGAAAATTTACTCAATAAATCTCAAAATGTTACAATATTGTATGGCTATATTTGAAATTTGATGTAAAACTCCAAATTTAATACCTCTCCATTGGTATTAAAAATGGTAAAGATTCGTTATATGGAAGTTACTGTATGAGCCATAACGGAATTCCCTAAATGGGGAAATCGAAGCGTCCAAATCAAACACACAAATTGTATGAATGTAAAAATATAAGTATATTTATTATTTAATTGATTAGTTTCTAACGTGTCTCTGTATATTCTATCTCTCTCAACAGGCGATTGGACCTCATTAGTTATATTGCAGCGAGTATAGTATAATAAATACCTTCATTGGAATGTGGAAATCAATAGAATCTTACCCTTTAATTGAAACTACATATTCCCAAAAACAAGGTACCATGTGATACGTAATAGTTGACACTGGATACAAAGTTTAAATTTTTCAAACATATCATTTTATTCCCGAGATATTCTACAGGCAGATACACATACAACAATACAGAAAAAAACGTGTATATCCCTGTGGCAGAAAAAAACGTTAAACTGTTTAAGCTTACTGAATGATAGTTTTCAATTATGAGATGAGATTGAGCCAAACTCAATGGCTGATATTGTACAACTAGAAAACTTATTCTTGTTTATGTAGAAATTAATATTACAAATAAATTCAACATAATTTTATAAAATGCTTTTGGAGATGTCTTGCGAGTTGATAAATGTACGTTTTTGTAAATTAAATTTGATCTCATAGCAGTTTTTAAATAAAAATGTCTACACACCACGTCACTAATATGTTATTGCTAGTGTAGGTGTATTTAAACTGCGTGTGTTAAATGCTATTGGTTAATATAATTATACTCAATTGTTTAGAAACTTGTTTCTTCTATAATTTTCACGTTGCTATTGTGGTTAGCCGTAAGTCAAATCAAAAAATAATTGCTAACCTAAGCCAAATCCTAAGGAAAAACATGCGTCATCATCGAACTCAGCTTTGCTAAAGTAGAAATGAAGAAGCACCGTGCAATATTGCAAATAAGGGTCAATTGGTGCTATTGAGAGATATTTTACCGACAAGCGACAGTGAATATTTCCATTCCCTAGAGTGATAAGTTTTACTATTGACTGGTTATTTTTTTAAACACGAAATTCTAGGCAGTGGTTTGGGCGTTTATCCCAAGCGTACAGAAAGAGGAAACACATAAAAACAAAAATCGCAACGTGACTAAACATGCCAAATAAACAACTATAAATAACTTTAATAATCGATGTGCTGTATAAACAATTTAAAAACAACAGTTGGAAAACACTAGACCACGTGTAAGAGGATTTTAAAGATCTTGGGCTTGTCTGCCTGTATCTGTCGTATTGAAAATATCATTATATAGAGAAATAAATCTCGATCCTTGCCATTACGATCCACGGTGATAGTGGTTTTATCGTATGCAGTTACAGTACATAATATAATTACTTAGGAGGTTTTTATCATTATATGTCAAGGGAATATAAGATTTTTGTAATGGACTTATTTTAAAATAAAGTTTGGCATAAATTCCGTAACGATCCGTTATATCTCTTTCTATGATCGCTGCTTTAAAGTTGTTTGGGTTTACTATTAAAAATTTTAGTATTATAGACTGCTCTGGTTGGCTCAGAAATAACGCACATAAATCCAGCCTCATGCATAAAATCCAATAACGTTATGTTTTTGCGTGATGAATCAGTAACCCGGCATTGGTTTTACCTATAAGTATATAAGTTTTGCCATTATTCATGTTATTCCTGCATTAAACCTGCCGAGGTCGCTGTCTTGAGTCTTGCAATCTGCCAGTAGATTTTAATGTTACAAATAATTCTACAAATAAAATCTAAATTCGATATAATACCTTACCGATGTTATTATTCTGGATTACCATCCGACTCCTTGAGGGCCTTCCCTCTGATATGTAAAAATGGCATTTACTTCAAAAAGGGGATTTATAGGTGCGGTAACTATATACCAAGTTTTATTGCGTTAACAATAAACGTTCGGAGTTATCAAACCTGTGCGGGAATTTATTAACATCCTGCATATTATGTGATATATTAACTATCTAGTTCTGTACATAAATTTAAACGTGTAAACGTTATATGCCTGATATTTATTGCTTTCAACAGTAATATCATAAGCCTTCTTGACAATTCGTAAATATAATTTACACCGAAAATTATTTTGCTAAACAGTTAAGTAAACTGCTTTATTTGTATATGTCCAGATAGTTTATAAAAAGTGCCGCTTATCACCAATCGTGTCAGGCCTGTGGTAAGAGAACTTTATTTTAAGATTGCTGAGAGACGCACTTGCGTTACGATCAGAAACAAATGTACAACCTTTGTTTATTTTGGAATGTTAACTTCAAAGGTATTCAAATTATTTCCGTCGTAAACAGTATGTAAATGTACATAAAAATAAACCCTTTTAACTATATGAAATTTTGATCCTTCTAAGCCCTAATCGTTATTCAATTTGAATTTCATCGAAAGTGTGCAGTAAACGGCAGTGCATTGGAGATATGGTCGGTTACAGTATAGAATATACTACTTAATATTAGTGTTTATCACGTACCTGGTTTCTATGAGTAGCGAAGATGTATCGGGCTTAATCATTTATTTTTATTTGATATTTTTTACATTTATTTAACATTTTACATCAGTGGTACATTATTGAACAAAATTGCTGTATTGTAAAAATTCTCTTTGAATCATCCGTTCCCACCCTATACTAGGCACGTTATGTGCAGTAAGCTAGGCTGCACTGCCGCTCCTTAGTGTGGTATATAAAACATTGTACTGAACTCAATTTTCCAATTGTATAATTGGTTATTGTTTTGAATTTCTCGGAACCATTGACCATTCTCGAGACATTGGTGTTAGTTGATGTCTTCCGGTCACAAAAGCTTAATAAATAAATGGAGTCTGATGATCCATAACATTTAATCCAGAGTTGGTAACTATTCTGCAGAGGTTATGTTACGTAATATAAATATATTGACTTGAAAAAATACAGTAAAATATGTGTGATAAACATAGAAATAAACCTATAGGTCTTTTTTATGAGATGCGATTTATCGTAATGCAAAACTTGAGTAAAATATTATGTGACAATATTATTTTAAATATTGCTTTATATTCAAAAACAGTAATGTTAAAGATATCAATGCATTGGGAGTATAAAAGATTCACAGTGTAAATAAAATAGGTTACCTATTTTCCTAGAATTAAAAATTCTGAGAAGAAAGACGGGTCCAAAAATCTAGAGAGCAATTTAACTTTATTTTACTCTTGCTTTGGTAAGTGGTTCGGTGGTTCTGACAAAAGAGAATTATACCACGAGTGATATTGTATCTCAATAAGCCCTACTATCAGCACCAACTTGAGGGGTTTCATTTAAACTGCACACGAGTACGTAATCAAGTAAAAAAATTGTTTCACTATTTTCAAGTTTAACTATACTCACTTACCATTATTTTAACGATGCTTTTTAGTGTTTTGATTACGGTATCTATATAAAACATTCTTTTTTCAACAACTGGCTTTTACTTGAAATATGTAACATTTTTATTTTTATTTAAGTTAGATGCCTTGTTATGTAATACATTTATTGAAATTCAAATTCGTGAATCCTACGTGTTGATGTAAAAATCCAATAAAACTCATCTTGACATAAACTCTTCAATTCCTAGTAAAAGCCATGCTGCAAAGTTTGTTAATTTGACAAATATTTTTATGAAGTAATCATATTTTAAAATCAACAGTTTAGAGTTATATTTGCAAACATTTATTTATTTATTAATACATACGGCAATCGCCATTTTACAAAAATGTTTACAACATAGTGTTTGAAATATTGATAATACACTTTTTATGCTTAGTTACTTACATGCGATATTAGTACTACTGGACTAGCCATGGTTACAGAACAATTGAATATGGTACACATTTAAAGTTAATAAAATAGAACATGAAAGACAAGGTACAAAAAGAGATAAAAACGGTCAACAAGATGATTACATAATAATGTACATGCTAAGTATATGCAAAATGTGCATCAAAGACAAATTGAAAACAAGGTAACAAGATAATAACTACATGCTTCATGCTAAGCGTATGGTAACTCTAGTGCATGGGTCAATATACAACAAGACAAAAATCAACAAAACAACCACATGCTAATACTAAATACTATAAGTGCTATAATTACATGTTATAGGTGTGTGCTGACGGTATAAACTATGAAAATTTAACAATGAAATGACAAAACAATATAGAACAAAAATAAACAATATAACAAAATACTAGCAGGGATGAGCAACCAAAGGTAGACTCTTGCTTTCAATGTTCACCATGCTCAGACACCCAAGAGAAGACCCCCCTCCGAAACACCAGCACCTAATGCCCATTAACCCAAGTAACATTACCTTTATTGTACTCCATTAAAAAATTGTTGAACGTAATGAAAACTTTGACTCTTAATCTTCTTTGCTTTAGATCCTAGCGTTTGTTTTGCGCTAGAACAAAACAAATATTGCGCTTATTCTTGATTAACAATCTTTAAAATTGCTAAAGACGTGAAAATAAGTGAACGAGAGTCTTATTGCAAAGCAAGCTTTCACCGAATAACAAAATATCAAGTAGAAATTCCAGCTTCCGAAATATACAATAAATGATTAAATGAAAGAAAAAAAGTTATATTGTGTAAGTGAGAACATTTATGACAGTAGTTGTGGATAATGTCAAAGATGATTGATTTCTTGTTTTTCATATTAGTAATCTGTCTCTTAAATAAGTTTTAAACTTAATGGTAGTTAAAGTTTATTTGTTTGAAGTATGTTGTTGACAATGAAAGATTCGAAAAGATTTAGATTTCGCACATTTGCCATCGTTATATTTTACAAAATGTATAACACTGTCTCCTGAGGAATGTAATGTACTACTCTATTCATCAGATTTAAAACTTTCAATGCATTTTATTATTAAGCCATTCTCTTTTTTATGTTCGAATTTCGTCTAAAGTACTGGGACGTGTGACTTGTGTTCGGTACTTGCAACCCGTGTAGTGATAACGCCTGCAGTCATTTTCTCTTGTCGTTTTAACTTAAAAGACCAATTATAAGTTACAAAACATGTGAAGTTTTTAGAGCTGATGATGTTTACTGACTCGAATTATATTAAAGTTACAGTGAAGTTTTTAAATTATCATCTTTCAAGGTCATCTGCATAAAAGTTAAAGCAGACGATCAATGGAGACATCGAATCTCAATTTCTTTTGAGATTTAATATACTCTTATTAATTCATGCTCCCATTTAATTAATAGTAGTACCAAGATCCTTAGAGAAAAAGGAATTCTTAAAAACGAAGCCCATGTAGTATAAGTTTACGTACATATTTATGTTCTTCATAAAAACTCTGTATATAAATGTACTTACATACAGTTTAATTCAGTATAGACATATCATTGCGATGGCGAATGGCAATAAAACATCCCTAGCAATATGGTGTATTGCACTAGAAAAGGTTATGTTTAAGAAGATAAAAAATTATTTATATCTTAATTCGCAGACAGCTAAGTTGAAATATAAGGATATAATTTAGAAAAACGCATGTGTTTATGTAAACGTAAAAATAAGTTTTCTTATTGTAGTTAATCTTTTTTCCATCCTTTATTAACATTTCTGTTATAAAACTTCTGGCCATTCCATTTAGATTTTTCAAATTTCAAAATCTCTAAGAGAATCCAAAAACAGTTATAAACATTTATAACTAGAAGAAATGCTTAAAACAGCCCAAATGTGTTTAATATAAATGTATGTCCAGAACATGTGTATTTATATACAAGTGTATATGTGTATACATACTTAAAACTAAGTTTTAGAAGAAATCCTATCATGCACTTTAAAATAATCTAAAATCAAATATTTTAGATCAGGCTGCTCTTTCATTTACTTTGACTTATGAATTACACTTAATCTTTTTTAGTGATTTAAAAATACTTAAACTTTTTATATTTTGACGTTTAATATACAAAAGTGTATTTAAAGGTAACATTTAAATTTATTAACACAATTAATCAATTAACCCTTATTTAACCCTTCTACACAAAATTAGTACAAGATGGTAATACCAAAACACCAGGATGAATGACACACATGTGTTGTTTCTGACAAATAAAGATGACTGCGACAATTTGTGTGGCACACATCACGTTTCGTGTCTTCTGTCACACGCATCATCTCTTGTCAAATGACAGAACATTTCACTCGCGGAGTATTTATCACTTTAAAGTGCATTATTAGCAAAATTATACTCTCAAACATTCAGAAGATATTAAATTGTAAAGTCAATTACATTGTGAAGCTATTAAATTGTTCTATGGAAAAAGTGAGGTAGTCAACGTATGATAGAGCAAGTATCAACGTTGATACTTAGTACACTAGAAGCACTTAGTAGACAGTAACTAGAAGCAGGTGATATGATTTGTCCAACATTCGAACCAACATTTTATAACCGGAACTATTTCACGTATTAACTGTTAAAATCTAGTTATCTACTTAATAAACATACAAGTTTTACTCCTACGTTTGTTGGAATAAATGTTCTTATTGGCTACGAATTACTCTAAACAATGTACGTCTTATACATACCTTGATTAGAGAAAAATACGTTGATTAATAAAAAACGTCTTATACCATTTTATCTTTTGTATGGTGGAAAATAATGTATGATATTAAACGAAAAGTAAATGTGAAACTTTACGTCTAGTTTTTTAAAAGTAGACATGATATGTTCTCGTTGCTTGCTTGTAATTTTTTCTGAACACTTTAATTAACAGTTTTCAGGAAAAACCAAAAAAACTGCAACAGATTCTTTTCAGGGATCTCAACACCTTTATATGTATTTAGTCCTGTTTTATAGATATGGCTGTTTTACTATTTCGCCAATTTAGATAGCTTATACTCCTATTACTGGAATTTTCTTTGTATAACAGTATTAAATTTATTTATAATATTTTGAAATTAAAAACGAACTGTATTTACAAAAATCCATTCCCATATACAAGAATAAGAGAGAGGAGAAGAGATACAATGTAAATCGGATTGTCTTTGATGTCATACTGAAATTAATACCCTCATAGACCTGCAGCTACAAATTTAAACATAAGCAATAAGATCTGTTTGATTTTAGTTATTCCTCCAGCGGTATTATACTAGAGAACACAAACCGGAGACAAAGCGCGGTGGTAAAACAAGCAGTGCGAGACATATTGTGTTTAGTGTCTTGTTGAAATTAATTCTAACATTAGACCTGCAA
This sequence comes from Homalodisca vitripennis, assembly GCF_021130785.1. Taxonomy (NCBI): domain Eukaryota; kingdom Metazoa; phylum Arthropoda; class Insecta; order Hemiptera; family Cicadellidae; genus Homalodisca; species Homalodisca vitripennis. Next base: position 52,876,616 of record NC_060213.1, on the reverse strand, counting down.
CATGAAATTATACCCAAACAATAACATTAGTCTGACATTATTTATTCCAGCAGCAGTAGTATGTGAGAATGAAATACATAATAAGGTAACGTTATCATGACTACACGGCTCCCTCTAGGGAAACAAGATATTTAAATCGTATGAAGTAACACAGAACAATTAATATTAATGTTTAAGTTTATAAGTTTCCATATTTATAAACCTCGCTCCATACAAAAACACATTTTATTGCTGAAAATTAATAACTTTAACATTTTTAACCTAAGTATTTAATTATCGTAGGTCTCGACAGAATACATACATATAATGGGTAACCATGTATATCAAAAGGTTGTACTAATATAGCGATTAACACATATATACATTAAAAAAACTATCCGAAATTAGGATCCTGAATTAATTAAACGTGAATTTAAATCACTGTGCATTCTTTTAAATATCAATTATGGTTTAAACATCCATATCTAAATGTTAAACTAATAAAAATTTATCTTGTAAATTTAAAATTACTTTATGTTAGTTTTAACAAAAATTATAACCTGCCACTTAGACTATCTCCTTTCTTCGTTATCATGTATCATACGTAGCAATGTTATTGCAATCTATTCGGGACGGGGGGGGGGGTGAAAAATGAATGGAAAGTTAGTATGATATAATAATACAAAATCTTGAGATGTAAATACAATCTGTATACATTAATATTTAAATTAAAATTGCATATAATTGAATAGGTTTATATAACTAGCTTCACGTTTAATTAAATTATATTCCATTTCTTTTCACCCTGCCTTTCTCCATTATTTCTTATCAAATAACCTTAATAAATGTAAAAAAATTCTCAAATGTTTGAGATGTGTTTTAGGACCACCCTATGACTTGTCACGGGTAATGCAATGTGTAACTGCAGTGAGTATATAATTTTTTTTCTTTATTTATTTTTGTGGGTATCAGATATTGTTGTTTTAGAACACTGAGGTTTTACTTTGATTTTACTAATTTATTCTGAATTCTTGAATATCCTTGCATGTGTAAATGTGTTTGAATTGAAATTTAAAAAGAGCATTTACAAGATTACGAGTAATCGCATTTATTATTAATTTACAAATACCACTACAGATTTTCCAAATCCTTTTACAGCTTTAATATATTCAACGTAAACGGTTGGCTTCAATGAAAAATGATGTTTCATAAGCGTTTATTGTACCTGTAACTAAAAGACGGCTAATTGAAGTAACATTCTAAGTTTTACTATTTACGTAAATACTTTGTTTAGCTTGGTACATAGGACAGATGTTAATTGGATACCAAATAGTTTTATAAAAGAGTGTAACTTAAATTATAAAAACATAAAAATATAAAATATAGATGTAAATTTATATTTTATATATAAATTTATATAAAATATAAATTTTCTTCTTGGGTACAGGGTAAGGTGAAAGAACAAGAGAGAAAGTATGTTTATGAAAATGCAGAATACCAGCGTACATACAGTAAGGATATCTGGCTCTGTATTGTACACATCGATGCAATGCAGTAAATATTTAGACAACGAAACCCATGTGGATCTTTTAACGAAATAGTTAAAATAGTTTTATTTACCTGAGATCCACATTTCCAACATGGTTATTAAATATGTTGTAATACTAAAACTTGTGAACACTATAGGTTGGTATTTTGAGTAAAATACCCTTTCAAATACATTTTTAGAACAATCTAGAAAACTCATTGAAATCAACTTGAAAATAATTACCATTCAGAGATATTTTTTGCTAATTATATAAAGGCTAATTTTCTTTTCTTGGCACACAGACACTCTAAAATTATTGTAAACATTACAAAGCAGTCATTATAAACTCAAAGTAAAATAAAAATTATGTGCAGTAGATTTATTGTATTTTATGCTCATTTAAAGGATGTATTTAGTATAAAAAAAGAATAATATTTTTATGGAAATCATAATTTGGAACGCCATTTTAGCACCCTTAAATATGATAATAAGGATTCTGTATTAGCGAAGAATCAATAATTACCTACTTCTTATAATCGTATGTATCCAAATGTGTGTTCTTTTTGGCACGTATTTGTGTGGTGGTTATGGTCTTTTGGAAGTATTAGTTTAAAAGTTTTAATATAATAATTCTTTCCTCGTCCTAGAGATTAGTTGTAAGGATTGTCAGTATCTTGAATATGCGTCTCTTAAAAAATTTTATGAGTCATAAATGTGATGTTAAAGTATAGTCACGGACGCATAATTAATTACCAACATCACGGACGAAAACTATTGTACTAAGTCTTGCTGTTATTGTAATGTATTGTATACGTATTACTATTTTTCTTATTAACATTTAGTACATAATATTAACATAAAGTACATAAAGGTGTACATACAGTTACGATCGTATGCATAGTAGTCAACGCTACAAGTTTTCCATGGACATTATTTCAATATTGTTTTCGGATAAGCTATTCACCAACGGCTTGGCGTCATCCAACATGTCGGGATTCATCGGCGTCATCGGTAAATTTGACAGCGCAGAGGAAACATGGACTTCATATGTGGAAAGATTAAAAATACATACCTAAGCGAGCACACATATAAATCAATAAGACATGTGCAATAAAAATGTATAAAGGTCAGGATTGGTACATCATTCGGGTTATAAAATAGAAAGTTGTTTTGTTGTGGTCCCTATTAAAATCATTAAAGGATCTTTTTATTGCAAACTAAGATAAGTACAATAGTGTAAAACGCCAATAGAAGAGTACCATTCTGTTCCATATCCGAACAGAATCTTAAAATCAATACCTACTTTCCCTCAGGGTAATTTCATATACATGAACTCAGACTCTAATCTGTAATCTCTCCAGTGGTCAGGGAACGGACTTCAATAATCCTCTCAGGGACTTGCCGCTTTCATATCTGCTTTACTGATCCTGTGTTAAAAACGTCTATTGCACAAACAGGTTGAATTTCTTTTATCAAAGAAATTAGTGAACTGTTTGAAAGAGAATAAATTTGAAAACAATTCAAAACATTATCATAATTTTACTATTATTTAGATCTAAAATATGATGACTATTCTGCTTTCCTCTAAATTATATGAACTGTTATTATTAGTTATTTTCACTTATTTTATTACAATTATTAGTAGGTTTTAAAGAAGGCTTCATATTTCTATGAAATTTATTTCATGCTAATTTTCCCTAATTGGTGTGTAGCGGTAAAGTAATTAGGTAAAAATAAATCATAATTTAAACTCATACGAGTTATATCTATACGTTATAGATAAAGCCATCTCTTCCACGTGCACGTTTCCCAGTGCATAAAAGTTAAGCTTCAGAGAGTTTAAATAGAGCCTTTAGCATAGAACCAGTTCAAGTGTTATCAAATAATAGGCTCCATCGAACTTTTAGATAACACAAAGCACGGCTTCCCTTTACCAAGTTAGAGTTGAGCAAATACTTAGTTGGCTTCCGTAACATTTTTAGTTTACAGAATTATGAATTTATACGTGTTTTATTACGTACAACACCGCACTGTTAATACAGAGTAACCTTGAAAAATAGAAATATTGCATAATATTCTTCTAATTTCAACCGTTTATTCCAACTATTTCAATGGGTAACTAGGAAAGTATTATTAATCTTCTTGTTCACTGTATGTCTAAACTGTGGTTTAAATTACTACAATGACTCGTTACTATGTTTTTATGTCAATCATTGTTATTTGTTTCTATTTTAATGTATCATACGTTGTTTAAATAACAACCGACGTGTATCAAATGTAATAAAAGTCGATGATAAGTGAAGGCATAAAGCCAGCGTAGGCTCTAAAACATTTCCTCTACATTTACTTGGCCTTCTTCCTATCACCGTGGAAGATGTTTACCAAAACCACGTGTAATAAACGAAGCTAATATATGGCATACCTTTTCTTTTCTTCCTTTGCGTAGTCAACTCTGTATTTAGATTATTTATAGTTTAAGACCATTGTAAAATCTTAATTGGCTTATACCATACTGTGGGTTCCATTGCTTTCCACTGAGTAAAAAATAAAAAGCAGGTTTAAATTTATTGTACGCGTACTATCTATTTCTAAAATAATATGTTTTTACCTTTGTATATTAACTTAATTTCGACTCAATAAATGTCAGAATGTTACAAAATTTTATATAAGACTATAAATTTGAAATTAGGTCTGAAACTCTACCTCTTCATTGATATTAAAATATTAAATGGTAAAGATTCGTTCTTAGAAGTAACTGTATGCGCACACTAGACCACGTGTTACGTAAGAGGCTTACAAAGATCTTGGGCTTCTCTGTCTGTACCTTTGTCGTATTACAAATATCACAAAAGGGCCATTCTTTATATACATCAACTTGCAGTGTATAAGGGTAATTTTTTTTATTTTGAATGCATGAAACAATAGGATTTCAAATATTTATAACCAATATAAGTTATAAAATGTATTGTTAAATTTTTTTGACATAAAAATGCTATACTTTTTGCAGCACATACTAGTGTTATACCATGTTAAATGGAGCGAAAAATGTTTTGAAATTATTGTATTCATTCATAATATTCATTGTCAATAACAAACCTTAAGCAAAGTAATTGCAGCACACTTATCTATTAGTATATCCTGCGGAAAGTTGTGTGAAAACTATGCAAGGTTCCCTGAATGATAGGTTTCACTGACGATGACGCTCACGAAATTATAATGTTATTCTATAAACAACCACATACATACAGGCATTTCATTTTGAAAATAAATTTTTGGTATAATTATTGTATATGTTCTTAACTGAAAAAAATGTCTTGTTATTATTTACATGAAAGTACGAATCAAATGTCTCTTTGTAATAAAAGCTTAATATCCTTTTGAATGTTTATTAAAATATGTTTTTATCTTCTATTTGAAGCTAACTAGGTAGAATGCATAATTTATAGATTTTTGAAGTGTACCATATTGTGATAATATAGCAATGTTTCCTTATACAAAGACCAGGTAAGTTTAAGAAATTGTCATTGTATGATATGAGCTGTTACATTATCTTATGTCATTGAGCGGCTACGTAAGATCTTCTTCTCGCCAATAAAATTAGTGCGAGGTATTTAGCCAGTTACAGGAAGAATGCGCGTTATCCAAGTAGAAAAGCGCGTATCTCGAAAATAAACCCACAGATATGTTATTACCGGATCCGTGATCTTGTATTGAGAGATACATAACTGGTCGTTTTTAGAACATTAAACAATAAGGCCTTATTATCACTATTAGTACTGTTAACTCATCATCATTGTTCTTCATGAATTACCTATGGGTGACGGATTCAGCAATAGAGCCTGCATGTGACATCAAACACGTCACGTGACTTATCACCTCACAAACTGCCGCAGGTCGGGCTTATTTGCCAGGAAAAAACATGTCAGCTAACAGTGCTAAGTATACACATCCTTGTCTCATTATTGTCTCTGAATCGTGTAATTTTTATATTTACCTGAAAATACCTGTGTATTGCTTCCTGTCCATGTATTTATGTAACAACAAACAAACTTAAGACAAGTGAGCATTAACATATGACAAGTAGTATAGACTTTAAAAATATTAAAAATCATCCTTTTTAAATAAATAAAAAAATCGTTTATTTAATAAATTATAACACCTTTAACACTGATAGCAGCTATTGCGTTTAGCCAATGCATTAGTTTCTGCTATTAGGAATTTTTGAAAAATATTTCTCACAAAGCATAGCTTGTGCGTAGGAAGAGTCACTATTGATTAATTGGGTTATAATTATTAGTGCATAAGGGTGCTGGAAGATTTAAAATAGTTAAATAAATGAATGATGAACATTGTATTTATAACAACTATAATCCGTACTACCAGCTATAAGCTAAGGTGCCAACGAAGTCAGGAAATCGATTTTTAATATATGATATTTGAGGTATATCAACTAATTATGATTCTAACGCGTTTCCTTGAGAAATGTTATTTTAAGCATATTATGATAATTTAGAAATGTGATTCCAAAAGAATTTAAGAAATTCATAAAGTTGTAATTTATGTGTTTTAATTTCAATTGTGTAATTCGTTGTTCATATTCCTAAGTTTAAAGACAAGTTTGGTTTTATGGCAATGGCTAAAAAAGGGGCAAATAGATATTAAAATTTCTTTGCTAACCCTACACATTTTTACAGCCTGCACTCAGGCTCTCTTTAAAGGTTTATTAGGAAACACCTAAACAAACAGACTGACACATACACTAGCGCTCGCGCATACGCATATTCACACACACACACACACACACACACACACACACACACACACACACACACACACACACACACACACACACACGAATCGTACCCCCACACGCGAACTCACTCAGGAAATCCACGCTTTGGATCGGAAATACGTGTCTGTGCAATCTATACAGCGGATATATATTTAGGTTATTTATTACTAATTTAAATTCGCAGTTAACAGTATGGTTTGCGTTATTAACGACAGGTTTACCGCTCTAGTCAATAGCATTTTTCCCAAATTCATTTGCAAAATATTTGTGAACCTCGTCAGCTAGCTTCAGTCTGGAATCTTCGTCAGACGTCTTATTTCGGTTTTATAAAAATACTTTATAGGGAAAGGCTTCTTTGTTGCTTGCTGCCCTCCAAGTCCGTTAGTTATTTCCCCCAAAAATATTTTTATTTGATTTTGAACCATTTAATTCATTTTTACAGAACTAATTTATAATATATTATGAACCTGATAAGTATGTTCGTATATCTTCCATAACTGCTATTCAAATATACATTGAACGGTTGTTGAAATAGAAGTTTAATGAGTTTGTTTATCTTCGTTATCGATCCCACTAGCGAAACTTACCCTAAGTTTTTATACAATTGGATTGCCTTTAATCGTTCAGGAGTATTCTAGTCCGTGCGAGGCTTTATTAACGACCAAATATGTGATAAATAACTATCTAGCTATTTTATAATTTTGCACCCGAAAATATTATTGATAAACGGGTAACTAAACTGGTCTATTTGTACATGTCCCGGTACTTTACAACAGGTACGTTAAATCACTTGAGTTTGAACTGTTGCAAGATAACTTTTTTTTAAATTGTTAAAGGACGCACTTTTGTTGCGATGAAAACCAATGTACAACATATATTTAAATATTTTGAAATTTTAACTTCAAAGTTATTCAAGTATTTTTCAGAGAATAAATGTCAGTCATAAACAACAAATATGTAAATATATTAACATAGAAAAGTAAAAAGCTGCAACAGTATCCGTTATTAAATCAGTTTTTTTTTTAATTTCGTTGAAAGGCTGCAGTAAACGACAGTGCATTTTACATATAATCGGTTACAGTAAAGAGGATACTAAAATATAAGTATTTATGACTTACCTTGATTGTACGGGTGGCAAGGATAGATCATGTTTTTCGTTTACTTTTATTTTATATTTTTACAATGTTTGAAATATTTTACATATATATATATTTAACTGTTAATGATAAATTGTATTACAAAATGGCTTTATTAATAAATATTCACATTAAATCAACCGTTTTTAACCTCTGCTTATGTGCATAGGTGACTCGGGTAGTTCGTTTTGTTTCAGTATAGTGTGTAAAACATTGTACTGAAATCAATTGTGCACCTAATGAGATAATGAGAATAAGTCTTCTCCTGGACTACCCTGGATAAGTACTAGTAAATGGAATGAGCTTCTATGTACGTCAGGCGTCGCTGATCAGGAAACGATGCAAGGAGTTCTTTTTTTAACGCCTTCATCGTTGATTTTTTGTGGATCTCTTCAGACATACGTGGGCTCAAAATTCCAGGAATGAACTCGTAAACAGGTTGAATGCAGCTGCTTAATTTGTAAATAGCTGCTAGATTATTACAGGTTTTTTGTAAGAGCGCCTGCTATATTTCAGACGCCATAGTCTACAGCTACATTTTTTATAAATACTAATTGAAGAATGTCTAGAACTGGTCTTTTTTAATTCAAGCAACAACCAATTAAATAAGAACGTTAAGTAGCAGAATTCACCTTCAAAACTAAATGTACAGTATATACAAGGAAACATATCACTTAGAATGATTCCCTACTATAGTTAAAGCATAATTTTAGAGACGTTAGAAATTAATAAAATATAAAAAAATTTCAGAAACAGAAGACACGTTATAAAGAAGTCACGTTAATCGTATAATAGGTGTTGGGTCAGTGTTATTATTCAATTACGATAAAAGTTTGCCCCTTATATCTCTAAATTAAATAAAAATACTTATAATTAAACCCATAGTTCAACCTATACATAGGCATAGTCATTATTTATTGGGAATTTGGGGTTAACATATGTTAACTGGCTGTCTAAATTAAGCCCAAAATATTTTTCAAAAATGCAATTAGTTAGAGAGTTTCGACTTGCTGAGAACCGGAAGACAATATATATAACTAATAAATAATTTATAAATAACTGGAAGTCTCTTGACGCATAAAATATAATCAAAGGTTTTTTACTATTCCTCAGAGGTTATGCTACAGTATTTACTTTAAAAATGCAGAAAATATGTATGTAAAAGATATTAATTCCTTGGAACTTTAACAAAGTCACAGTAAACTAGGTTGTCTCTTTGTTCTAAAACAAAAGGTTTTGAGAAGCAGGACGAGTCCAAAATGAAGAGGGCAATATAACATTATATCACTCTTGGTTTGGTGAATGGTTCGGTGGTTATAACGAATAGAAATTCTAACTCAAGTGCTGTTATTTTGTATCTCAATACTGCCTGCACCAACTTCAGGGCTTTCATTTACACGAGTTTGTATTCAACTAAAACATATTGAACTCTTGAACGATATTTGTAGTGTTACGACTTTTGTATCTTTATCAAATACTCGTCTTATAAATATAAAACATTCTTGTGCAACACCTGAATTTTTTTTGAAATGTGGAACAATTTTATTTCCATATAAGGTACCTAGTTTACGTAATGGATTTAATGAAATGTACATTCAAGAAAGATACTGTGTTGAACTAAAAATCCATTAAGGTTATACCCACCTACACTCTTCGATTTCTAGTAAAAAAATACTTGAAAACAGGTAATTTTTTATTTTAAATATTTTATATATATATATATATATATATATATATATATATATATATAATATACAGTATATTTTTATATTCAAATTTTACGGGTTTTCTACTCAAACTAATCTACGTGATAAAAACTTTATTATATCCCATTAAAAGTTTAGAATGCAATACAACAGTTCTCTTTAATCTATTATTGTGTTATACGTTTCTTTTAGAACGAACTTTGTGCTTATCCTTGTCATACTACTATAAATATGACTTTACTACTAATCCATAAATGACGTTTTGGATGCCGTTTTCTTAATTCGAACACTAGTTCTACATTTATTATCAATTATATTTATGAAGTATTTATTTCCCAGGGAGCCATCATTAACTCTTCAAAACTCCTTTGACATCAGGAGGTTATTTAGACGAGATTTTAATCGTTTGGGGTTAGTTTGATGTTTGATACACTCTGGGATCTTATTGATTAGCCTCACGCCAATTTAAGACACCATGAGTTTTAACGCTGTCGCTCTGTAAAGTTAATTTTTCAAGTTTACCCTGCCTCTCGCCCCTTATGAGTGGACGTCTGTGTCTTAACCATTTTGTCTTTAAATCAACGGTACAAGATAACCTCGAGATTATAAGGACAGGGCAGAATACCCCTATTAAAGATTAGAAGACCTCAATAAAATGTATATAAAGCTAATCAGAATATGAAAGATTTTATACCTACTGGCGAATTGAAGACGTTAAATAGTAACTTACTGTATAACCAATCATCTGATATTAAGTTGGTAGTTAATTTGGAAACTGAAGACGATTAAGTAACTTAGATTTAGTAATAATTTAAGTATCTGTTAGTAATCAGCTTTTGAAAATAGTACTCTCGTAAGATTATCATTTGAAATGTTTAACCTAGTGAATTTAAACAGAGCCCAGTACTTAAATATATTACAAATACATCGCTGGAACATATTTATAGTATAATAGCTTTCTCATAACTGAATATATTTTATCTGTTGCATTATTTAATTTTTTAAGGTAAATTTTATAAGTAAACTGTTTTAGTAAATTTAATTAAAAAAGTATTTACTAGCGGTTCAATTGTGCAGCATGACAAAGTGATTCAATGTGAAGGACTTAGAACAGTGTATTTCAAAGTTGTAAATAAATCCGTTATTATTGGAATACTTTTCAGACGAAATTCATTTTGTGATAAAGTATTTCATCCTTTGTTACTTCTCCAGGAACAATTGGAGGAAACATAACCAAGAATATAAAGCTATTCCACTTTTAGTCCAGTGCTTCTTATCGTAATGTTCGATGAACACTACACTCCCGTAATTCTTAGAGTGTTACTAAAGTAACACTATACATTTTACAACCTGGACAAACTTCATGTTTAGTGGACTTTATACTCGAATTTGTATGACAGTAGGCCTAAAAAACGGCCACACCGGACCAACTTGATTTTCGGTTAACACAACATTCTTCCTAATTTTCGGAGTTGTATTACAGTAGCACCATAATCCCTACACAAGGAACCAAATTGGTTTTCAGTGCACATTACATCCTTTCTAAATTTCGGAGTTGTATTACAGTAGCACCATAATCCCTACACAAGGAACCAAATTGGTTTTCAGTGCACATTACATCCTTTCTAAATTTCGGAGTTGTATTACAGTAGCACCATAATCCCTACACAAGGAACCAAATTGGTTTTCAGTGCACATTACATCCTTTCTAAATTTCGGAGTTGTATTACAGTAGCACCATAATCCCTACACAAGGAACCAAATTGGTTTTCAGTGCACATTACATCCTTTCTAAATTTCGGAGTTGTATTAAAGTAGCACCATAATCCCTACACAAGGAACCAAATTGGTTTTCAGTGCACATTACATCCTTTCTAAATTTCGGAGTTGTATTACAGTAGCACCATAATCCCTACACAAGGAACCAAATTGGTTTTCAGTGCACATTACATCCTTTCTAAATTTCGGAGTTGTATTACAGTAGCACCATAATCCCTACACAAGGAACCAAATTGGTTTTCAGTGCACATTACATCCTTTCTAAATTTCGGAGTTGTATTACAGTAGCACCATAATCCCTACACAAGGAACCAAATTGGTTTTCAGTGCACATTACATCCTTTCTAAATTTCGGAGTTGTATTACAGTAGCACCATAATCCCTACACAAGGAACCAAATTGGTTTTCAGTGCACATTACATCCTTTCTAAATTTCGGAGTTGTATTTACAGTACCACCATAATCCCTACACAAGGAACCAAATTGGTTTTCAGTGCACATTACATCCTTTCTAAATTTCGGAGTTGTATTACAGTAGCACCATAATCCCTACACAAGGAACCAAATTGGTTTTCAGTGCACATTACATCCTTTCTAAATTTCGGAGTTGTATTACAGTAGCACCATAATCCCTACACAAGGAACCAAATTGGTTTTCAGTGCACATTACATCCTTTCTAAATTTCGGAGTTGTATTACAGTAGCACCATAATCCCTACACAAGGAACCAAATTGGTTTTCAGTGCACATTACATCCTTTCTAAATTTCGGAGTTGTATTACAGTAGCACCATAATCCCTACACAAGGAACCAAATTGGTTTTCAGTGCACATTACATCCTTTCTAAATTTCGGAGTTGTATTACAGTAGCACCATAATCCCTACACAAGGAACCAAATTGGTTTTCAGTGCACATTACATCCTTTCTAAATTTCGGAGTTGTATTACAGTAGCACCATAATCCCTACACAAGGAACCAAATTGGTTTTCAGTGCACATTACATCCTTTCTAAATTTCGGAGTTGTATTACAGTAGCACCATAATCCCTACACAAGGAACCAAATTGGTTTTCAGTGCACATTACATCCTTTCTAAATTTCGGAGTTGTATTACAGTAGCACCATAATCCCTACACAAGGAACCAAATTGGTTTTCAGTGCACATTACATCCTTTCTAAATTTCGGAGTTGTATTACAGTAGCACTATAATCCCTACACACTGGACCAAATAGGTCTTCAGTGCACCCAACATCCTTCCTAATTTTCGGAGTTGGACTACAGTAGCACCATAATTCATACATAATGGTCGAACTTGATTTTCGGTGCAAAATACGTTCTTCCTAATTTTCGGAGTTTTATTACAGTAGCACCATAATCCCTACACACTGGACCAACTTGGTTTCGGTGGACACTGACCTTTCCTAATTTTCAAAGTTGTAGTCTATTATTATAGCGACAATATAAACCCTACTTGACGAATGCTGAACATTAAACCTCTACTAAATTTCAAGGTTGTATTACATCGAAATTATAAACTTTACAAACTGAACCAATTTATCCTCTTTACAAGTAAAAAAATATGCTTAAAATAGGCTTTTCTTACTTTCTGCAGAGATTTTACTTGGTAATACGCCTAGATTTACCTAATGAATGAAATAAATGCTTTTTTTTGCAATAAGCAGGTATATTACTCATATGTTATAAATACGACATCTGATAATTATCTTTCTTTTGCAAATCGCAAAGATACACCCAAGAAAAAATATAACTTACATTTTGAGCAGGATTTGGAATGGTTAAGGGGCGAGTATCTTGTATTAAGTTGTTAGAAACTGTGGGGAAACATGTTGATGTTTAATTAATGCATTAAAATGACCATAAATACTCTTTTAGCACTATGGTATATTTTGCTTTGTTGAATCTCTATATGTTTCTCTGTAATCATTATTATCTCTTGCCTTGAAAGTAAATGGTGAGTGTGTGAATTTACTGAAATTTCGCTAAGCCAGGATAATGTACCTAAATGGACACACGCTAAGTAAATTATTAAAAATGTATTGTACTAGTTAGCTAAAGAATCATAACTCATAAACTGTTGACGTATTATTGTGTAAATTATGCGTGTTTGTAAGGCTTATTGGAATGTTTATTTCCGCTGAGCAAATCTGTCCTATCTATTTAACAATTTAGGTGAAATATTTTATGAAAACTGATAAGAATAAAAATGCAGTAAATATTAACATAACAAAAAAACGGTCGTTTTAACACCTCTGGTCATAAATAAAGTGATTACCTGATATTGAATTTTATATATATATATATATATATATATATATATATATATATATATATATATATAAAATGAGAGACCATTATCGGCTTATGCGATTAAAAAAAATCAAAATAAATTAGAAAAATAGCTTCAGCTTAAAATAAATTCACCATTTAAAGCCAAATTCCAATCAAAATACTATTTTGATAAATTTAAGAAATGTTAAAATCACTCATCAATTAATTTTAAGATCAAGGCAATAAAATGTGTTGAACCTAAGATGATTCTTTTTTTCTTCTTATAAAATAAAAATCTAAAAATAATGTATATGAATATATATTTATTAATACATATACATATATATATATATATATATATATATATATATATACGTACAAAAATATAAATATTCCTTAACAGTATTTGGCTGTTTTATGTGCGTATATTGCACCAGAAAGTCTAGGCCATGAAATTGATATAATTCCGTTCCTTGAACATTTCTGAGTGACTCAGAACGGAACCGAAGTAAGTCTTCTATCTCATCCAAGGAACTGCAGCTTAGACGAGTGCAGTAAATTAAGTAATACGACTATACCGCTTTGGAGATGTCTCAATGAGTACGTCTGGATTTAGAGGAGATATCGAAGTTGTCTAGGATCTCTGGAGTCGTATTACTGTGTCACAATTAAATCTACAGGCCAACCAACTGGAAGACTTTCCTATAAAATAAGTACGAGTTTAAATCTAAGCTCTCTTCTCGCTTTATCCAGGAATTTTGTTTCACTTTGGTTATGGTTTAACGTCTGTGCTGAGTGTTGATGCCGGATAGTTTACATGTGGTTTTACACGCCTTTTTTGTAACAATGGCGATGACAGTAATCCTTTTAAAATTTCATAATAAATATCAACGGATTGGCTCATTTTTAAGATATTCCAATACAAAGGTGATCCCACAACACGATGGTACTTTATTTGAGGATAGCAATTTATTTTCCTATGAGTTCGAGCGAAGTAATGTGCGTTTTAAAATTTTTGTTTAATATTTGTAATGATGTGGCTAATGCCTTTAGGTTAAAATCATAAATGTTAGTGTAAAAAATGTCTCTCAGTATGTACCATCTTTAGAATCTATTTGGTGGATAGCTGAAATAAAAATGCACAATAGTTGAATCCTTTTTGAATTAATTGTGTTAAAGTTTAAAGTCACTTGTAAGGAGGCATAAAATACAATTTGAAAGATATTTGATACTACGCAGTAAAGAATACTAATAAACTGTGTAACTAATAGAATTTTTATTGTTATTTACATTTTTTGTTTAGCTAAAGGGGTTGGTATTTTACCAATAAAATTGCAAACTCAATTTTAGTACCATCTATTAGGTACTATTTTATGAAAACACATTACATCTTTAGTATTTTGGGTCCTATATAGTATTATAAATTTAACTATAAACCTGTGACGAGAAAATTTACACTCTTTACTATAGTTAATAAGATATAAATACAGAACACTGTTTAATGTAAAAAACATACTTTACTTTATTTTGGATTTTGGTAATATTCTGAAATCTCTACTTTCCGAAGTAGGTCATAGGCCCTACGCTTAACCCTTACACACCCTTTGGAGACCAGGTTCATGTTGCCTGGCTTTACACTACCTTATCAGTACCGATGCTATCGAAAAGGCGTTACGAATGCAGCCTTGATAATACCTACCCTTCTACAACACTGGCACCTGCAGTAACGTCCTACACTACTTTCAGAATAATATCCTTGCGATCAGCAGTAATGCTCTATATGAACGTATATATATATATATATATAGCTTCTATTACTACTATTTACTTTGTATGTAAATTATTTATCTTACGGGTGATATAAAAGGATTAACAGGCTGTATCAAAGATTTGATATTTATAATGTAGAGGGGTGTTTGTTACTGTCTTTTTTAACATAGCTCATGTCTTTCCTTATGTGATGACGCTCCACTCCAAAATGTAATTTTACTTCTCAGCATCATTTCCTTTTCACCAAGTTTTAATTAAAATAATTCAGCAAAAGTTGCTCTTCCTTAAACCAAATATATTATAAAATTTTTCAAAAATATATGAAACAATCAAGCATTATTTTATGAATATATTGTTTTTTTGTATTCACAATTTCAAACCGCTTCATTGCAGGCCCATTTTCTTGCATTGAGGTCTTTACCCGATTGAAAATTCCTGTTTAAGTTTATTAAAAAGTACTTTATCTACGGTGTATAATTGTCATAAATTGCATGACGAATACTACAAAATTATTATAATAGATATAAATAATCTAAATATTTGTAACATAATGTCTAGATTGACTGTTTTTTACCAAATATTATTGATAATTTAAGGAAAACTTCAATCAAATGCTCAATAGAGGCAAGCATTTCTTGGAGTATTAAATATATAATTATTACAATTAGTTGCAAACTTAGGCTGGAACAACACGAATCTAAAGCTGCTGGTATGTAGATTGGTGTATCTACACACTAGCGACCTACGACTTCAATCTTTACATTCCTTTTAGAATATGATGTGCACTTCAACCTCATATTCACTTTGGTACGTCATTTTAAAATTTAATTCGTTAAACTACAGTTTTGAAATTGCTTCATGTTAGTTGTAATTTGTTTTACAAATACTTTTTTCAATATCAGTAAATTATATAACAATTTCAACTCATTGTGCTGAATTTGAAACAGCTTTATTTTTCTATTAAAACTGAATAAATACTTAGTTTAAAAATAAAATTAGATTTTTCCTTGTATTTTTTTAAATACTTCCATACAATTTTCTTTTTATTTTATTTAGTAGAAAAAACACTTGTCTATATCTAAACGACATTAAAAATGTTACAGAAAAAGCTAAGCATTGTTATAAAAATTTTAAACAGCAACATGACTCGCCTGATATAAAGGGTGTTATCACAAAGTAAACCTTACAACTGTAGCTTTATTTTATTAAACAAATTAAAATACGTATTGAAATCAATTCGTGTCTTATAGCACTTTTGAAATATTTTCTGTATGTATTTAATGTTTTTACTTAAAATTTCAACCTGATACCACCCTTGTACTACAAGTATTGGAGTTGTAAATTGATATCATTGTGTACACTATTTAACTCGTAAAAATAAAAGTCTGTTTAAACAGTTATTATAAGAATTATATTTACTTTAGTTTCACGAACCAAATTTTGTTTTATTTTTAGTTTTTAAAAACGTTAACAGAGCTAATAAATTTCTTTTAATTTACAAAACAAATCTACATTATTAAAATTTTTGTTGATAATAAGGTGATAAATATATTTCAGTTGTGACTTTCTCGCAGGCAAATGAACTAACGAACAGAAATACATTTTTTGACGTTATCCCTCCTCTGAGCCGGTAGACGATGCAGTCGAATTTGTCTAAAAATTCTATTATATTGTTCGGCTGTTAAAGATCCGTCTTGGCTGCCACATAACGACATGCAGCCAATCCTACGATGTGGTGCAACACGTCATTAAGGGATGCATTGCATGATTCACTTTACATGAAGCTGTAGTATGTGTATATAAGGAACATCGTTTGAGAATGATGCTTATTACTCCATGGGGATTGTCTCATTGTTATGGAGCATTTGCTATGTGTATAAAATAACACAGTAAAAAGGTTTAAATGATTTATGTAAAACCATGATACTATTTTAATGTACGAAACAGTAATACATGTAACCTAACGAAATGAACTATAACTTATTATTTTGCATGCAATCGTAGCGAAGCCTATTACGTAACAATCGTTGTGACGTAATCTAACCTTGTTTTTTATCCAGACTGATAATAGGTCTTTGGTGATACAGGCCACTCTTTAGAAGAATAAGAATAAAAAGTATTTACCGATTATATTATAACTGTGTACAACGTCGCAATGTATATGTAATGTGTCTTTATCTTCATATACAAAACAGTGACAGCTTTATAAACTCTGGTTGCGGGTGACACATGAATGGGTGAACCTCACGCATGTTATATAAAAATATTGTGTATAATAAATAGACTTTCACTTTACTTTAATATAAAGGATTATAAAAGTGCAAAATTTTAATCCTCAGTTATAGTTAATATATCAATTTCATGTTTCCTTGCAAATTATATAATTCTTAGATCTCCTGACAAGGTTTTTGGCATATGAGTGTTTGTCAAACTGCCTATGTTGCTGCTAAATCTCTTATAAAAAATTCTATCTTTGTTACTTTTCACTATGACTATCTCTGGTTATCTATATTACATTTTTTACAAAGAAAATTGAGTATTCTACGAAACGGATGACATGATTTTTAATATAAATTTAAAAAACATGTTTCATGTTGTGTTAAAAAAATTCAAAATATTCCAACTTTTAATTAAATGAAATGTGGATAAAGATTTAATTCAAACGATACTAATATCCTAGCCTTTTTGCATTTATAAAGTTTTAGGTTGGGGAATCCAAAACAAATTACATTGAAGGGCTCTTTAAAGAGATGCCTAAATATTTCAAGAATCGAGTTGATTAAATACAGTTTCGAAAAGCTGTAAACTGAAAAACTTTGGTTTTATTCAAAATATGTTTGTTGAAAAATTCGCTTTAGAAAGAAGAAATATACAGACATATGTTATTACTGAACAAAATAATATTATATTAAACTTATAATACTTTCTAATGTTTATTGTATTTAATTTAGCGTTGTATTTCTAATAGAGTCTGAAATGAAAATTTCAAATCCTAAAAGTATAAAGATTTGTTCCTTTACTGTCCATTGAGTCTAACCGTACGACCATTGTATGCTTTTGTCTACAGATTCACTACCAATGGACCGTTAGATTTGGTTCACCTCCTGATTAAGAAATCTCTCCAAAAATATACCCTACCGATCTATTGGGGATGTAAAACTATTTGGTTAACAAGGGCAGTAATGAATCGAAGTCTCTATTCTCAATTGTTATATTGGAACAACCAGAGGCTCAGTTGGTGCACTCTTGTATACATTTATTTACAGATATGTTTCTAATATTATTTTCAGTCCTCGAATTGACATATCCAATTCTTAGTTACAAAATATGATAATTAAAAGTTTTATTGCTGAAGAAGATTTACTAGCTTGAATTGTATTAATAGCTGTATTGTACTGGTAACACATTTTTAAGACAAAAACCATTATTTACGTGTTAGTATAGTGATGTAGAATATTATGGTACGTAAGAGACAAAAATCTTAATTTTATAATTTGAAAAGGTCAACTTAACACACACACACACACACACACACACACACACACACACACACACACACACACACACACACACACACACACACACACACACACACACACACACACACACACACACACACACACACACACACACACACACACACACACACACACACACACACACACTTATACATACACACACAAACACACATATATATATATATATATATATATATATATATATATATATATATACACGTATTAGTATATTAATACAGAATATAATGAAAAGTAGAAGACAAAGAATTTATATTTTATCACCTGCAAGGTCATATGAACAAAACTTACAGAAATAAGTTAATTCAAGACTTACACTTAACTATTAATAATGTAAATACATTTAGTAAGAAAGGAACATTTTAAACCTTAAGTAGTATATGTTTACATACATACTACAGTATAAAACACTTTATATACATGTAAACCTTATGCACAGAGAGCTTAATGCAATAAATTCATATTATTGCGCTGGGGAATGGTAATAAAACAACCCTAGCAATATGGTGTATTGCACTAGGAAAGATAATCTTTAAGAAGACAGGGAATTATTTATACCTTTACCCTTATGTCTTAGTTTATCATATTCCCATACATAATTACAATTAATGTCACAAGAATTCCCGCTATTCTATTTGTTTACAAAAAATTCAAAATTTCTAATAGAATTAAAAAACAGTACTAAACATTTTTATTTGGAAGAAATTCTCAAAACAGCCCTAGTGTGTTTTATGTAAATGCATGTATCTAATATATGACTGACTGACTGACTCACTCACTCACGTATATACTAAATTCTAAACCTACTTCCAGATGAGTTAGAGACTTGAAAATTTGGTACACAGATAGCTTTCCACGTGTAACCACCAGGAAAATCCCGAAAAGTGAGAATTTTTCATTTTCAACCCCTCAAAAAAATTCCCAAAAAAATCGCGCATTCTTCACACCCTGCAGGCATTTTTTTGTAAGCCCGATAGCGGGCGAACCGTTGGAGCTAGCTCGGATCTGACGGAAAAATTCATGGTCAGGAATGAAGTGAACTACAAAAAAGGTCTAATGACTTTTTGCTCTATCTTCCATGGTTAAGCGACAAAACGCTCGAACATTTGAAATTCCAGAGATTTTTTCGATAAAAAAATAATGTATCGAGCCCGATAGCGGCCGAAAAGTTGGTCGTAGCTCAAATCTGATTGACCCATCAAATTAGCAAATTGCGCGATCTACAGAAAAGGTCCAGTGACCTTTTGCCCTATCTCCATTGGTTTTGGCCGAAAAACGTGATTATGTGCAATTTTTTTGTAATATTTACGTGAAAAGTTTGTTTTTTTGAGGTCGATAGCGGCGAAACCATTGGTCGGAGGTCAAAATAAATCAAAGGTTAGATTTAGGAAATAATGTGATCTAAAAGGTCAAATAACATTTTACTCTATCTCCATTGGTTTGTCCGCAAAACGCTATAAGTTGAAAAATATTTGGAAATTTTTCCGCCTACAAATTTACATTCCGGGCTTGATAACGGCTAAACGGTTGGTCGTAGCTCAAAACAAATCTTCATCGGGAATTAGGAAATGACGTGATCTACAAAAAAGGTTTCAGTAACATTTTGCCCTATCCTCAACGGTCCTTGGCCGCATAACGCGTTTTAAAGTTTTGATTTTTTTGAGTTTTACCTGAGATTTTGTATTCTGGGCTATATTTTAGATAAAAATCTTAGTTATAGGCCAGATAAAACATATGATTTGAATACAAAATAATGCAGTCT
The DNA here is from genome assembly GCF_021130785.1 of Homalodisca vitripennis. Classification (NCBI taxonomy): domain Eukaryota; kingdom Metazoa; phylum Arthropoda; class Insecta; order Hemiptera; family Cicadellidae; genus Homalodisca; species Homalodisca vitripennis. The sequence continues at coordinate 52,856,338 of NC_060213.1, read as the reverse complement.
ACACAAAAGGTTCAGTGACTTTTTTACTCTATCTTCCATGGTTTAGCCGTAAAACGTGATTACATTTAAAATTTCACTTAAAAACTTACTTTTCGTGCTCGATAGTGGCCGAACCGTTGGCCCTAGCTTATATGTTAAACGTTTTGTAAGTAGCTATTAATAGGATCTACAAAAAAGGTCCAGCAGCTTTCTGTCGTTTAGCTTTCCCGTAAGCCTGATAAATGCTCTAAATGGCTAATTCTTTGTCGTCACTTTTAGGTGTTTTAATTTTGCAACTATAATTGGTGCGATTCATGCTGGTTCCAGATTGACCTTGTATTACTAAGTTTAACGAGTGAATAAAACCCCCCTCCACATCGGAGTTGGCTGAGCGTTTATTGAAGCTTCAATAGTAGATAGGGACAGAGTGTTTTTCTATTTAATTTTATGAAATATTAGTTCATTGTCAAAACTCTGGCGTGGAATTATAATTTCCGAAGTAATTTAAACCTCTGATCAACGTTTAATTTTGATAAAAATTTCCTCGTGCCCAGACACAAATTTACTAGAAAAGTACCACGCCTTCTTTAACACCCCCTCCCGGGAATTTCCTGGTTGATGAACTCCTGATTAAATTAAACCCCCTGATCAACTTAATAATCTGATAAAGGTAGTTTTAAATTGATTATTTACACTATAATCTGTTTACACACAACAACTGACCTGTGCAGACTTTTATCCTAAGCGTTGTACCGACTAAACCAGAGATCGTAGCTCAAATCCGAGGGTAAAATCGAAAGACAAAATTTAAAATTTCCGACAAGAAAGGTCTAGTCACTTTTTCACGTATCTCTAACGGTTAAGCCGCAAAACGCCCTCAAAGTCAAAAGTTTGGGTAAATCTGGAAAATTAAACTATGGTATACATACGTCCTCTGACTTTGGTTAAAACCAAATTCTTCTTGTCTCCAAATTTCACGAACACATAACTTAACTCTTCTACCACATCAATTGATTAATATTATACACCACACATCTTTTGACTGAGCGTTAGCGAAGCATTACGACCCGTAAGATTCTCGAGAACGGATACATAAAATTTGAAACTTCACGTCTGAATTTAACCAATCACCGAACTACGCTTATCCCCCCGAATTTAGCCAACACCCAAATGGGGGCCTGGGGGCGTAGCCCCCAGCGAGCCGAAGGCGAGTAATATATATAAGTTTGCATGTACAGTATATATATATATATATATATATATATATATATATATATATATATATATATATATATATATATATATATATATATATATATTGTAAACCTAGTGTTAGAACACTGTCATGTATTTTAAAATAATTTAAAGGAAATATATAAATCAATTTTTGAATATGTTTATTCATTTAACCGTTATTCAACGATAAACATACAATTGGTCACACTTACAAGACGAAAACACCATGAAGAATAGCACACATGTGTTGTTTCTGACAAATAAAGCTAACACTGCGACAATTTGTATGACAACACTTGACAACACGTATCCGCTTTTGTTAAATGACATTATTACACTAAGTTTTTATCACTCAAGTGTATTATTTATTAATGTTCAATTGTTTCATTAAAACATATTTGTCAAAAAATTATGACTCTCATTACTTTTCGTCACAATACCATCTGTCTTGGGAACGTTCATTTTATATTTAGAAAGTTGTTTAAAAATGTATATTACTTCTTAGTTGGATGAAAAATTTAACTTAAAAATTTGAAGAACCTATATCGCTGTTTATTTCTCTTAGTCGAATAATCTACATTACACTGTCTTAGAAGGACTTTTGCGTTGCTTCCGCAGTGACTGGATATTTAAGATGGATTAACTTCGGATGTTTGTAAGAGGTTACAGGTAACTATAACGGTGAGGTTGAACGTAATGCAACTCCACGTCTAAATCCTTGAGAGGATTAGTCATACCATCTTGAAAGAAGGCCAGCTCTGTGCCAGCATCTTCAGTCAAAACATAGTCAGCTCGCCCTTATATCTAGGTTGACATCTGAATCGACCATCTCGAACAGTCATCCAATGGTTGCAATGAACTAGACTTATTTATCTTACATCCTAATATCTAGGCAATACAACTCTTTAAATTTCATGGGGATTCTCATATTTAAAAGGCACATTGGTTTTGCTTCACCCAGTCTAGGATTAATAAGGAAAGTGTCAACCCTAATGGGGTAAAACATTTTACATTATATAATCATTACTTTGGACCACTTGGCAGTCATTGTGATTTCTATATTACCAAAGTAATTTAATAATATTTTTTATTATAAATAAACTGTATATTTTTGATTACTTACCCCCTTCTAACATTTACATGGATTTTTATGTATTTATAGAAGTAATAGATATAAAATACACGTACTCTTACTTACAGTAAGAGAATTAAAACAAAAACTGAGTTAACGAACTAAGGAGAAAAAGCTATTTCGCAGTAGGTTCAAGGAGTGTCTCTGGGGTTTTGAGAAGAAAGCGAACCCGGCCTGTGTCTCTGGGGTTGTAAAAATGCTGTCATTGTAAACTTAAAAGACTTCATTACCCCCTGCAGGGTGACATACTCGCATTCAAGTAAAACGATATTTTCATCTCTGTTGGACACGAGATAGTGTGTGTGATAGTACATATTTTATTTATATTATTAAACGTACCGTGAATTCACTATTTATTTTTTTGTGAAGAAGAAAACTATTGCATATTGCTTTTGTATAAATGGAATCGACTAGAGCAAGGTATACAATTCTTAACACTTGTGCGTCAATAAAAATAAATGTCTTAAGAAATTAACCGTTCTTACACAAAAACTTTCCTATCCATTGAAACATATGAGGTTCCTATTTATATTTTTCTGTAAGATAACGCATAAGTATTTCATAATATTAAATTTCTAAATTATTTTGCACTTGTAATTTGATCTTAAACAGTCATGCACACGGTAAACCAAACTTGTTAAAAAATGTAAACTAAAACCAAATGCTAATTTATAAAAACTGTTTTACTGACATTACTTTAATTTTATTTAACAAACTCCATATAGTAAAAAATTTTAGATGTTCGATTGTGTAACGCCAAACATATATTATTATCAGTATGTTATTATCTATTCCTAAAATGAGATCCTGAGTAAGCTCCTGGATGGTAACGTGTCTACCACGAGGGATGTAATGTTCACATCTATCCTGGATTAACTCTCGGTCAAGGCCAAACCTGACTCGAGTCCTCAGTTACAAGTTAGTAATTAATTCCAACATTTGGAACGGTCGCTTGTACACATTCATTGGCAGCTCGGATGTGAGTAAACGTGATTAATACTGTAAATTTAATGTGTGTTATTTATTATAAGCGAAGTAGGGATAGAAAGTTTATTGTAATGATACTTTTCTAATTCTATATTAAAAGAGTATCTTAAAAGTAAATTTACTACGAATTACAAACATCAATGCACCTTTTTACACGGATTCAATACTAGACTGAATTTTCATTTTAAAATGTATAAAGTTATACAAATTATGCTAATGAACCTAATTTATTAAATGTATTCCAGTAGTTACAGTAAATTACTTTCAGTTTATTATAATTATTGTTTCCTTTATAGATTTTGAATTACAATAAGTGGATATGGTTCCAAACTCTTTTAAAGTATACTTACATGGGAAAGTGAAACTAGAGTGCCATTAATTAACAAAAGATACTATATTTGATTGCTTTTTTGAACACAATTCAATTTTTCAAGCACCGATTAGGATTTCAACACGTAGAAGAAAACGTGGGATTAAAAAATTAATGATATAGAATATCACAACAATCTAATATGACATAACAGTCATTGCAATCTCACTTTGGACATAAACTAGTTTGAAAATCAATTCGATAAAATTTGACTAAGTTAACTATTGGAATTTTGTTCAAGTAAGATTTTAAATAATTGTTATAACTAAAAACTAAGAGTTTAGTATTTAAAGATTATGCCTACAACCTCTGTCTATTCTAGAGTAGGTTAAAACACACTGTTAGTGTGCATTGTATACATTAGCAATTACACTACTAATTAGCTCACTGTAAAAGTGTTTTTTTTACCATTAGAACTATGAAATGGCTCTAAAATATTACTAGGCCAACAGTAAATTATGAAAGTACTCAAAGAGGAAACTCTATATTGATATTTTTGAAAATTTTAATTAGTGAAAAGAGACAGACTGACATAAATGAATTCAAACTCTTTGGCAGTTTTTTTCTAATGTTAATTTAATTTCTCCTGTATTTTTTCTATTTTGCAGGACATCACAAGAACGAACAATATTACTTTGCGAAACTGTCACCTTGTGTTTGAGACTAGGTTAAGGTTATAAATATTTTTTTATCGCTTGCCTTATCGAATTTTGAGTAGTTATAAGCAATATTTTATCGCATAGCATAACTGTTAACTATAAACGTGAAAATTTTATTAATTTAATAATTTATAGACGAAATGATCTTACAAGTTTTCATGAAGTGTAATTTTCCATAAACAATTTTTATTTGGTACTTCATATCTATATTTTTAAAAGGATTTGTCTTTTCACAATTAACTTATAAACTAATCGGAAATAAAATACAATTGACCAAATAGCTGAATCATCCCTTGATTGAGTTACAAAGGTATCGTTTTCTGTCTACGTAAAAGGTTATGGGAAAATATTTCCAGTAAATTGATTTTAAAAACTCAAGTATGTTACTTTTAAGTATAAATTATGAACTGTGAAAATATATTGTAGACAAATAAAATATTATTTTATATATAGTAAGTGAAAAATGCATACTAAATTTGTTGTTCACGTTCTTGTACTCCCCTGTCACACACCAAAAAGAAAAACTGTAACTCGGCTAGTTGCAAAGTCATTGAACATGTGAACTGGTTTCAACCAATTATGCACATACGTAATATGAGACAGTTTAATAACGAATATAAACAATATAATTTCTAGCATAATCAATTAGCAGTTATAAATACTGAGAGCGAAGATCAGAAAACAATTTCAAGCCTTTTACACAAAATCAGGTTTAAAAACCCTTTATTCAGTAAAAAGTTTCCAATTTGTGTGAAGGCTACCTAATACTTAATTTTAAATTGTTGTAAGTGTCTTTATATGACTTTAATTCTAAATTCTTCATGAGAAAGCTCAAGCAATAATTAATTTATATATTTTATTTCATTTATTTATTATTGCTGAATTGTTTATTGAATTAAAGTTATGATAACGAATTTATCTTGTAAGATTTAATGTACGAGATATTCTTGTTCATAATATTATATAATATAAATATATATGTATTGTCTAACCAAAGTTTTATGTTAGACTACACAAAGACCACTGAATAATTTGAAGGAGGACTAGTAATTAATTAAAGATTAAAGCATGCGGTTCTGAGAACAACGATTGTTATAGTCTAATTAATTATTATTTCCACATTAAATAAAAGCAAAAACTAAAATATATTAAGCAAACGTGGATAGTGAGGGGAAGAGTAGAGAAGAGGAAATGAGTTGAATAGATTGAATAGGTTCATTAACAATTGAATCTCAACACGGCTGTCACTGGCATCAGGGACGACAAGTAGTTATGCGGGAATCCGCATCTATCCGTATCAAGATATAAAAGAGGCAGAGGTAGAGAGGCAGAGGTAGAGAGGGTGTGATAGAGAGAGAGATAGTGAGTGAGTGAGTGAGTGAGTGTGTGTGTGTGTGTGTGTGTGTGTGTGTGTGTGTGTGTGTGTGTGTGAGAGAGAGAGAGAGAGAGAGAGAGAGAGAGAGAGAGAGAGAGCCAAAATGGCGTCATATTTTGGAAAGAATCGTTGTTAGGGCGAGCCCAGCGACGCAACCAAGAACACCAAACATAATGTGATGTCAGCGTCAGATAACGTCTTTGAGACATTCTAGCGTGGTATAGTAAATTGTCTCGGCCATTTGGGTAGATATCACCTGATTCTACGTAATCGTTTACGTCTATCAGTATAGCCAGCTGATTTAGTTGGCTCCTCATTCTTCGTCAGAAATGGGTGGTATATTTAATTTATCTGAATTTATTTGTTAAAGAATGATGTGTTTTCTATGTGTGTTTCAATTTTCGTGTTTGTTTTTTTTTCTCATATTTCTCGAGTGTTAATTGTGACGAGGAGGCTTTAAACGAAAAGATAAGTCAATTAATCCTGCTACGGTTGGCTTTGTGCAAATTGCAAGAAACGATTGTGCAATCAGTGTTTCACCGAAAACTCGACGTTTTGTTTCAGTTCACTGTCATCAACAAGTTAGGCCTAACGACCCGAAGAGGTTGAACTCATTGTATGGAGATTTACAAATTGATAGTTTTGACTCTTAAGTACTAAAAAAAGCTTTAAAAATATTAAATAATTATTGTTTATTAAGTATTTTAATTTTTTAATTAATTAACAAGAAAATTTATGTATACTTATATCTTAGTGTAACGTGAGGAACACAGACATGATTAAACCTTCCATTGTTAATAACGCACTGTAAACATAGAATAAAGGACTAGTAAAAAATACTACGGTATTTTTGTTAGTGCTTACAAGATATCTGTGATATTTTTAACGTATTAAGATCAAAAATATTGAAAATCATAGTCAAATGAAAATGTTAGATATTTATAGAAAAATTTTAATATTTTGTACAATTTATGACATGCCGTTGATAGTTCCTAAATATATTGATAATAAACATAACTAGAAAAAACATATTATATCATAAAAATGTTTGACATTTCATGAATACAAAATTGTAATACTCGTATCAAATCCTAACTTACAAAAGTAAACCACAGATCACGGAATCAAACACTGTTTAGAAATGTAAAATAACTTATTTTTACTACAATTTAACCTTCTCCGACTACATTTAGAAGCATTACCTCTAGAAATATTATTGCTCATTGTCGGTATTTCCAACTTTCACTAAACGAAACATAGACATAGTCCAACATATAGAACCAGCTACGCTTTTTTCAGCATGAGAATATACGAGGGGCATTGGAGTACTTACTTTGAATTTACGTAGTACGAGCAATAATATAGTTGCATTCCTTCAACTCGCCTATCAAGGCATATATTAATGTTTTATGGTCACTTTTGGTTTACTATGTTTTCACCAAAGAAAAAGTGAGACATATTTTAAGAGAAATCATTAGGTTTTTAATCGACACATGCAAATTTAAATATTAAATTCATTAATGTATAACTTTTAATTTGTTCGCATGTGTTAATGTTTATTTCTAAATGAGGTTTAAAATAATATTCCGTGTACTTGGTCTTGACTTGCGATATTTAATTAAAAACCGTTTAGTCTCGTAATACAAGAGGTGGAAGGGTTAAGACCGAAGATGTTAAGGACACTTATGTACGAGCGCTGGAGTCAGCAGAACGTTCAATCATTCCCCTTTGCTGAGCCTCTCCTCGTCCTGTTGGTGCTGATCTTACATATCCCCAGATTTTATATTCATATATAGAGATATTTTTTAACAAAACTGATTTTAATTAGTTTCCGGTAAAGTTAGTAAAAAATATTTAACTAATAACTAGATAAATTGACCTATCTGATTATATAGCGTATAAACATAGCGCATATGTGACAGATACGGACAAATAAAATATAATTGAATCGTAAAAAGTGAGGGCTCTGTGGTGTAATGGTAGCACATTCACCCGGCAAGTGAGAGATCCGGGTTCGAGTCCCGCTTGAGCAAGTACTTTTTGTAATTCAATGTTTATAAAAAAAATTAAATAAGGCTATTGCCATTTATACAAATTTAATTAATGTAAACTAAAGTCGTTTGACAGGTAATCGGTCTTCCGATCATATGTTAGTTTAGTTATTTAAACGCACATATGTGACAGATACGGACAAATACAATATAATTGAATCGTTAAAAGTAAGGGTTCTGTAGTGTAATGGTAGCACATTCACCCGGCAGTGAGAGATCCGGGTTCAAGTCCCGGCGGAGCAAGTACTATTTGTGATTCAATGTTTATTGAAAAAATTAAATAAGGCTATTGCTATTTATAAAAAATTTTATATATATATATATATATATATAATATATATATATATATATATATATATTACTTGGGTAATAGCAGGGTATTTAAATTAGTATTTTTAGTCAATATATACTTAGTATCCTAGAAAAGCATTGTTTACAAATTAATCAAGCTCTGTTTAATCCACGTTTTTGCTTTATTGGTGATAGGAGAAATCTGAATTACCAGCTAGTTGCAAATGTCCGGCAGTCTCCCTTTGATATTGAAATAGGTGCAAAATGTTAAAATACTTGCTGAGGAGACTTGGTGGGGTCATTGCGGTTCGTGGAGTTGGCAATAAACAACCTCATTAATATTTACGATATCCTTTTGAAATACAGTTTGTGTTGTATAATATAATAGTTTCCAACGGATTACTTTTATACAAATACTTCTCAGCTCGAAATCTCTAGTAAAGAAAGCGGCTCATTGAATCTAATACTGTTAGACTTCAGAACATCGCGGTTGATTGAGGTTTACAGTCGCCTGTAATGTCCCGGGGTTTACTGCCAGTTGTAACGCCGAACAATAAAGGATATCTGATAATAAAGGACCGTAGTAACCCAAATTATCTTAAAAAGGGGATCATAATTTCTAGAAATATTGCAGCTCAAATATTGGTATTATAGACTTGACATGGCTATTCTAAATTACTTAGATTTTTCCACAACCTAACCCACCCTCTGCTTACTCCTTTCTCGAGTTTCATATTGCAAGTTACCTATTAATAATATTTTATGTAATTCTGTTTGAGTGTAATATCAAATGATTACGAATAAAACATAACCTTTAAATACATAATCTAAAAGAATTATAATGTATACAATTATAGCACGATAATTCGTATTTTAAAAATTATTTTACAATATTTTAAACATATATATATATATATATATATATATATATATATATATATATACATGTATATATGTATATGTATATTTAGCTACTTCGCTCTTTATAGAAATGTTATAATTTAGATGCAGGTAGAAAGGCCTTATTAATTAAAGTAAGAATTTGAAACCATAATCAAAATATTTTTACTCGTAAACTTTCAACTCGTTTATTATAAGACAATAACTGACCTAATAGAAGAAGTAGGAACAATTATAGTATGGACCTTGTTATTGTTCAGAGTAACAACTCACAGTAAAATCCACGACATTACAGTTGACTATAAACCTATACGATGCTAAGTAAGTAAAACCAATTTGAGGTTTATTATTTTCTTGTTACGTGGGTTCTCATCTTTATTATTTTCTTTATGAAAGACAATGCGTGCCAAATTGTATGTCTTAACTACCTGTACCATGGCTTAATATATCCAACTTGGTTCTTCATCTCGCTTCTGTGGAAGGATTAATCGAATGTAAAATTTTACTTAAAATACTGATTTGATATACACTATTATATAAAAATCTACACGTCTTTGTTTTGTTTGTTTTATTCAATCACGTAATATCACCTGAAAACTCGGAACTATCGTGTTGAATTTTTACATCGACATTCGTAAGGTCTCTAATTAATAAATTGCCCTATTTCTATTTCAATATTCTCTCCTGATCTCTGTATTTGGAAAAATTCTGATACTAATCTCTAAAGTTGCGTTACAGTAAACACATATTAGTATTATTCAAAACAGCCTTTTAAATCAAAGGCTTTGACTAAAACATTTATTATCAAAGCACAACCATATTTTTACTTAGTGACGATTTTCAATTTATTTCACCTATATTCTTCAAAGCATAGTGTAAGTTTGATGTATAAAAAACCTTTCTATGCAACCGCTATTGTGCGAGTAAGTAAATCTCCAGATGAGTAAATTAAAAGCTTAAATTAAAGGTCATTTTAGCTGTGCGTTTTTAACGTCAATTCAGGTATCATATACAGAGTTGTTATATATTTTAAAAAATTTAATCATTAGAATATAATTTTTAAATGCCATGCTACAATTGAATGAGAAATTAAATTGTCTAAGTAATAAATGGACGTAATATTGAGTTCAAAGTTTTTGTATGTAGAAAATCTAATGTGACCATATAAGTTTGTGCAGTTGTTGCCAAAATCTGCTGGAAAATGTCTGTGTCTAATCCATATTTGGCTACGCTATATTTATTTCTCACTAGTTAAATATAAAAGGTTTGAACCAACTTATCAAGAGACAGTTAACATAAAACAATTAAAAAAAGAATTTTGTATACTATAGGTTGTATATAAAAAAAATTATCAATGAAGGTTGTACTGTGATTATGAATTAGGTAGTAAAATATTTTATGTTTGACATTGTTTAATGCATTCTAATTACCATAGCCGTTAACGATTTATGGCTACTGATTTCTACCTTACCTTTGGGTCCTATAACATTACATTCATGTTTTAAAATAAATTGTCCTATTCAAAGATAAAGATTGCTCGTGGTAAAGGATAATTTTGAAATTGAAGTAAAACTGCATTTATAAGTTAAATTGAACACTTGTGTTTAGAGGTAGACAAGTTTTTCTTATTTTAAAATTATAAAGATATTGTGTAATGTTTGCTATATAAAAATAGTAATATAATGATGCTTTCCAAATCTTAAATAATTAAAATAATTATGTAATACTTGTAAATATTAATTGTAAATTTAGTTAATAAACTAGTTACGAAACAGATTGCAATGGTACAAATGCAGATTTAATAATGTATACTTTTCCATTTAATATGTATAGCTATAATATGTACTATTAATGTACTTCTTGAAATAACTGTTAAATAATGTCACATGTTTTATAAATATTGCATTACCAAAAGAACTTAGTCCAGTTAAATTTCCAATCGAGAACTTAGTTATATTTTTGCCCTACGCATAACACATGTTCCTGAGTTCAGTTAATATTGTAACCTGTATTATAAATCCAATGAAACAGATGTGATAGTATGTTTTAATAATAGAAAAGGGTAGAATGTCGCCCTCAATTCCGAACTAGTCAACTCAGTCAATGTCAGACAGTACTCTCAGTTACATGTAGTCAATTAATTAGTGGCTGCATGTGAATTAGTCTCTTAAACCCATTTAATTGCACCATTAATACTAGGAACCATGATTATGGTTCATCGTTTTTGTAAAATCTTTTTTTATCCCGGTTAATATTTATTTTAAAGTTATTTCATTCCAGGAAATAAAAATAGATATTTCTTTGTAACGAATAGTGCCATAAATAAACAATATTTCTCCATTTCCCTTTACAGAATATAACTCTTTAAATGCTAAAAATAAATATGATATATTCCGGATCAACTTCTTTATTACTTCCACCTAAGAAAATCGAGAATTAGGCATTAAGAGACTCCAAATGCCTTTTTAATTGTTTTGGTCCATTTACTCCAGCCTGGACTTAAAGGTATCAATATATGCTTAATGCTTTGAGATACAATTTATTCTAAAGTAAATTTATCTTAATTAATTTTATCCTTAATTTATTGTGTTTAGCCTTACGTCTTAATGTTATTAGAGACCTGAAGATGAGGCTAGATTCTTATATCTGAAACGTAGTGTTATAATTTTGTAGCATATAACGATAGCAGATGTGGAAGTTTCTTAAGAAAAGTAATCCCTAACAATAAGATATATAAGTACTTCACGTAGTTTCAACTCCTATAATGGTGTATGCTTTCTATTAATGTGGTTGTTAATAATATCCGCACGAACCTCCCTGTCCCTATCAAATTACAGAAACCAATGTTGTACACATTTCGTCATTTAATAAAAAATTTACACAAGTCATATATAATTTAATAAAAAATTGCCGTTTAATTAAACTAAACACTAAGGCTATTTCACGATTATCAATCATCCTTAGAGGTTGTAATCAACACTGTCAACAATTTATAAAGAAATGAATATTATACGTAATAAAGCTTCAAATGGGCAAAAGCGATTTAGTCCCTAATAAACTCTATGGAGCTCTATTATGAGCTTTTGCTGATAACGAACGAATATGCCGTAGACAACATACACTCCATTAATCTGCACTTAAGCCAATGTAATGGTATTGCTCAAAGCATTAACAAGATTGGGAAATATTAATCGTATACTAGTTGGAGCGTATGGGAATATATAATCATAATGAGCCGCATTTAATAGATGATACTAATTTTGTTAATGTAGTCTATGCTTTTGAAGTTTGCACCTTACGTGCTTCATGATGAATTTCAAAACTTAATTAATTAAATTTTTTATAAAATATACAGCTTATATTTCTGGAAGTATTTATCACCGATTGACACTTTACTTACAATTTGATAAAATCACACTATTATATGTAGGATTTTCACTTGAATGCGCATTAAGTTTAGAGTGACACTTTGAACAAAAGCAGTCTAGAGGACTTTGTGGCTTAATAAAAACATTTTTATCTACCTAGATTTCCCAAAATTTCAGGCAATTGCTGAAACAGCAAAGAATTACTTTTTTTAATTTTATGGTGAGTTTTAAGTCTAAAGTAAAAAAATATTAGTGAATATTACCTCTATGTTGGATCTATATACTCGTATATAACAAAAGGTGAACTTTGTAAGTATAACAATCTATGGAAATTCAATTTAGACATTAATTAAATTGGAGTATGTTCCAGTTTGAAGGAAAGTATTACAAAAATCTTTACGTTTAAACAAAAGAACACGGTGTATCACAAAATTGCACCAATGAGCAGATTGCTTCAACAGCTTACTCACGTGTACAATTTGATTTCAACTGGGTTCAAACTACAAAGATGTGTTTTGTTCAAAATTAGTATTTTATTTTTCATAGGTACTCCACTCTTGATACTGTTTCTATGTCAATGTAATGAAAATTTGTCATGGTACAGTTGTACGTTTATGGAAAAGAAATGTCTTGATTAATTTTAAAATTTCGCTGTGTAATGCAATAATTAATGGGGAGAAACATACTGTTCTAATAAATAAAAATGTTTTACTAAGTGGATTAAGTACGTTTTGGTTTTTCGGACAGATAAAAATGTATTAGCATTTGAGTTAATCAATTTTGTAAAGCACGTGTCTCTAGGAAACTTATATATATATATATATATATATATATATATATATATATATATATATATAGGCATATTTCCTGTGGAATTCTAAATGTATATTTTTATAATAATGTATATTTTATTTTAAATTTTGGTTTTATTTCTTCTTTTTTAGGGAATGTTTAAATAGTGTCTCAAAAACCATCATTTTTTTACAATTGAAATTTGTAGACATTCATTTTTAAAACAAATTACAAAAGAGACAGCTAGCTCTCCCTATGTCTTTTATTCTAACGTACTTCATAGTTAATTCTAATTGAGCATTAAAAATAAAAGGATTAGTTACAAAAGCACGTATCACACGTGATTTCAGTGAAATTGTACGCAAAAGACTTGACAATTTTATAGCTTATATCATTCTCGAAATGTCTTGCGAAATGTACGGAAAATAAATTGTAATATTTTTCAACGTAATATTTTTGTATGTAATTTTCTTCAATTTCTTTACATAATTATTTATTCTTCCTTTTCTCATTGCCAAAATGGTATCAGACAAGTAAATACATTGCCAAACGCACAGAAATGTCCCACGGAGAGCCATTTACCCCCCTATATTTGTTATGGTACAAGTCCCTCCATTGTATTTAGGTTATATTTTACATGACTGTAACTCAGGGTAATAATTCAAGCATTAATAAACTTAAATTGGTGTATATATTGCTTAGATTTCACTAAGACGCCTGTTTAATTACTTTAATCCTTGTATCTGAAGAACGAATTGATATATGGACTTAATTTCTACTTAGTTAATATCATATTTTATAATTATCATGAGTAAACCTATACGTTGCCTTTTTGTTACTTAGAAACAAGTATTTAAATAGTTGTAGCCATGGCATACTTTAACTATTTAGTTTATATAATATGTAAAGAACAAGCTTGACTATGGTGTTTATGTCTATTTTAAAAATGTTCATCATTCATCAGATTATTGCACAAAGGGAGAAATGCTGAAAATACTTTGTCTAACTGACTCTTGGGGATCATTTATGGTAAATCCTAAAATGAGACAGAAGGAAATAGAAAAAAGTATACTGTTCCCTTCCTTGTGTCGACTCCAGTCTCGATCGGTCCATACAAACACACACCAATTGTACTTAATGCTTAGTGACGAATAGCCAGTTGACAAAGAAAAAACAACCCAAACTGTGGGTTGTGTGAACTTTTCCAATTATTTTAGTTCAGCTGTTCCTTATTTGGGACACGAGTGACAATAGCTTGACCTAAATTCGTTTCTCAGAAGAATTGCCTTTTATTTTATTACATTGAGGGTCTTAATATTCATTCAGGTTCAAAGTACTTCATTATTACATTGAAGCGCGATTACGCAAATCAGCAGATTAGTCTTGTTAACTAAATTAATTAAAATTTCGCCGAATACTTTGCATAATTTAACTCTTCAACACCTTAATTGGCCTGCTGCACTCATCGGTACTTAAGTTATGTTTGATTGTACTATAGCAAGAGCCAATAACAGCAACTAAAGGGGTCACTTTTGAAATAAAAGCGTCAATGTTAATATACTTGGTAACCTTACTCTTATAGCCTTCCATATTAGGAACATATTACACAGTAAATTAAGTACCACACAGAACTATGCTAATTGGGTCACAACAAATAAAATAATTAATAACTTATTCTACTATCTACTCCAATGTCACAATGCAGAGCTAAATTCAGATGAGATCATTTCACAAACAGATCATATAATTCAAGAACTCTTACATTGTAAATATGATAACTGCTGTTAAATGTGGGAAATCATCCAATTTACCTCCAGTAACAAGTTGTTATAGGGGCGACCTCAGGATGTAACCTATAAAGTATATTCATACTTATCCGCTATTGATATCAAGATAATGCAATGAATAGGCTGCCTAACGCTGTGTTAACCATTCTATTCTCACACACTCTATAGTTATTATATGAAGTTTCATATGAACTGTACAACAATAAGTAATTATTTATAGATTGATATGGAAATATGTTTTGTATCTAGATATATTGGTTACAACTAAGTCGATTAAAACTATTCGATTACTCTATCATCAATTACTACCATTAAAGCCTGTTATACTAGTTTTTTATATACAATAAATTCAATATTTATTGCTAAACAATTTTAAATATAAAAAAAAGAATTACCATTAAAAGTTAATCTCGCAATTATTGTTTTATGGAACCTCGGAAATATGCCAAGTACAAGATTGTTCTAAAGAAAACTACCAACATTAACGAATAATTACATAAGTCGTTATATAAACATTCTTAGCATCTTTATTATTTAAGACGTTCGTTGCAATTAGTCTTCAAATACTAAGCAGGTTTCATACACAATCTAAATTATTTTTAGAACTATTTCAACAATATGTAATTAAAAAATATTGTTATAAAAAAATTCCTAATAATATTTCCTTAAATTATGTTCCAATTGTTATTAAACAGATTCAAACGATAATTTTACAATAATTTAAAATAGGTTTAAAAATATGGCATATATTGTTGCTTTAGAAAAATCAGAAAAGATAGTCATGAGTGTTTTTTTGCAGTAGTACATCATTAAAGAGTATTGAAAGAATATCAAACAAGAGTTCTATGGTAATCCATAATAAATGTGTATTTAAATTGTAGTCACCTGGGAGAGGATGTATGAGGGATTAATAGTATGGTATCGAACAAAATTCCAACGTACTGAGTTTGAAGTGTAGTGTTACTGTATACTTTTAAGTAGTCAATGCGAATTATTTCGTAGATTTCAATTTTTATAAATACAAAATAAATGCATGTACGATTTATTATCTGAGCTTTAGGGAACGCTCATCAAAGGATTGGAAAAAAATTCAATTTCTGTATTTATATCTGTCCCTCCACAAGATATCATGAGAACGAACTTACCTATAGACAAGGGAAATTTTTCAAACAAGATAATTTCTGCATATGCAAACATATGTTTACGATGGTGCATGTTTATCCATGGAATATGACCGAGCGTTTTTAAGCCGTATCACTCGGGTTTCACCGGGGAGTTGTAAATACTTATGTGTTGTAAGATTTTATGCTCGTTTTGGTATCTTTCAGCAGAGAATATTAGTAATGAAACAAGCTATGAAAATTTTGAATACAAACTCAATGAAGCCAGTTACGCAATACGCGTAATGTCTCACTCCTACCTTGAATTATTTTAATTAAGAAGATATATTTTTAATTATTCCCCAAATGAAAACCTAGATACGCCCCTGGTAGAATGTGCACTAGTAATAGGGGACGTAACGTTGCTATCAATCCTGGACAAACTTTCTGTCAAAACCAGACCTGAGTCCTCAGTTACAAGTAGCTAGTGAATTAATTCCAGCATTTATAACGATCGCTTGAACACATTCATTGACAGATCAGATGGGAGTGAAACTGATTAATACTGTAACAATACAGTGAGTGAACAGATTATCTATCCTCAGAGGTTTACTTAGGTTATTTTTCGATGAGTAAAATAACAATATAAATTTAATATGTTTATGAAGCTTCGTTTGGCTGTCTCTTTTGTTTTCTACGTAAAACACAATGGTACAATTAACTATTGATACAGTACCTGTAAAGCTAAATATAGTCCTTATTACAAAATCGCCTTTAATATTGTTTTCAGATTGTTGTAATTTTTAATATGTGTATTACGTTAAAATAATTATATACTTAACGGATTATTTGTCTCTTTACCACGTGAATTGCATGTATTTTAATTTATTCGATGGTAAATTTTAAAAATTTAATTTTGCTCAGTTTAAAATTACAGCCACTGAGTTTTGTTGCAGCCAGCTTTTAATAAGGTACCACATGTCAACTAGTGTGAACACGTAATCGTACTTAAATATTAAATCTTAAGGGTAAGTTTGTTTAAATTTTATTATTTTAGAAAAGAATCTATTTGAATCCTTGTTTTAAACATAAACCATTTTGTTAGGTAAAATTTAAATCAACAAGATGCAAAATAAAATCATAAATTTTGTCATCTCGTGTTTAGAGAGAATTTTATTTTCTCGAGTTTTATTTAATTTATTGGAATTTGTTCCACAGTGATTTTAAATTTGTGATATCAAAGCTTAAATAGAAGTTAAGGAGGACTTAAAGGGACAGGATTATATTGATGATTAGCTTAAAAATTTGTGCCTGCCATAAATTACTTTATCAGATTCTGATAATTTTATTAACTATACAGTTGAATCTGCACTGTTCTTTAGTTGTCAATAAAATTTTTCTTTTCGCTTGTTTAAAACTACATTAGTTTAAAGAATACCTTGAATAGCAAAGGATAATAAAGTAATAATATAAAAAGTATAAAAAAGGATAATACATAACAATTTAATAACAAAAGAAAGCCTACCTAATAACACTGGGACAATAGGAACGACGAATCTAAAGCAACATAGATTATTAAGAGATAAAGTTTGAGAATATTTTGTCATTGCTTTCACTGGAAAATAATGGGAATAAACAAAAAATACTTTGATATGGTATTTATAGATTTAGTATTTAATTGTACATCGTAATCAATCACTAGTATGAAAAACATGTTATCTTTCCGAACTTGCATTGTCGAAAATTATTTTTTGTTTTTGTTAGTTCATTGCAGGGTAATAATCAACTTAGCCAAACACTAGGTACATGATTTCAATATATTATAAAGTTAAAAAAATACACAATTTGAAGGCATAAAAGGAATCCTAATTCAATAAATCTGCTTAGGTTCGCTCCATGTAAATTGTGAGAAACAATTGTGCAATCAGTGTTTTATCTGAAACTCGATGTTTTATTTCAGTTCACTGTTGTCAAGCAATTCAGACCCAACGAGTCGAACTTATCATTATATTTATACGTATTAATAGTTTCGACAAGAGAAAGTATTGTAAAAATAAAGTATTTGTGCTCTTATTTTGTATTTCTTTAGTTTGTATGATAAACGAATTAAATATTTCGTATTAATTTCTTAGAGTAACATGAGGTAGATAAAAAGTATAAAACTTGCTTTTGGGTTCATCTACACGGTTCAAATGCAAAGCCTAAACTTTGCATAGTTAACGCTATTCACAATGTTACGAAATACAGTATTGTAGTGAAATTGATTCAGTGGAACGATTTAATCTGTCGTTCAAAAATAGGATAAAACTATTAAAACATAATAAAATTTCAACGGTATTATTTTTAAATCAATATTCTTTAATAAATGATTAAAACTTTGTGTCGAAAGTATATTGACTACTTTTTAAACCATTGTTTGTTAAATGAGAAGCAAAAGTTTTTGTTTCCTTATACATCCATCGAGATTTTATAGGTGTAATTTATACGGTCTTACAAGTATGTAAAATTTAACCATGCTTTAAACATGTTATACGCTAAATACAAAGCAATTTTTCACAGAGGCATAGCATTACTCACATAAAACTCTAGGTACCAAATAAAATGTAGATTAAAAGGCAAAAATGGCTTTCATTTTAAATCACTGAATAGATGATAAGTTGTCTTTATCAAGGACGAGGTCAGAAACGACATTGGAAATAATCTTAAACTCTGCAATATTACCACTACTGTTTTAAGTTCGAAAGCACTTGGGGATATGTAGTTAATTTACGTAGTGGTAGTATAGTTAAGTAATCATACTCTCAGAGATCAAGTAAATACATTGTATGTTTTTTTGTTTATTAATGGTGAAGCTACATCCAAGCTTGTTATAGAGCAATCCATTCAACTCACCCACATAATCAGTCATGTTTCATTGGAAGCTTCAGTTTAAAATCTGTTAAGGACATTTCATTAGTGAGTAATTTTTTTAAGGGAAATACGATTATTTTATACATCAAATTCAAAGGTCATGCAATATTTGTTTATATATTCTAAAAAGTTTATTTTAATTTTATAACAGTGAATGTTTATTTTAGTGTTTATATAAATTTGCATGACCTTGACCTGTGATATTAAATTAAAAACCGTGTAGCCCAGCAATACACGAGGTGGAAGGGTTAAGACCAAGGATGTTAAGGACACTTATGTACGAGCGCTGGAGTCAGCAGAACGTTCAGTCATGCCCCTTTGCTGAGCCTCTGCTAGTCCTGTTAGTGCTGATCTTACAAATCTCCAGATGTTTATCTACATACATATTTGTCAAACACAACTGGTTTTTAATTTATTATTCCATTAGAGTTAGTAATACATTTTTAACAATGTAATAATTGTTGATCTACTTTATTGCATAGTTAAGATATAACAAAATGTCAAATGTACTGTTTAAAAATATAATTTGTAAATTTCTCAATAGTGTTTATAGTATTTAATATTTAACTCCATGTACAATGGCTTGTTATTTAATTGGTGTTAGCAAAAGCTTAAAACTATTAAACGCATAAAAAAGTTGCTTTCAATGTTTTTTGGCGCATGGTATTAAAATCTTACATTTTATACTACCATAGTATTTTCGAAAAATTAACTTCATACTTATGATTTCATACGTTCTATTAAGAAAGCTCTAGCGCCAGACTGCTTATCAGAAACTAATACATAATAACGTGATAGTAACATTAGGGGGTTACAAAAGGCCTACAAAAGGGGGTTTGGACTAGAAAAAATAATGGTGTAAAATTAAAAAGCGAGTTGTTTACAATAGGAAAAACAAACCTGATTAAAAGAGGAGGTCTACGTAAGACTTGTGAATAAAATTTTTAGTAAGGAGTCAATGAAGAATGTTGTAGTGAACATGTTTGTTCAAAATTGTATATATCGAATATTAAAAATGTACAGAGTAAATAAAATATGTATATAGTTACGTTGTTTTATCTATAAATATTTTAGTTTTTTATTTCTTTTCGAATAATAACTTAACTGCTCAGATAAATGTTTCCAATAACAAAAAAATATTTTTAGTCAACTATAGTGATCATTCAAGGCATGTTCATTTCATCCCAAAAACAAAAAAAAAGAACAAACTTAACTAATTCTATTAGTCGTATCATAATTCAAACAAAAAAATATATATATTTTTTACCTTTCTCATAGCAATATGTGTTTTTCATCCTAATGTAACATTTTATATGATATTTGAGTTTTCCTTAAGCAATCAATGTTTATGAGCTTTCAGTAGAGAAAAGCTGTAGCTTTTGTTATATCCTTAAAGAATCCGTACTTTTAGGTAATAATATATTATTTATGCTGAACGTATAGGCCAAAAACACCCGTTTAGTATTTTTGTTTTCAAGGTTCACAAAAACCACATCATTAAAATGTATTTTATGCTATACTTGACATTTACTTTAATCATAACCATAATAGCTTTTTAGAATAAAAAATTCGTTTATACAAACAATAATATGCATAAGGTACAAGCATAATATGACTTGGCTAGTATAGCGGGTAAAATAAACTTAAAGAGATGAATGCTTATCGCCAAAATGATTCATAATGGCTTTTAATACAAGTTCAAAATTACAATTATACAATAATTCAAAAATATTGAGAGTTAATGAGTGACCAAGTAAAAGCAGGGGTTTTCGTCTCGGTACCACACGGCGCTGTGGCGTCTGGTGGTGACGTGTAGTACGTTTATAGTTACTTTTTATGTTAACAAGATGCAATGATAGAAGTGTTGGTCAGATTTTCGATTTAATTTTGAATTGGCTATTGAAATTTTTTATTCTAAATATCTAATAGTGCCTAGTTTGCAAAATTTTGACCAATTCAAAATATAAGAGTTTTTAAATTATACTATTAATACATAAATATTGTATGCATTATAACTGACGAGCAAAGTATGGATAATGTTTTGTCGGAGCATACTTGGCTATTGTACACGAGCATTGTTTAATCTTATTATACAGCTATTAAAGAAGGTCTAAGAGATCCAAGCTTTTGCAATAATGATGATATAATTCCAGCACACAGTTAGTTGCAAATATCTGCCGAACTCCCTTTGGTATTGAAATAGCTGCTGAATGTTAAAATATTTGTTAAGGAAACTTGGAAGGGTCATGGCGGTTCGAGCAGTTGGCACTAAAGAACTTCATTAAAATTTACTATTTCCTTTTTAAAAATAAAAGGTTTGTTTTGGAACTTAACCTACTCATTTAAATTACTTTTCTTTAAGATCATTCTGTGTTTTTATAACCATAGTAATAATTCAGAATTATTAAAACCTCTAAAGAGCTTGTATTTTAAAAAATCGCATGTTATTAAAGTTTACAGTCTACTGTAATGGATCAAGGTTTACTGTGTGTAGTTACTTTTAATTATAAAGTATAAGTTACCACTCAAAACTCCACCTCTCTTAAAATTAGAACCATTAGTTTTAAACCCATTAACCGGCTCAGTTGTAGGTAAAATAAATATTCACTTACAAAAGTAACAAGGTAGCTTACTCCATAGTATTACATATTTATCTACTTGTGTCTAAGGTAGGGGGTGCGAAAAATTATTCTTGAAACAAGTTTTAAAATATAACTCAATTGGAAGTAATGAGTTTATATCCAAAATACATCTATTTTGCGTGTAGTACTTAATAAACATTTGCTTCTGTACCTCTGTGATAACAAGAAATACTTATATTTAGAATATTCAGTAGTTTTTACAGAGACTCTCAACCTCTCCGACATATCATTAAGCATATACGCCTACTAGCACAATGTTCTCTAGATCGAGGATGTGTAATGTTGCCATTAATCCCAACTAACTCTCAGTCAAAGCCAGCCTCAGTTACAAGTAGCCAATTAACTCCAACGTTTGGAACGGTCGCTTGACCCCATTCATTGGCAGAGCAGATAGTAGATACGAGTGAATGATATTAACATTATGGGTCCGCAGTGCATTTTCAACATCTTTTTATAAAATGTAATTCACTTTTACATTGGTAAAAGGTGACTACTCATATTTACTTAAATGAATCTCTGTTGCAAAAGGTATAACACAACTCATCAATCATTAATTTTTCAAGATTATGAAAAAAATTCCTATTTTTTTACAAATCTATTGTATAAAAGGCTGATCTGTATAAAAGTAATACACTATGGAAACGTTCAAAACTTTCATGTGTTTAAAACTCAAATTTAATGTTTTATTTAGCAAAGTGAAACATTGAGTTAACATTTTGGACTTAACAAATACCGTATTTATCTGAACGATAAATTTGCACATTTTAATAAAGGAGTATTCCAAACTTAAACTCAAGATTTACATACCATGTGCTCCAAATGTTATGCTAACTGAAATTAATTAGAAGAGATACAGAAAATACTAAATAGACAATGATGTACGTAATAACATGACTAACAAATCAACGTGGTAAAGTTGTTTATTGGTTTGGATAGTTTACTTGCTGCGCTAAAATAACTAACTTTTGTCAAGGATTTTAAATTTTGTTGTATCTCTTATAGTTTCTAAGATCCCTTCAGCGAGCCTAATATTTGTAACGCACTGCATATTGGGTACAATTACTGATTAGTTAACTTGAAAACACTATTGTTATTACTTTCTGAAATGCTATAACTTGACGCTATTTTGTTGTACAATATAGTACTAAAGAGCTCCATAACAGAGATATTTTATACCCAGGAACGAAAAATTCATGAAACCTATTTCCCACGTGACTTAACCTCCAACGTGAACAGCAGAGAGGGAACTTGAAGAGTGAAAGCTTAATTTATCTGGCATCTGCAGTGGCGTGGGCTTTTTACCGCATCCTGATCTTCCTGAAATATTACTTGTAATGTTTATAAAAACCTTTTAAAAATCTATTCACATTTCCTTCATGCTACTAACAAATATACCATATTTCAAACTGCTATAAAGGGTTGCAATAATTTGCCTCGGAGATTAGGCACTCTAGTGGGAGTGATATACATAATAATAATAATAATTTTTTTATTCTCTTATATAACTTCTTTTAAAGAATACATAATTCGAAAAAAAAATTAGCAGTCTAGATGCGGTCATGAAAATACATTTTAATCTCCCTGGTTACAGTACTGGAAAACACAATAAAATCGAAGATTTTTTATGTTACATTCGATTTATGTCCGTTTAGCACTACTCGCTTAACACAGGTGGTAATCGTGTCCACACTGTTGGTTATTATTATGTAGACGGATTGTGGTTCATCAAGATTTATTACACGCAAATTCCCTATTGGTAGTTGGATAGATTTATATAATACTATAAAAACTAAATAATATGTAATGTTTAGCATTTAGTATTTTGAATTTGTTATTTAAGCACGTTTTATGCAACCAGACAACATAATTTACAACCGTTAGTTTATAAAAATTGTTGAATAACAGTTAATAAGGACTTTTTCATTACACTATTCAAATAACAGGTGTTTGATATATGACATGTACCATTGAAAGAGATTTTTTACGCAAATTATACGGTTATAAGCAGAGATCTCTACCAAATATGAAAGTATAATTTTACTTGAATGCGCATTTAGTCTAGAGTTAACTCTGTAGGGAGATAATGAAGTCTTGTAGGTTTAACAAAGCAGCAGCAGAAATACAACCCCAAATAAGTGGGGCGGGTTCGCTGTCTTCTTAAAACCCGGAGACACTCTCTAAACTGACTGAATTATCTTTGTCTTATTAGAATCGCTGCTTTCTTTCTAATTTTAATACCCGGCTTGATATATACAGTATATTATACGTTTTATTTGATTTCAACCTCTTTTTATTCAAAGATGAAACTATATTTAAAATCAATACGTTATTTAGTTCTTGTTTTATTTATACGTTTATCAGGCTAATGGATTGTTTTAATGCACTCACATTCATTGCAATTAAAATTATCCCATATCATAATTATCAGTATTTGTTTAAGAGATGATTCTAACAAAATACTTGCCATTTGTTAAGAATATGTAGAATTTTAGTTTTACAGGTCCTTAAATGTAAGAAAACAAATTCTTGGAGGTCTCTATTAAAACATGAAACAGGAAAAAGAATTTTTAAGTATAGAAACGTTAGCTGGTCTAGAATTCATACAGTTTCATATTATTTGAACATTTTATGGATACAACAATTTAAACTTTTTTAAATTTAGACTCTACAGCGCAAAGCTATATTTGACATAAAAATATTTATCATGTAACATATGGAAATGAACGTGACCTTAACGTAAAATATGTATATATATATATATATATATAAAATTGTGTGTGTGTGTGTGTGTGTGTGTGCGTGTGCGTGTGCGTGTGCGCGCGCGTGTGTGTGTGTGTGTGTGTGTGTGTGTGTGTGTGTGTGTGTGTGTGTGTGTGTGTGTGTGGTGTGTGTGTGTGTGTGTGTGTGTGTGTGTGTGTGTGTGTGTGTGTGTGTGTGTGTGGGTGTGGTATGTGCAGTCACCCGGCAAGTGAGTGATCCGGGTTCGAGTTCCAAGCAGAGTAAGTACTTTTTGTAATACAATTTTTATGTGTTCCACGATAGAACAGCGTAGTTAAGTCATGATTTGTATATGTAAATATGCCAAATAATGTCTGAAAGTCAGTTGACATAATAAGTGGGCTACAATCGTGCAGTTTTCACATGAAAGCGTGACTATTATTAATGGCTTTTTATTTAAACCATAAAGCAATAATTTCCTTTGTTTCCTAGTTAGGATAAAACGATTTCAGAATATACGGGATGTTAAATGTAACTGGCAAAATTTTAATTCGAACTATATATTTTTAAATAGATTCATTGTTTACATGTACATCTCTGACGTCAATTTGTAAATCTGTGATACAAATTATTTATACTTCCTTATATACGAGTAATACTATAATTCCAGGAAATAAATAATACGTTTAAATTTCTGAAGTGAGGTTGGGGACACAAAATGTGAACCAAGGGGATAGTACGTACGTATGTATGGCCGAATAAGCAAAATACCTGAAAAGAAGCTGTTTAATAGTCTTATAAATTCCAAGTTGTTTTAAATAATCCAGTCTATTTCCAGTAGTAAATTATAAAACTCAAAAATATATCTTTGTAATAATGTATAAATGTAAAATATATATTTTGTGGTAAAAAACATACATAAGTTTTAATTAACTTTACCTAATGATCAAAATAGAGTGGGAAAAACAATACTGCATGTTATAAGTTCACTATTAATATTGGTTTCGACATTATTAAGGAGGAAACTACTATTATAGAGGACCCATGTTGGCTTGTGTTCCAGCTTATACAAGTTATATGAGTATAATACATTTACGTTTGACTTTACATTAACATTAACTTTTCAATTCAATTTTACTTCCACTAAACAATTTACTTTTTTAGGAGGTCTGTACACACATATAACTTTTCACATACATAAAAACTATAAATATTTTAATAACTCCCCTTCATCAAAATTGTATAATGTAACTTAACCAATATAACACAGAATTCAAAACTATCTCTATTAAAATACATGTAGTAAGTCAATTCTATTCCTTACATAGGAAGTGTTCCAACCTTAGAACCTTCCAACCTGTATTTCAAAATGAAATACTTAAAATCTATAACTCAATGTAACAATTGAAGCACTGTTTAGTTCAACAGATTCAATTAATATCCCCTATGTTTATTAAAACAAAAACTATCACCCTAAAATACCAAAAGTTGCGGTCTGTTCAACGCAACTTACTCGCTAATTTTGTACCAATTGGTTATTATTAAGACGTGCAGAATAAAGGTATTTAGGGTTTTAAATATAATTGATATCATATTAAGCTATTCAGCTCTATCAGATTTAAGCATAATTGGTAATTTTCTTTTGAAGATAAAAACGTTACTCATTAGATTGGTCCGTGATATAAAATGGAATTCGTATAATTCAAAACTGAATGAATACTCTTATGAACGACTCAAAGCTCATTTACATTTTACATCTCTGATAATATGCAAATTTACATAAAGTTTCAAACTGTGTGTTTTGTTATAATACAAGTCCACAATCTTCATATGGAAATGTTTAGTCTAGACTGTTTCTCTGACTTACTTTGCTTGATTATATTCCAGCTCTACAGCTCAAGTTAATATTTAATATTAAAACAACTAATAATTTGGAATTTAATATTTATTAATATTTTATTAGCAAACATTTCAGTGATTTTTGCAAACTAAATCACGCGATAGACTCGTCCATCTGTGGTTATCTGTATGTTCTTGAACGATAACCTTTGGCCTCTAGATAAATAGAGTTTTTCAAAATGAACTAATGGACCAATGTCTTTTATCCCTATGATTTTAGGTTTCTATACCAAACTTTAATACCTTTTAGACAGATATACAGTCAAACCGATTGTCTTTTGACCATTTTAACTTAAGGTCCTTTGGACTTAAAAGAAAGCTGTTTATTAAATATAAAGTTTTCTAGGTCAATTCTTGACTTTCAAAAATCATTTCAGACCTTCGAATAACGAGTTTTTGCACATACGTGCAGAGGGACAAATACAGCCCTTAGACAATTTTATACTGGAAGTTTTTTATTTTGACTATGAAGAAGCCATGTGCCTTGTTTCGATTATGTTATGTTCTCTCTATCAATATTTATCTCACAGGTAAGCAGGCCGGACAGATACAGAGACAGACGGGCTTCTCTTTGATCTCTTTAGCAAGTAAGGGGTACATGAAAATTGCGTGAGGTTCCCACATATTACTGTTATATATCTATATTGTCATTGTGTTTATAAAGCAAAACATATTACATGATATCAAAGAATGTAACAAAACGAGTTATTACTAATCGAGTAGATATTATTGGCTATGAATAAAGCTTTGACCACATTCAGTGAACTAAAGCAATATTGTTATTTCTCAATGCATTACACCTTTTCAAATAGGTTGACTAAATTATTATAAAATGTGAGAGTAAATAACTGCAACGATTTATTTTAAACCCAAACATGAATAAAAATCAATAAATTGACAGTAGTACGATTAGTAAAGCCTTTTGTTTCAGTCTATCGTAGAGAGAACCGCTATGGTTTTTCTTACATAGAACTTCGGCCAACTTACATAGAAAACCACATAGAGAAACCATATAAAACAGTTTGTCAGGATTAGGTTTTCTTAAAGTTTTGTTTTTTTACTCAAAATTGTAAGGAAACATCAATTTTCGTAATTGGTTTAGGAATCACGTCCATATGAGAGGACAATCTATAAATCCGTCTTAGAGCAACGGTACGGAACTCAGTGAAGAGATTACTTAAAGTATCTCGATGTTAATGTGGGCTTTCTAGTCTTCTCAGGATACAAAAACTTCCTACAGGCGGCTTTTGATACAGGGCATGGAGCAACGAGGCAGAATAAGATTCGAAATTGTATTTTCCTTAAAGACTATAACTTACCTTACAAAGAATTTGCAAACTTTCGATGATGAAATAGTCTAAGTGTTCTAAATGTTAGAGGTAATTTTGAATGCGGTTGGACTTGTGATATAGGGTCGAATGTATTGATTTATTTCTTTTTAGTCACCATGCACCCACCTAGTTGCTTCAGGTTACATCAGTGTCCACATTATGCTCATCTAAGAATGATTAAATATAGCATGAATCTACGATAGGGAATAATTTACAGATAAGTACTTATGTCCAAAATGTGTACAAACAATATTATTATTTTAAATTGAGTTCCTTGAAATGTCAGGACAGTCCCCACCAATGTAAGTTGACCACTGTACCGAGTACAAAGATTTTTTCGGATAAGAAAATTTTTAAGTAAAGAAGCACTAGATTAAACACTACTAGATGTGTCTGAAGGAAAATATTTCACGGGAAGATTCTTTTGTGTTTGCATTTTTTAATATTATGAACCAATTAATCGAGGAATAGATATGTTTCGTACTTGGTCTAATAATATTTCAACTACGAAGATAAAGAAGAATTTAGGGAGATGACTGTAATAAAAAGCTATAAACATGAATTGTATACCATCACCATAAACAAGCTGGCACTGAACGCTAAAGATGATAAGAGAATTGTCCTAGAAAATAAGATCGATACAGTACCTTATGGCTATAAAAATGAAGCAAAATCTGATATATTAGATAAGTTAAATAAACTTGGAAACTTTGACATGTAAATGGAAGATGATTTGATTCACTGCCACAAATGCAAGAAAAAAACGAAAAATATAGATTCTAAAATCGTTCAAACTCAAAACGGATTGTATAGAATTGCAGCAAAATGTTCAAAATGTAAGACAAATAAGAGTAAATTTATAAAGAATCCAAATGAAAAACAAGTAAAGAAAGAATCTAAGAATAAGGAAGAAATCGAGATTGAAGCTAGAGAAATTCATGCACCAGTACGAAAAAAGTTTAAAAAGAGAAAAATTATAACTTTAGGAATTGACGATTTATGGGCAGCAGATTTAGTTATAATGTCTAAACTATTCGGATCAAAATGATGGATTCAAGTATATGTTAAATGTTATTGATACTTTCTCAAAATATGCTTGGTCAAGAGCTATCAAAAGAAAAAACGGCAAGGATGTTTCAAAAGCTTTCGAAGATATAGTAAAAGATGCCATAATGATCAATCACAAACCTCCAAACCTACTTCATACAGATAAGGGTTTAGAGTTTAAAAAATAAAGAACTTAACAATGTTTTGAGAAAATACAACATTAAGATTTATCATACTGAAAACGAAGAGAAATCAAGTATTGTAGAGAGATATAACAGAACTCAAAATGAGAGAATGAAAGTAATTTTTGAGATTAATAAAAACTTTAAATGGATCGATATTCTTCAAGAAATCGTAAAGAAATATAACGATACTGTTCATAGCACAATCAAAATGAAGCCTAAAGACGTAGATAAAGATGCAGAAAAAGAGTTATTAGAGTCGGTTTTTAAGTATGTTCCACCAGAAATTCACACGAAAACTAAATTTAAAGTCAATGATCATGTAAGAATTGTTAGTAAAAAAACAAACATTTTCGAACAAATATAAGAACAATTGGTCAAGAGAAATCTTTGTGATTTATCAAATTAATAACACAGATCCTGTAACTTGTAGTATAAAAGATTTAAATAATGAAGAAATAACCGGAAAGTTTTATGAATATGAATTGAGAAAGTAAAAGATTTTTTCTATATAAATGGAGGCCCAAAAGAAATGTTCAGTGTGCAAAGAAATAAAAGGTTTTGAAGCTTTTTGTAAGGAATGTGCTAGAAGAATGTACCGAGAAAGTCAAAAGAAAGAGACTTATTGTGAATGTGGAAGAACTCTTCAGTGGTTACCTTATCTTCAAAAACATTTACAAACAAAATATCATAATTCGAGAGTTTAATAAAATTTATTAACATTTTCATCGTGTAATTTAGATATTCTATAAATCAGTCGAGATTCTGTCATATTTGTGGTAAAATGATTTCCGTTGTATAAGATATTCAAAGATTCTTTCATTTGGTTATACAGATTGATAGAATTTGGTTCGTCGTCAATGAACAAAATCTCTAATTCAGGATAATTTATTTTTAGATGTTTTAATCGGTTTGGTATTTCTCGTTTCTGAGCTCTGATAACGTAATAAGGCCATTCCCACATGTGATTCTTCTTAATTAATACAAAAACATGGTGATTTTTCTTATCAAAATCTTTACATACCACATCTGTATTCATTAATTCCATTCGCAATTCTTGATTCTCTATTTTCAGTGATTTCATTTCATCTTTAATTTGTAACTGTTTTATTTCATCTTTTAACTGCTTATTTTCGTTTTCAAGTTTGTACACACCAAATTTACGAATACTTGGCAAAACTTCTTTTGTAACCCAATTTTTAAACAATTTCGCTTCTGATTTATGCGATCTCAAAATTAAAGAATAAAGTCCAGATTCATTAACGAAAACAGTGTTGTTTTGAAAGTTTGAAGGTAAGCTATTCAATAGCTCCCCTTGATTCATGTCTTTAAACGTTAATTTATCATCTTCGTCAACGTTTAATCTGATCGTTTGCATAGTATTTTCATATTCTAGAATTTTTGCAACATCTTTAGCCTTAAACCAGATCATATTGTTTTCGTCTACAATCGTTAAGATATTTGTGTTATTGAATTTGAGTTGATTATTGAGTAGGCCTACAAGTGACTCCATTTAGATAGAAAAATTTTTAACTAGTAATTTTTATTTTCAGTATAAAGACCAGATTCATTAACGAAAATAGTATTTTTTTGAAAGTTAGAAGGTAGGGCAATCGAATGATCCACCTTATTTATTTCAGAATATGATAATTTATCATCATTATCAACATGCTCTCTAACTGCGTGTTTCGTATTTTCATATTCTAGAATTTCTGCAACATCTTTAGCTTTAAACCAAAATTCGTTATTTTTATCCACAATCGTAAAAATATGTTTGTTTTCAAATCTAAGTTGATTATTTATTGGATCTACAACTGTCTCCATTTAGATAGAAAAGAAATTTAACTAGTAATTTTTATTTTGAGAATAAAGCCCAGATTCATTAATGAAAACAGTGTTTTTTTGAAAGTTTGAAGGCGGGGGCGAATCACCCCTACCTTCAGAATGTATGTTTTCGAAGCTTTTTTATATTTTGGGGTCCATTTTAATCCTTTTTCAATCTTAAATATATTGTTGTTTTACTCTCATTATTTAATAAATTTCCCTCAGAGTCTTGTATAGTTAGAACGATTTTTTGAATTCTTTTAATATTTTTTCTAATTGGAATATAGTCTATTTCATTCGGTTTTTCACTAATTTTTGATCCATAAGCAACATTTGGAAAGAAAGTGTACAAAATTTCCGATTCTTTGTGAAGATGTTCGGTATGATTTTCAAAACTAGGTTCAACGAGATTACAATGTACTTCAATTACATCAAACGGTCTAAATTTTGGCGTTTTATTTCCTAAATATACCTGATTTGGCTCAATAGTTTCTTGAACAAACCCTAACAAATCTACAATAATTGCTGAAAACATTATTCTTACTGGTGATTTTATTTGAATTTTATTAGAGAGATAATTTTTTTGCATTTCAAACTTGTTTTCGTCAAAGTTTAAAGATTTATCTGATTGTTTGAATGTTTTCAGATAATTTTTAAGGGAATTTTTTAATTTGATCGAAAGTATAATATCCTTTGTTTAAACCATAATATTTTGTTATGTTCTTCTCACTAAATCCTATACAATAAGGAGAACTTTCACTAATATTTATTACAAAATTGTCAGAATAAAAACCGCTTAAACCGATAAAATAATTTGATTCTTCCTCTAAGTGTATAGGATGTTCCAAGTTTAAAACTAATTTAGAGCTTTCTGAAGTCAACTTGAACAGCTTCATTTTCGCAAGCGTTGCTTCAACATGAAAATCTTCTATTTAAATGGAGAAATTTTTAAAGCAAAAAGATCAGATAAAACTTCAAACGTTTGAAGAAAATAAGAAAGATCAACCAATCAGATTGTTAATTGTTGGTTCAAGTGGATGTGGAAAAACAACTTTATTATTGAATTTTATCTACAATAGGTTGATTCCTTATTCCAATTTGTATGTTTTTAGTAAATCTTTAGAACAAGACGCCTATAAAAAATTACAAGAAAGATTTGAAAATATTGAGAAAAACTTAAACAAAAAAATATCACATTTTTATAATGCTTCTGAGGACATAGTTCCGTTAAGCGAATGTAAACCCAATTCGTTAATCGTTTTTGATGATTGTATTTTAGAAAATCAAGACGTTATTAAGGAATATTTCGTAATGTCCCGTCACAAAAACATATCTTGTATCTATCTTTCCCAATGCTTTTCAAAGGTTGATAAACAAGTTATAAGAAATAACCTGAATATGTTGTGTATTTTTAAGCAAGATGATCACTATTCGAGAAAGATTTATAACAATTATGTGGGATCTGATATGAGTTTTAACCACTTTATTGAGTTATGTGATAAAATTTGGAAGGAAGACTACGGATTTTTAACTATTAATCTAACTTTGAAGCCTAAAAATGGTAAATATCTGAATAAATTTTCTAATATAAATGCTGCTCAGTGGTCTGACAAATCTACTTGATAAAATATTTGTTACAATTATTTTTACATTATCTTTACTTTTTATTTACATTATGAAAATAACAGAAAAACGGTAAATCTGTTCACGTTCCACGTTCTCGTTCACGTTTTACGTTCCACGTTCACGTTTTACGTTCCACGTTCATGTTTTACGTTCGTGTTTACGTTTCACGTTCGTGTTTCACGTTCGTGTTTTCACGTTCGTGTTTCACGTTCGTGTTTCACGTTCCACGTTCACGTTTTTACGTTCCACGTTCACGTTTTTACGTTCCACGTTTCAAAATTTTCCTAAATAAATGGCGAACGTAACTTCTGAAGAAGCGAAAAAACTTGATCAAATCGAAAAGAAATTAATCAAAGAATTTAAAGAACAGATTCGAATGGATGAAGAAGAACAAGAACTTATTCAAAAAATTAATCAACCTGTAACTTCTGCAATAAAAAATGTTGAGGGCAAAATTGAAAATGTTTTAAGCGATAATCAAAATTTAATGAATTTGGTTTCCAGTTGTACGACAATTTGCTGATATTTCGATTCCAGAATCTGAAGTAGAAGAGTTTGAATTGCCAAAATTACCATCTTCAACACCATTTAGACCTCGAATCATTGAAGACTCTACCATAGTTGAACCAATAAGTCCTGGAACGACGGATATAATAATTGGTAAAATTGGTAAAAAATTCCTTCCTAGAGTAAAAGATGATAAATTTGGTTTGTATTGGGATAAAAAAAAGAAAAGTTTTATGATTGGAAATTTGCCCGTGAATTTTGAGCATAATGATATCATTATTAATGAAAAAACATATGAAGGAACTCAGGGTTTATGGAGATTATTAACAGGCACTGATGTTCCAAAAGACGGTTTATATTCTGAAGAAGACTTGAAAAAGTATACTGAAATTTTATGGAAATCTGATTCAATTTACAAAAATAATGATCCATCAACTAAGAAACCAAAGTCAAGTAAAGGTAAAAAATATCTCAATTTGATTAAACCAATTTGGGAAAAACGAATCGAAGGATCAGGTGTAAGAAAATACAATGATAATAAGATTGAGTACAGATATATCGACGATTTGACAAAACTCGATGGAATTATTAATTATATTTATGCTCAAGAGAAGGCTGGAAACAAAAATTTTTTGAACGAAAAGAAAGCGATTAAAGATTTTATTTCGAACAAACTTGATGAAATGATTGAAAAACCTGATGGAATTAAATATTTAAAACGAGTTTTGCCGGCAATAAGTTCATCTATGATTGAGGGTAGTGGACTTTTGAATGATTTTATCAACAATTTACCTTTTGAATTACACGTACCAACTTATCAGTATCTGGGGCCTGGCACAAAACTCGAAAAAAGACTAAAAAGAGGAGATACTGGTATAAATAAATTAGATCAAGCTGCTATGGAACACGATATTTTTTATGCAAAACATAGAGACACAAATTCCAGACATATCGCAGATAAAGTTTTGCAAGATAAGGCAATGGATAGATTTTTATCAAAAGATGCTAGTTTAGGTGAAAGATTTGTTGCGCTTCCAACAGCTGGAGCAATGTTTTTGAAGAGAAAACTAGGAATGGGAATCGAAGAGAACTTGAAATTTTAACTATATAAATGGAGGTGAACGTAAATTTCAGTAAAAATCAGAAAGAAAAAATAAAATCCGCTTTTAAGAAGAAAATACCCGTTAGTATTCAATTTAAAATAGATCAACTAAAAAATGGCGAAGATAA
This sequence comes from Homalodisca vitripennis, assembly GCF_021130785.1. Lineage (NCBI taxonomy): Eukaryota > Metazoa > Arthropoda > Insecta > Hemiptera > Cicadellidae > Homalodisca > Homalodisca vitripennis. The sequence goes on along the minus strand of NC_060213.1, from coordinate 52,822,395 downwards.
GATATTTTTAACAAATAGACAATACAATAAACTCGAAAAACATAAGAAAAACAATAAAGGAACCAGAATAGAATTTTCTTATAATCAGTTGAAAGAACTTAAAAATGGTGGACTTTTGAAAGATTTATTAGATTTTGGAGAAAATATTCCAGTTGTTAAAAATGTTGTTCCTTATGTTCGTAAAGCTGCTCCAATCGTTAAAAAAGATGTGATTCCTATTGTTCGAAACATTTTAAATTGGTTAGATAAAGAGTTGGAAGATGTTACAGGATCTGGATTAGATGAAAAAACTTTGAATTACGTGAAATCAAACATTAAAAAAAATTTAAACCTTTAACATTCGGGGAATTGGAAGAAATCTGCAAAAATAATAAACATTTTAGAGGAATTTTCATGAGAGATACATTACCCGAAAAAGTTAAGAAATTCGAATGTGGAATTGTGAATTTAGACTCGATTATGGGAAGTGGAACGCATTGGATTTGTTATTATAAAAATGATAAGAATGCATATTATTTTGATTCGTATGGAAGAATTGAGGACAAACCACCTATAGAATTGATTAAATATTTGAAAAAATCAAGCGTCTACTACAATGACTCTCAGATTCAAGACTATAAAGATCCCCCAATTTGTGGTCATTTATGTGTTTTTGTTTTGAATGAACTGAGTAATGGTAAAGATTTTAAAGAATTTGTTAACAAATTATTACTTAATAAATATGGATTCACAAAATATTTTTGACGTATTTGGAACACAAATTATTCAAAATGTAGATAATAGTTTCAATTTTGATAGTTTGAGAAATGAGTTTGATAACAAGTTAGAAAATTTATTACAAAACCTTCCAGATTCAGATATGTTTGCTGTCGAGATTGAAGATTTTAAAGCAGAATATGATAACAAACTTGCAAATTTCATGAGTTCAAATGAAGTTGCTGATAAAATAAAAACATTGAAAAAAGAATTTGAAGATGGTGCAAAAAAAAATATTTACCAATTTAATGTCTCATATCGAAAAAGCTGATAAAATTACTGAAGCGATCAAAGTTGAAAAGAATTATGTTAGTTTGGCTAATAAAAAAAGAATTGTCGGTGTTCGACCTGGTATTGACAAACATGATGTTGTTGTTAAAGAACAAATTTTAAAAACCTCTAAAATTATCAGAAAACATCGATATTGTTGATTTACATGATCCGAATGTTAAAAATGCCTTAGATTTTAAAGGAAAAAGAATTAGCGGTGTTAGTAAAGGAATTAATCCATTTGATGTTGTTGTAATGATTCAATTAGAAGATCCTATTAAAATGTTTAATGAACTAAAACAAAATTATGAGAATCATAAACAGCATGTTAAATATTTTACAACAAAAGTCTATGACAAGTTAGAAGCCAGAAATAGAAGATCAGTAGACGATGTTGGTGAAATTAATGAAAAACTTACTAATTTTAAAGAGTCTTTTGATAAGTTTAGTTTAGATGCTATGAAAACTTTTGAGAATATTGGTCATAAATTTGTTGAATACAATGATTCTAATGCTGTCAAATTTCAAAAATTAGAAGAAAAAATTAATAAGTTCGAGGAAAATCTTAATATAATTTTGGAAAATATTGATAACAGATTTAATAGATTTAGGCGGCTAAGATGACTAATTTTCCCTAAATAAATGGCGCTCATATATTGTGTGAGATGTAAAGAAAAAACTGCAACAAATGATATAAAATACTATGCAAATATCAATGGAGTTAAAAGAGTTTCTGGAAAATGTGCTGAATGTAACACTAAAAAGAGCCAATTTATAAAAACTTGAAATTTTTTCTTAATAAATAGAGATGGCGGGACATTACAGTGCTTTCGATCTTTTTATAATGCAACACGAAAGAGATTTGAAAAAAAACATTGGGATGATATTTCTCAAAAATATGAATTATCCGAAGATATGATGAGATTATACGTAAACAAATTGAATTGGTATAACATTGCTAAATATCAAACTTTATCATCAGAGTTCATTCAAGAAAATATACATTATCAATTAAAAGATCATATGTATGTTCTTTGTCTCTATCAACACTTGAGTCTAAAGTTTTTGGATGAAAATAAAGATACAGTTGATTGGAACAATATTATAGATAGCGGTTACTATCCTGTGCAGATTTTATTGAAATATGTGGCCGAAATTGCAAAATTTAAGGAAGAGAATCCTGAATATGACGAAGTAGATCATTAAAAAATGACTCTAATCTTTATAATTATTTTACTAAAATTTATATCTTTTCTTATAAAAAACGTACATTAGATCGATGAAAAAATGATACACGATGTTTAAAATTTCTAAATTTTCTCTTATTAAATGGTGGACTACAGAAAGTATGCTAGTGATATTGAAAGGGCGGAGTTTAAAAATTTCTATCCAATTAGTAAACAACATTTGAATGAACCGAATAAAAGAACTGAGTTTAATATTGATTTTGGAGATAACTTTTGCTCGTCTAACTTCCAGTTTTATATTTCTGGAACTTTAACAAAACAAGATGGTCAAGCATATCTTGGAACTGATAATGTTAGATTAATCGATAATTTTATACCGTTTTTATTTTCTAAGATTGAAGTAAGAAAAACACAATAAATTGATAGAAGAAGTCGAAAACTGTGGCCAATTAAGCACAATTAAAGGAACTATTTGTTATTCCAAAAGTGATGTATTTTCAAACAGTTTTGAATCAACTTTTAAATTTGGGACAATTTGAAGCGGTCGGTGATTTAGCACATTTCGGCTTAGGATTTTTTTGAAAATGTTACTATTCCGATCTATAAAGGAGGATTTTATCTAAGTTTTATAAGAGCAGAAGACGATGATGTGATTCTGAAGGCTGCAACTGGAAATGTTATGCCTGTTGATGGCAAAATTACAATTAACGAGTTTTTCATTAGAGTTCCGATGATTGATTACAAAACCACGAGTAAAATTCAGTTGATTGATGAAATTATAAAATCTCAAAACATCACGTTTAATTTTCTAGATTGGCAATGTATTGAGCAAAAAGGTATTTCCGGAACAAACTTATTCGTTCGATATCACAAATATTTATAGAAATATCTTCAATCCCAAGTTCGTTATCATTGGTTTTCAAACAGATAAACAGAATAATCAAGAAAAAAATCCTTCAAAGTTCGATAGTTTGAATGTTAAAAATATCAGAGTAAAATTGAATGGTTCTTATTATCCAGATGAATTACAAAATTTAAACATTTCCGGTGGTCTTTTCAGAATCATGTATCAGATGTATCAAGATTTTAAGAAAGTTTACTACAAAAAATATGGAAATGTATTACAACCCCAAAGAATTTATAGCAAATAGACCCATTTATGTCATTGATACAACAAAGAGTTTGACAAATATTTCTAGTTCAAAGAACGATATAATTATCAATATGGATTTTCAAAATGCTGTTACAAACGCGATTTGTTATGTGGTTGTGGTTTCTGAGAAATTTTTATCATATGACGTGATTAAGAACGATATTAGAGAAATTCAGTAGTTAATGATGTTCATATTGTTCTCTTTCATTCCTTCTAAAACTTCAAAAATATACTCTTTCGCTGATGAAAAATCTCGATTCTTCCGGAATAATCTTTGTAATCATAAACAAAATATCCTAAATAGTTGTACAATAGAATGAAATTATTTCTTTTTATCTCGGTAGTTGAAATATAAACATAAACATTTGCGCTGAAAAATTTATATCTCGGCAGACTTAGTTCCATAGCTTCCATTTATTCTTTTTGTAAAAATGGAAGAGTATAATGCCAACTGTTACAAGTGTTATAATAGAGGAGAAATTATTGATAAAAGATTAGTTTGTAGAGATTGTAATTTAATTTTGTACGAAAGACCTAAGCCTAAGAAATTTCGAAATAAATTAACATATTTGAATAACCTGCTTAGAAAATTACAATATGGAGACAAGAAGCAAACACATTTTGTTACAGAATTTAGAAAAAACAGAACAAAAATTTTTACTTATCTCTTGGAACCGTTGACAAAATTATTTTCCTTTTCAAAGAATACATTAGGTTTGTAGGTTTAAATACACACGTTTATTATGAGAAGATTTAACCTATAATCTTTCACTATTTGGACATTGAATTTGACTACGATTTTAAACCTGAAATCTTTGATGATTTTATAGTACATTTGGAGAAAGTAAATGAAGAACCTCGTGAAAAGAATGCGGTTTTACTCACATTCTCCCCGACTTCTCGAGTGATTGTTAGCAAATTTCATTTTTTCCGTTTATAGATTTTTCATTAAGATTTCTGGATTTTTTCATTAAAACAGCTTAAGAAATTAGAAGCCTACAATGAACAGTAAAACAGCTATAGATTCGGTTATTTAACATTCGTGATTTCCTGTTTGATTTCTCAGATTTGTTTATGGTTCAATGGACAGTATTTTACATTGATTTTCTGTCTGTCCCAAAAGTGTCCTAGGACCGCCACATACATATCTACTTATATATATATATATATATTATATATATATATATATATATATATATATATATATATACAAGTACTAATATCAGCTAATCATGTTATTTATGATTATAGGTATTAAAAATGTTAGGTCTTTTAAATAATGGTAATATTTACTGCGTTTTTAATCTTATCAGTTTTCATATAATATTTCACAAGCATTTTGAAAAAGATAGGGCAGGTTTCCTCAGCGGAAATAAACATGCTTATAAGCCCTACAAAACGCATAATTTGAACAATTCGTCAACATTTTCAGAGTAATGATTCTTTGGTTAATTAAATAACTAAACTAACATATGATCGGAATACCAAATACCGTGTGTGTGTGTGTGTGTGTGTGTGTTTGTGTGTATGCGCGCGCGTGTGTGTGCATGTGTGGTTAAACTGAGTTTCTTAAAAAAGAGTAAATTGGTTTTAAATTGAATACATGCTCGAGTTTAGTTTGAATGAAAGCTCTCACCTCAGTGCACTCTATGTTTTGCTTGGAGTATAACAACACAACTCTCGAGATACGAGGTGGGATTTTTGTTTCTCAAAACAACTGAAACTTTAAGAATCGACTGTGAAATAGCGTAGGTTTCTTGCTTATGTTTCTGTACTCGTATATTTTACTATCTCGCTCGAAAATAACAACAACCTTATTTACCCGTACAACGAGTTCAGTTGGGAGCCTTTAAGGATTACAATGTTCAACTAATTATTTAATACGGCTGGAAAAACTTTTGCTTTTTATGCACTAATGAATATTTTTTTTAATAAAAAATAAACATTTATACAATGGTTTTATGTTTAGTATACATCTTAATAATATAACAGTATCCATAGAAATCTGACATATCAATTTCATGCATAGTAAATATTTGTAGTACGCACCTTGCTTGTAAATAAATTGAGATACAAACATTCAAACACGTGCAGGACCACACGTGGAGGACTACACACACAATAACGCACCTGTATTTACCCCACCCACGCACAAACACGCCCTACAACACACAATACACACTCCCCCACAATTTCCTTTCCCTACTTGAGTATATAATTCGATGTAATATTGTTTTCAATATTTCTTCTTTCAAGATCCATTAGTTACTTTAAAAGTGGGTATGATGCATGTTATTTTTTCTTAAATTTGAAGGATTTGAGCAACATAATTATTTGATGAAATTGTATTATTTAATCTGGGAGAGTTAATCAAAATACTGGACGTTCATATGTCATATTAATAGGTTGGTTGTTCAAATACGGTTTCGTAATTCTTAAAAACAATACCAGCAGATTTCATAAATAGTTATCCAATGTCAAAGACATGTATTTCAGCAAATAGCAAATCCGATGGATAACACCTTATTTTCAAAAATAGCTTAAAATATTGTTTTCTTTTTCTTAATAGATAAAGAAATAAAGCTAATTGCGATTAGATCGGATTGAGGATTGCCAATGACTGTGCAGATGGCATGGCGCGAAAATGCCAAATCAAGCAACAACGTTGAGCGCGATTGCTGCTTGAGTGGGTGAAATTATTTGAGAGATTCTGTTCTTGCAAGTAGTGCGCCTCCCCAGCCATTCGTGGTGGTTTTATAAGTCACCTTCAAACCGTTTACCCTAGGTTGTGTCAGACAGGGCTTCTAAGCTCTAAGTCCACCTGGTATAATAACACTTTACTTTACTTTATGACTTAGTCCCAAAATAATAATACATTTCTAAAGACGATTTACATAGTCAACATAAGCTGTATAATTTCTTTGAAGGTAGGAATTTATTGAGTTGGCGGAAAACGTAGGATGCGTTTTTAGTTTAGTATTCTGTCATATAGGTAAAACACGTGAGTTTTTGAATGTCTAACGTGAATTATAATGTCTAACGTAAAGTTCCAAATCCTTATTACCTATCCCAAAGGAGGTTTTCCGCAATTTAAAATTTGATTAACGATCTTCACAACTACATAGCTGTATTGAATTAATTGTTTTATCGCCATTGTATCTTACATCAATGGACATAAATGTACACTATGAAAAAAATAAAACGAAAGCAGGTTTTGAACGGCCATTTTAAAACCAATCACTGATGGATATAGTTGCAATTGACTCACAAACAGTCATCTTACGTAAGGTGCAGGTACTCTCTGACGTTTTGGTCAACGCTTTATAATTGTGAATATTGCTTACTCCACTCTTCAATAACTAATAATTAGTTGAAAGAAGTAGTCACTAGTTTCACATTATAAGAGTTCAAGTATATTTTTGGATAGATAAACAAGAACAATAACAATTAATGGCATGGATTAAACTGCATTAGATTAATTAAAGAGGAAGTGGAAAAAGTTCAATTAAAGCTAAGATTGGCTAATCATAAAATTGTAATTCTTTAAAAAACTATTTTGCCTAGAATTCCATGGAGAAGTCGGATTTTGATTCGGCCACCCCAATAAATAATAATTAATGAGTAGAGTGATTTAGTTATAGGTGAAAATGTCATAGTAGAGGCAGAACGACAGGATAGGATGACGCATACTTGACAAGGTTGACTGACATGTATTGTCCTGGAGGTAAAGCCCGATGTACGGCAATGGGTGAAATGATGTCACGTGACGTGTTTGATGGCACGCACAGGCTAAATTACGTAATTCAGCAATAAGGAAAAAGGTAGATAAAAACATGGTTAAAAAAATTAATAACAATCACTTATATATCAACCTAATAATCGTGCCTAACCCATTTCAATTAGTAGTAAATTAAAAGAATATTTCTAAAATGTATGCCACATTGCAAAATAAGTGCAAGTACGCGAGTTTTTTAATAAGTTCTTAACTGGAAACGAATTACCTTAAATCAGCTAAAAAACTTATTGTTGAAACATACTGTAATAAAATAGTGGTATTCAAAAAATAACAAGTTATTAAGCCCAGAGAAAACTAAGTACATAAATTTTTAGTTTAAAACAGATCAGCAAATGTTTAGTAATTAAATTTTGGATCGATGCGTCAATTGTTTGTGTAGTAACATTCAGTGCCAACAGAACTGTGCTGTAGTATCTCAGTGCGAAAATTTAAAATATTTAGGAGTCATGCTAGATAGAGAAATCAACTGGAAGACATATATTGAAATATTAAAACGCAAACTAAACAATTTTTAAGATTTTTTAATTTTTATAATACATTTGCACCGAACAAGTGTAAAGAATGCTGTACTTCTCTTTGGTCAATAGTAGGCTTGACTATGGAATATTTTGTTGGGGTGGAGCCTATGAAACAAATCTAAAGCCACTTCTAACTCAACAAAAGAAATTCACAAGTTTGATTAAACGAAAACGAAGAATGGAGAAATCTTTACCTCTTTTTGTTGATTTAAATATTCTTCCCCTTAAATATATGTTTGTTTAAAAAGTTTTAAAAATATTTTATGTCATAAATGGCAATTTATTAGAATTAAAAAATAGTTGAAAAAACAAATTAAGAAAGCAAGAACCAATACCTGTTCCAAAGCCAAACTTAGCATTTTTTTTTTCAAATAGTTATTGTTTTTTGGGGCCTAAAATATTTAATATAATTTCTTCAATTATTAATTGTGAGAATATAAAGTTATTTTCAAAAACATTAAAGAAGTGGTTATTGGGTTTTGATAAATTAGATTCCTAGTTAATTAAAGAAGGTAACAGTAAATTTTAGTTTAAATTTATTTAAGTTGATTTTTTTTTGCTTTGTAACTGCAGCAACACACTTTTAATAAATTTTTTTAGGAGCTTATAAAAAAATCAAAGTTTTGTTGAAATTTTCTTTGAGCTTAAAAAGATTTTTGTTATGAAAGGAACCTCTCCAGAGGCACTTGACTCTAGAGGACGTAGTTATTTTTGAAAATATTTCTTTTAATTTACAAGTGTTTTTGTTTTAATTTTATTTATTAGAATGTTAAATTGTTATTTAAGTTTGCTCATTGGGTTTGTACATTGTGTATACCATTGTATTTAATATGTTATTGTAATATTTTAAAAAATAAATCATATTCTATTATATTCTTAATATACACCAGCTCATCCTCTCTCAACTGTTGATATAGAATCGTTATGAATGTTGTAAGTAATTGGTATACGAAATATTAAAAATAGTTTTGGGTTTTTTTTAAAATTCTAAACTTATATTTTAGAACTCTTATCTTTTTCTAAAGAAATTTAAGATATGTCATGCATGGTCAAACAAACCTTAAACATATTTATGTCTTATCTTCCAATGTAACACAAGTTTAATTTGATTTCTTATTAATAACCTTACTATAAAAAAGAATATTTTGCTATTAACTTGTAAAACTAGTGGTGTTTTGCTATTTTAGTAATATTCTTTTTAGTAGTTTCACATAATGGCTATTATGTGGAATTAAAATTTAAATCTCATCGTAACTGTTTTATTGAAACAATTTTTCAACATAAACAGTTTCGTAATATACTAAACAGTAGTATACTTTGGCCGTTGCTGGGACAACGCACCCGAGACCGGATCTGGGACAAACCGTGTGAGACCGAATCTGGGACAGAAAATTGTTAGAGAGCGACTAAGAGTGTGAGTACGGGTAGTCAGAACCGCGCCGCGCGAATCACCACGCATGTCATCGCTGTCCCGCCACCGCCACCACGCGTTGTTACGTATATAAACGTTATTTAACGTTCATAAACGTAATTTGACGTTTAAGTATAAACGTAATTTAACGTTCATAAACGTAATTTAACGTTCATAAACGTTATTTAACGTTCATAAACGTAATTTGACGTTTAAGTATAAACGTAATTTAATGTTCATAAACGTAATTTGACGTTTAAGTATAAACGTAATTTAACGTTCATAAAACGTAATTTAACGTTTAAGTATAAACGTTATTTAACGTTCATAAACGTAATTTAACGTTCATAAACGTAATTTAACGTTCATAAACGTAATTTGACGTTTAAGTATAAACGTAATTTAATGTTCATAAAACGTAATTTGACGTTTAAGTATAAACGTAATTTAACGTTCATAAACGTAATTTAACGTTTAAGTATAAACGTTATTTAACGTTCATAAACGTAATTTAACGTTCATAAACGTAATTTGACGTTTAAGTATAAAACGTAATTGAACGTTCATAAACGTAATTTAACGTTTAAGTATAAACGTTATTTAACGTTCATAAACGTAATTTAACGTTCATAAACGTAATTTAAACGTTCATAAACGTAATTTGACGTTTAAGTATAAACGTTATTTAACGTTCATAAACGTAATTTGACGTTTAAGTATAAACGTTATTTAACGTTCATAAACGTAATTTGACGTTTAAGTATAAAACGTAATTTGACGTTCATAAACGTGACTTGAAAGATTTGAAGAATAACTCTGTGTCCGCGGCGCGGTTCTGACTACCCGTACTCACACTCTTAGTCGCTCTCTAACAATTTTCTGTCCCAGATTCGGTCTCACACGGTTTGTCCCAGATCCGGTCTCGGGTGCGTTGTCCCAGCAACGGCCAAAGTATACTACTTGTAATGTTTATCATTTAGAAAATGTGAATTTATTATTTAAGCTAGTTTTATGCAACCAGACAACATAATTTACAACCTGTTGTTGAATAACAGTTAATAGGGACTTTTTTCATTATACTATTCAAATAAAAGGTGTTTTATATATAAGATGGACCATTCAATGAGAGTTTTTACGCTAGCTATATGGTTATAAGCAGATATCTCTAGCAAATATATGAAAGTTAACCTTTACTTGAATGCGCATACAGTCTAGAGTTTACTCTGCAGGGAGATAATGAAGTCTTGTAGGTTTAACAAAGTAGCAGCAATACAACCCCAAATAAGTATGGCGGGTTCACTGTAAACCCCGGAGACTCTCTGAACTGACAGAAATATCTTTGTCTTATTAGAATTGAATTGAATCATAATTTATTTCCAAACAATATTTACATGCGTGCAAATTTACTATTAAATTTATATTGTCTTGTTACTATACTAGTTAAATGTTTACATAACAACATTATACATAAAAATATTATACACATCAGATTTAAAGTGGCCTAGGAAATGAGCCTACATGGGCGGAAAAGCCTGTGCGTAGGCTCGAGTTGCTTCCCTGGAGATTTTGGACGAATTTAATCTGGTGATTAATTATCATATTATAACATCAATACACGCATACACACACACGCGCGCGCACGCGCGTATCTACATAATACGGCATTGAAATTTATCAGCGTAAGTACTACAAATAGTTTAAAGGAAATATTTAAAGAGAAGAAAAACAAAATTAAGGAGTGGTGTATTTTAAAGATCAAAAAGTCTACCTGCAGAACAACCTAATACATTACTAGCAGATTTCTTTACGAACTGTTATTAAATAAAAATAAGTAAATAAAATAAAAGTATAAAATAGGAAAAGTCCATCTAAAGGCATCAGTACTGTTGAAGGGGCATCAAGAGGGGGGAGGCAGGGTCAAAAGTCAGGTCCTTCTGTAGTCAGCCGTGATAATTGCCTCGGCCTCCTCCGCGCTGATAAGATACAGCCATTCATTCGAACGTTTCTTACATGTAAGTATTGAAGGTGAGGTGAATATTTGGTTATCTGGAATGTATTTACAGATATTTCTATACACGAGATGGGATATATAAAGAGAATTTGTAGATGAGAAGGATTTACTGATTTGCATAGATGCGACACCAATATTCCGTGAATATCGTGTGTTATGAGAATGTGAAGTTGTAGAGAAAATTGTATAAAAATGTTTATAAATGTGAACAAGAAGTGTTTTAATGAAGATTTTTCGAATTGATAGAATGGCAGTTTCTTGATATAAAGTGTCAGTTGGGTATCTCCTAGATTTTTTGAAACCGGCTTTTAAGATTGCCTTCTGAACCACTTGCAGTGGCTGTAAAAGAGTTTTATACGCTCCAACCCAGGCTATTATTCCAAACGAGAACAACGATTGGGCATAGGCAAAGTAAGCAAGTTTGATTTCTTTTTCATTTAAAATTTCACTTAAATGTTCAAACGCAAATATATATTTCCTTGCTCTCTTTTTTACATATTCAACATGTGCAGACCATTTTAAACGCTTGTCAAAGAAGACACCCAAATATTTATAAGACGATACATTTTCAATAGTTTCACACGAACAAAGATCATTATTGTAACTGCCACAATTATGAACCACGAGGTCGCCGAGGGCATAGTCTGTGGTCTCTCGGAGAGAGATGGGCATAAACTTAGTCTTTGATGTATTTAATGAAAGAATGTTTTGGTTAAACCATTTTTTTAAGACCATGAGGTCATGTAGAGCGTTAGAACGGGCATCATCCCAATCGTTACCTTTTATTAAAATTAAGCTATCATCAGCAAATAAAAGAGGATTGCCATATAAATTCAATTTAGAGATATTGTTAATATAAATCAAAAACAGAATTGGGCCGAGCGTACTGCCCTGAACCACCCCGTAGTCCACCGGAAGCGCGTCGCTCTCAGTCCCACAGACAGACACGGTCTGTAGCCTACTTGTGAGGTAGGTTGAGAACCATGAAAGCGCATTACCCCGAACTCCAGTGGCCTCCAATTTAAGGAGCAGCCTATTTCTATCAATGCTGTCAAAGGCCTTCCTCAAATCAAGAAATATTAAAATAATGCGCAAGTTGTCAGATATAGCATCATTGATTTGTTTGTTGACATCAAAAAGAGCATCAGAAATGTTCCTGTCGTCTCTGAACCCATACTGACACTCGCACAAGATTTGATTGTTAGAAAGATAGAAAACTAATTGTTTTTTAACTATACGCTCAAGGATCTTGGAGAATACACTCAAAAGGCTGATGGGGCGGAAATTATTTTTATCTAAGAAGCTATCTCCTTTATGCAAGGGAATGACCTTAGCGATTTTAAAGATATCCGGGAAAATGCCAGAAGAAATACTTAAATTTATTAAATGCAGAAGGGGCTTAGAGAAGATATAAATATTGTCTGTTATTGTCCAGGGGCGGATCCCCCACGCAGTCCAGTCGCGTGCCGTATTACATCAAGTTCAGTAACAGTGGTCAATGTGAACACGGTGTTCTGTCTGTAATCCGCATCACTCAAAACCGGGTCCCCACCTGAATCGATGGCACTAGCCAGATTGTGTCCAACCGCGGAGAAAAAGGAGTTAAAATCATTAGCTACTTGTTTACACAAACCATGAGATATATACGAAGTATCCGGTAAAACTTTATGGATCGGAAAAGAATCTCTCTTCTTAATTTTACCAGCAAGCTCATTTACGATAGAACATTTTGGGGTTGTTTTGATAATTTTCAAGTTTAGTTCTGTAATATAGTTTTTTGGATTGTTTAAGGGATTTACTTAAATTGTGTCTGAATTTCACACAATTCAGAATCCATGCTGTCTTTCACATTTTAATACCCAGCTTGATATGTATATATATATCAATATATATATATTGATATACGTATTGATTTTAAATATAGTTTCATCATTGAATAAAAAAGGTTGGAATCAAATAAAACGTATAATATATGTATACATATATATATATATATATATATATATATATATATATATATATATATATATATATATATATATATATATATATATATATATATTATACGTTTTATTTGATTCCAACCTTTTTTATTCAATGATGAAACTATATGTAGAATCAATACGTTCATAAGTTGTTGTTTTATTTATACGTTTATCAGGCAAATGTATTTTGTTCATACACTCACATTCATTGTAATGAAATTATCATATATCATAATATTAGCAGTAGTTGTTTAAGAGATGATTCGAAAAAAAATACTTGCCATTTGTAGTTAAGAATATGCTTGTAGAATTTTAGCTTTACAGGTCCTCACTTGTAAGAAAAAAATATTCTTTGATGTCTCTATTAAAACATAACACAGAAAAAATAATTTTTAAGTATAGGAACGTTAGCTGGTCTAGAAGACATACAGTTTCATATTATTTGAACATTTTATGGATACGAGAATTAATTTTTTTTTTATTTAGACTACAGCACACAGCTATATCCTAAATAAAAAATAATTATCATGTAACATATGGAAATGAAGGTGGCCTTATCGTAAAATCAGTGATATATATATATATATATATATATATGTATGTATGTATATGTATATTTAGTTACTTCGCTTATGCTTCATACCTATTCGCCAAGCTTCAGCTTATGCAGTCGATGGTCTTTTCTGTCATTTACTACTGCTATCCTGCTTATGGTAACAGCATCTCGCGGAGTGACCTCGATTACATTCAGAGACTTCAAAACTCTGCCATACGTTTCATTCTCAACTTGAGACGATTTGATCACGTATCCCCCTTTCGGGATGCTGCTAAGTTTCTGCCAATGGAATCTGTCTGCAGGATGCTGACGTGCTGCATGGTCCACAAAATCCTATCACACAAGGAACGACGGTACCTGAGTGAGCGGTTGTTGTTCCGGGAGGAGGCCTCGCAACGTAGCACCCGCCATGGCTATCTGCTAAACTTTCGTAGAGTCAGATATGAAGTTGGAAGAAGGAGTTTCTCATACTTCGGCCCTAAGTTGTACAACGACCTCCCCCTTAGCCTAAAAGAATGCAGTTGTTCCACATTTAATAGGAAACTTAAAGACTTTTTGATTGTTGACAATTAACTAAGTTAAGCTATTAGTATGTAAGAATAAGAAATGTTACAGTTTTTTACCACTGCATTATTTTAAATTAGCCACTAGATTTTATTGTACATGTTTAAAATAAGTTTAGTTAGTTTAGTTATTAAGGCATTCAGTGACTTGAGTAGTTCTGAAAAACAGTAACTGTACTGAGAAACGTTTGTAAATAAAGGCATTTTTATTTATTTATTTATTCGCTCTTTATAGAAATGTTATAATTTAGATGTAGGTAGAAAGCCCTTATTAAATATTAAAGTAAGAATTTGAAACCATAATAAAATATATTTTCACTCGTAAACTTTCAATTCGTTTATTATAAGACTATAACCGACCTAATAGAAGAAGTAGGAACAATTATAGTATGGACCATGTTATTGTTCAGAGTAACAACTCTCAGTAAAATCCACGACATTACAGTTGACTATAAACCTATACGATGCTAAGTATATAAAACCAATTTGAGGTTTATTATTTTCTTGTTACGTGGGTTCTCATCTTTATTATTTTCTTTACGAAAGACAATGCGTGCCAAATTGTATGTCTTAAATACATGTACCATGGCTTAATATATCCAACTTGGTTCTTCATCTCGCTTCTGTGGAAGGATTAATCGAATGTAAAATTTTACTTAAAAATACTGATTTGTTATACACTATTATATAAAAATATATACGTCTTTGTTTTGTTTGTTTTATTTAATCACGTAATATCACGTGAAAACTCGAAACTATCGTGTTGAATTTTTACATCGACATTCGTAAGGTCTCTGATTAATAAATTGCCCTGATTCTATTTCAATATTCTCTCCTGGCCTCTGTATTTGGAAAAATTCTAATATTAATCTCTAAAGTTGCGTTACAGTAAACACATATTAGTATTATTCAAAACAGCCTTTTAAATCAAAGTCTTTGACTAAAACATTTGTTATCAAAGCACAACCATATATTTACTTAGTGACGATTTTCAATTTATTTCACCTATATTCTTCAAAGCATAGTGTAAGTATGATGTATAAAAAAACCTTTCTATACAACCGCTATTGTGCAGAGTAAGTAAATCTCCAGATGAGTAAATTAAAAGCTTATATTAAAGTTCATTTTAGGTGTGCGTTTTTTACTTCAATTCCGGTATCAAATACAGAGTTGTTATATATATATATATATAAAAATTTAATAATTAGAATATAATTTTGAAATGCCATGCTACAATTGAATGAGAAACTAAATTGCCTAAGTAATAAACGGACTTAATATTGAGTTCAAAGTTGTTTGTATGTAGATAATCTAATGCTACCATATAAGTTTGTGCAGTTGTTGCCAAAATCTGCTGGAAAATGTCTGTGTCTAATCCATATTTGGCTACGCTATATTTATTTCTCATTAGTTAAATATAAAATGTTTGAACCAACTTATCAAGAGACAGTTAACATAAAACAATTAAAAAAAGAATTTTGTATACTATAGGTTGTATATAAAAAAAAATTATCAATGTAAGTTGTACTGTGATTATGAATTAGGTAGTAAAATATTTTATGTTTGACATTGTTTAATGCATTCTAATTACCATAGCCGTTAACGATTTATGGCTACTGATTTCTACCTTACCTTTGGGTCCTATAACATTACATACATGTTTTAAAATAAATTGTCCTATTCAAAGATAAAGATTGCTCGTGGTAAAGGATAATTTTGAAATTGTAGTAAAACTGCGTTTATAAGTTAAATTGAACACTTGCGTTTAGAGGTAGACAAGTTTTTCTTATTTTAAAATTATAAAGATATTGTGTAATGTTTGCTATATAACAATAGTAATATAATGATGCTTTCAAAATCTTGAATTAAAATAATTATATAATACTTGTAAATATAAATTGTATATTTAGTTAATAAACTAGTTAAGAAACAGATTGCAATGGTACAAATGCAGATTTAATAATGTATACTTTTCCATTTAATATGTATAGCTATATGTACTATTAATGTACTTCTTGAAATAACTGTTAAATAATGTCACGTGTTTTATAAATATTGCATTACCAAAAGAACTTAGTCCAGTTAAATTTCCAATCGAGAACTTAGTTATATTTTTGCGCTACGCATAACACATGTTCCTGAGTTCAGTTAACATTGTAACCTGTATTAAAAATCCAATGAAACAGATGTGATAGTATGTTTTAATAATAGAAAATGGTAGAATGTCGCCCCAATTCCGAACTAGTCAACTCAGTCAATGTCAGACAATACTCTCAGTTACATGTAGTCAATTAATTAGTGGCTGCATGTGAATTAGTCTCTTAAACCCATTTAATTGCACCATTAATACTAGGAACCATGGTCATGGTTCCTCGTTTTTGTTAAATCTTTTTTTATCCCGGTTAATATTTATTTTAAAGTTTTTTCATTGCAGGAAATAAAAATAGATATTTCTTTGTAACGAATAGTGCCATAAATAAACAATATTTCTCAATTTCCCTTTACAGAATATAACTCTTTAAATGCTAAAAATAAATATGATATATTCCGGATCAACTTCTTTATTACTTCCACCTAAGAAAATCGAGAATTAGGCCTTAAGAGACTCCAAATGCCTATTTGATTGTTTTGGTCCATCTACTCCAGCCTGTACTTAAAAATATGAATATATGCTTAATGCTTGGAGATACAATATAATGTAAAGTAAATTTATCTAAATTAATTTCATCCTTAATTTATTGTGTTTAGCCTTACGTCTTAAGGTTATTAGAGACCTGAAGAAGAGGCTAGATTCTTATATCTGAAACGTAGTGTTATAATTTTGTAGCATATAACGATATCAGATGTGGAAGATTCTTCAAGAAAAGTAATCCCTAACAATAAGATACATAAGTACTTCACGAAGTTTTAACTCCTATAATGGTGTATACTTTCTATTAATGAGGTGGTTAATAATATCCACACGAACTTCCCTATCCCTATCAAATTACGGAAACCAATGTTGTAGACATTTCGATACAGTGAGATATATTCGCAAGTCATGTATCATTTAATAAAAAATTGCCGTATAATTAAACTAAACACTAAGCCTATTTCACGGTTATCAATCATCCTTAGAGGTTGTAATCAACACGGTCAACAATTTATAAAGAAATTAATATTATACGTAATAAAGCTTCTTGTTAAACGGGCAAAAGCGATTTAGTCCCTAATAAACTCTATGGAGCTCTATTAGGAGCTTTTGCTGATAACGAACGAATATGCCGTAGACAACATACACTCCATTAATCTGCACTTAGGCCAATGTAATGGTATTGCTCAAAGCATTAACAAGGTTGGGAAATATTAATCGTACATTTGTTGGAGCGTATGGGAATATATAATCGTAATGTGCCACATTTAATATATGATACTAATTTTGTTCATGTAGTCTATGCTTTTCAAGTTTGCACCTTGCGTGTTTCATGATGAGTTTCAAAACGTAATTAATTACTTTTGATAAAATATATAGCTTATCTTTCTGGAAAAATTTATCACCGGTTGACACTTTACTTACAATTTGATAAAATCACACTATTATATGTAGGATTTTCACTTGAATGTGCATTAAGTTTAGAGTGACAATTTGAACCAAAGCAGTCTAGAGGACTTTGTGGCATAATAAAAACTTCTTTATCTACCTAGATATCTCAAAATTTTAGGCAATTGCTGAAACAGCAAAGAATTAATTTTTTTAATTTTATGGTGAGTTTTAAGTCTAAAGTTAAAAAATATTAGTGAATATTACCTCTATGTTGGATCTATATATAACAAAAGGTCAACTTTTGTAACTATAACAATCTATGGAAATTCAATTTAGACATTAATTAAATTGGAGTATGTTCCAGTTTGAATGAAAGTATTACAAAAATCTTTACGTTAAACAAAAGAACACGGTGTATCACAAAGTTGCACTAATGAGCAGATTGCTTCAACAGCTTACTCACGTGTACAATTGGATTTCAACTGGGTTCAAACTACAAAGATGTGTTTTGTTCAAAATTAGTATTTTATTTTCATAGGTACTACACTCTTGATACTGTTTCTATGTCAATGTAATGAACATTTGTCATGGTACAGTTGTACGTGTATGCAAAAAAAATTTCTTGATTAATTTTAAAATTTCGCTGTATGATGTAATTAATGGGGAGAAACATACTGTTTTAATAAATAAAAATGTTTTACTAAGTGGATTAAGTACGTTTTGGTTTTTCGAACAGATAAAAATGTATTAGCATTTGAGTTAATCAATTTTGTAAAGCATGTGTGTCTAGGAAATTTTTTTTATTTCTTCTTTTTTAGGGAATGTTTAAATAGTTTCTCAAGAACCATCATTTATGTTACAATCGAAATTTGTAGACATTTATTTTTAAAACAAATTACAAAAGAGACAGCTAGCTCTCCCTATGTCTTTTATTCTAACGTACTTCAAAGTTAATTCTGATTGAGCATTAAAAATAAAAGGATTAGTTACAAAAGCACGTGTCACACGTGATTTCAGTGAAATTGTACGCAAAAGTTTTGACAATTTTATAGCTTATATCACTTTCGAAATGTCTTGTGAAGAGTACGGAAAATAAATTGTAATATTTTTCAACACAATATTTTTGTGTGTAATTTTCTTCAATTTCTTTACATAATTATTTATTCTTCCTTTTCTCATTGCCAAAATGGTATCAGACAAGTAAATATATTCCCAAACGCAAAGAAATGTCCCACGGAGAGACATTTACCCCCAAGGAATTCAATCTTTCATATATAGAAATTAAGTTTCTGGCAAAATTGAACATTTTTAATTCAGATAGTTAGTTACTTATCGTGCGAAGAGATTGGCAGAAATAATTTTTTCGGCTCTTCGAATGATAGGGTTCGCCAAAGCTCAGCAATAAACATAAAGTTTTGTTATGGTACAAGTCACTCCATTGTATTTAAGTGATATTTTACAAGACTGTAACTCAGGGTAATAATTCAAGCATTAATAAACTTAAATTGGTGCATATATTGCTTAGATTTCACTAAGACGCCTGTTTAATTACTTTAATCCTTGTATCTGAAGAACAAATTGACATATGGACTTAATTTCTACTTAGTTAATGTCATATTTAATAATGATCATGAGTAAACCTATACGTTGCCTTTTTGTTACTTAGAAACAAGTATTTAAATAGTTGCAGCCATGGCATACTTTAACTATTTAATTTATATATGTAAAGAACAAGCTTCACTATACTATTTATGTCTATTTTAAAAACGTTCATCATTCAACAGAATATTGCACAAAGGGAGAAATGCTGGAAATAATATGACTCTTCATTTATTCATCATTTATGGTCAATCCTAAAATGGACCAGTAGGAAATAGTAAAAAGTACACTGTTCCCTTGCATGTGTCGACTCCAATTTCGATCGGTCCATTCAAACACACATCAATTTTCCCTAATGCTTAGTGACGATTAGCCAGTTGACAAAGAAAAAACAACCCAAACTGTGGGTTGTGTAAGTTTTGCCAATTACTTTTAGTTAAGCTGTTCCTAATGTGGGACATGAGTGACAATAGCTTGACCTAAATTTGTTTCTCAAAAGAATTGCTTTTATTTTATTACATTGAGGGTCTCAATATTCATTCAGGTTCAAAGTACTTCTTTATTACATTAAAGCGCGATTACGCGAATCAGCAGATTAGTCTTGTTAACTAAATTAATTAAAATTTCGCCGAAAATTTTGAATAATTTTACGTTTCAACACCATATTTGGCCTGCTGCACTCATGGGTACTTAAGTTATTTTTGAATGTACTATAGCAAGAGCCAATAACAGTAATTAAAGGGGTCACTTTTGAAATAAAAGCGGCAATGTTAATATACATGGTAAACTTATTCTTATAGTCTTTCATATTAAGAACATATTACACAGTAAATAAGGTACCACATAGAACTATGGTAATTTTGTTACAACCAATAACATAATTAATATCTTGTTACTAAAAACGATTTACTCCAATGTCTCAATTCAGAGCTAAATTCAGATGAGATCATTCCACAAACGGAACATATAATTTAAGAACTCTTACATTGTAAATACGAGAACTGCTGTTAAATATTGGAACTCATCCAGTGTACCTCCAGTAACACGTTGTTATAGGGTCGACCTCGTGATGTAACCTAGATAGATATTTATACTTTTTCCGCTACTGGTATCAAGATAATGCAATGAATAGGCTGCCTAACACTTTTTTAACCATTCTATTAAATACATTTTTTTATACAAAACAAATGCATGTACGATAATTTAGCTCTTTTTATATTTTTGTTTTTTAAAGGAGAAGCCGATTCCCTTTTAAGCCTTATTCTGCCCGTCCTCATGGGCCACTGGCCTGTCCTAGGATCTTAATAAACAGAATAAGGGGGAGAGTCGATACAGTACAAGGTCGACGGTCCTGATAAAAAGTGCAAGGTTCACAGATAGGATTCGAACCTGCTCTATCTTTATTTCATACTCAAAGTCCAACGTCTTAGAACGCTTGGACATCGCCACTCCCAAAACTGAGCTTTAAGAAGGAACATAATTGGAGGGTTGAAAAATTAAATTTCTGAATGTATATGTGAACGTTCACACGGCACCATGAAAATGAACTTACCTATAGACAGTGAAATTTTACAAAACTGTTTTAAGAAATTCCTACATATGCAAAAATATGTTTCACGATGGTACATGTTTATCCATGGAATATGACTGAGCGTCTTTAAGGGGACCCGGACAGTAAAAATTTGGTAAAAATTACGTTTTCACTTTTTTATTTATTTTTGTAGACAATTTTCTTGTGAACATTTTGATATACAACACTTTATATTTTAAATTTTATTAGCACTCGTAAAAAAATAAATTCGAAAGTGTGTTTACGTAAATATGGCAAGGAAACAACACCTCATAGCTGAGCAACGCAACTTATTTGTTGTAGTACTCATTACTTTATCAGTAAAAGAGATGATGCCTTATGGAGCAGATGTCCTAATAGACAAATTAGATTGTATTAGACACATACAAAAGCGGATGGGTACTAGGGTACACAAACTAAAGTCCTATAATAATTCCATAAAACTTGCTGATGGTAAACCACTGAATAGTAAAAAAACCGCCTTTCATCAAGTGCTATAGACCAGCTCCAGGCCTATTATGGCCAAGCCATAAGAAGGAGCAATACAGTTGAAGAGATGAAGCAAGGAATATGGGCTTTATTTCATCACAAGTCATCCAGTGATGAAAATCCTCAACATGGTCTTTGCCCAAAAGGCGCTGAAAGTTGGTGCAAGTATCAACGACCTCTGGTAACTGCTGAGACATACAAATATAAAAATAATATCCCCTCAGTTATTATGGAGTTTATTAGGCCAGTGTTTAGGAGCCTGTTAGATCCTGATCTCTTGAAAAAGTGTTTACACAAAAAGAACTAAAAACCCTAACGAAAGTGTAAATAGTGTGATATGGGCTCGCCTCCCAAAAACTGGATTTGTGGGTATAAAGACCTTATATTTTGGAGTTTATGAAGCCGTTTCAACTTTTAATATCGGACAGATTACTAAATGTAAGGTCCTACAGAAATTGGGCATTTCAATTGGCAAAAACACTGTTTCTACAATGAAATTACTAGACACCGAGAGGCTTCGAAATTCAATGCGCGCTTCTTCTGAATTATAGAAAAGGGCAAGGCAGACCAAGAGGCAATCTAAAAGGAAGCTGGAGGACAAGGAAGAAGACACAGACAATCCAAGTTATGGGGCTGGCCTGTTTTAAAACACAATTTGTAGGTAAAATCAGTTGTTTTACAACATTGAAATGGTACGCATTACTTTAAATCGCGATTCCCGAAAGTTGCATTTTTTTACATTGTGGAACACTTTTTTCAAGAACCATTTGAGATATCAGACTGAAATTTTTACCACATCTTCTAGGCTATTATTTGAACACTTTAACACGAGGATTTGTTAATTAGCACATTAGTTAATATTTTATAAAATATTATATGTGAAATTTTAAGTAAAAAATTAGCAGCATATAAAAAAAAATTAAATTTTTAAAACAAATGTGTATTTTTTAAAATCCCTGTGTTAAAGTGTACTAATAATGCCAAAGAATGTGTGGTAAAAATTTCATTTGGATATCTCTAATAGATTTTGAAGAAAGTGTTCCACAAAATACACAATTTAACATTAGCGTAATAGGACTGTCCGGGTCCCCTTAAGGCGTATCACTGAATATTACTAATGAAACAAGCTATGAAAACTTTTAATACAAACTCAGCTAAGCCAGTTACGTAACACGTAGTGTGGCTCACTCCTACGCTATATTATTGTGATTAAATACCTGTAGTTACATTTATAACTACTCCTCAACTGAAATCCTAGATACGCCCAGGGTAAAATGTGCTCTAATAATAATGGACGTAATTTTGCCATAAATCCTGGACTTACTCTCAGTCAAAACCAGACCTGAGTCCTCAGTTAGTAGCTAACTAATTCCAACATTTGGAACGGTCGCTTGAACACATTCATTACAGATCAGATGTGAGTGAATTTGATTAATACAGTGTACAGATTATATATTCTAATTATTTTTATATATATATATATATATATATATAGGATTTATTTTAGTAAAATATCAGGGTAAATTTAATATGTTTATGGAGCTTTCCTCGTTTGGCTGTATTTTACTTTTTTATTTCATACACAGTGATTAAATTTACTAATTATATATTACACTGTACCAGTAAAACTAGTAAAACAGTGTGTGTGTGTGTGTGTGTGTGTGTGTTTCGTATTTAATTCTAAAACGTAAACAATCACAAATTTGTAAATCATGTTATTTTTCTGTACTTTCATGTTTTGGCATATACTAGTTTCGTTTCTAAATATTGCGTGGTTTTTTTATCTCAAGTTATTATGTTTTTTAGTTTGTTATTTATAAGAAGCAACTTAGAAAACAACTAGCTAATTAATTTCACTATATTCTAGATTAACAAATTCAAAATATGAAGGCATAAAAGGGAGCCTAATTCATTAAATCGGTTTATGTTCGCTCCATGTAAATTGCGAGAAACAATTGTGCAATCAGTGTTTTATCTGAACTCTGATGTTTTATTTCAGTTAACTGTCGTCATCAAGTCAGGCCCAACGAGTCGAACTCATCATAATATTTATACATGCTGATAGTTTCGACAAGAGGAAGTATTGTAAAAATGAAGTATCTATATCCATATTGAAAATTGTTTTGAGAAACGAGTAAACTAGTTCGTATTCGTTTATTAAAGTAACTCGAGGTAGATATAAAGGATCGAACTTATTTTTGGGTTAATTTACACGGTTTAAACTGCAAACTAAACTTTTAAAATTTGAAGCTGTTCACAGTGATTCAAAAGATTTATAAACGGAAACGGAATTATAAATTTTACGAAATATATATTGTTCAAAAGTTAGATATAAACACTGAAATACATTTCAATAGTATTATTAGTGTTTAAATCATTAATAATGTTCTTTAATAAATGATTAAAACTTGGTGTCAAAATTAGTATTGACTACTTTTTAAACCATTGTTAGTTTTTTTTGTTGTTTTTCCTATTGTAAACAACTCGCTTTTTTATTTTTACACCATTATTGTGTCTAGTCCAAACCCCCTTTTTTAGGCCCCTAATGTTACCATAACTCCTCAAATGTCCCCGAAGATTCCTTTCTGATAACCAGTCTGGTTATTATAGTGATTTTCGCACAAATATTCTTACCGATATTATATACGCTAAATAGAAAGCAATTTTTCATGGAGGAAATGCAATACTCACATAAACAAGTTAAACTGAAGATCAAGAAGTCAAAAATTCTTTTCATTTGGAAACACTGCAAAGAGGACAAGATGTTTTTTTCATGTACAAGATCAGGTAGGATATCGGGAATAATCATGATCTCTACATTATTTCCACTACTGTTTTAAGTTCGAAAGCACATGGGGGTATGTAGTAAATTTACCTATTAGTGTTGTATTTGAGTAATCAAACACTCAGAGATCAAGTACATGTTGCAGGTTGTTTTGTTTATTAATTGGTAAACATTTATTCAAGTTTGTTACAGAGGAATTCATTCAGCTGACCTACATAATGAGTCATGTTTCATAATAAGCTTCGGTTATAATCTGTTAAGGGCTTTTCATTAGTGAGTAATATTTTGAGGGGAAATACGATTATTTGACACATCAAATTTAAAGGTTAACAGTGAATGTTAATTTTAGTGTTCATATTAATTTTCTTGACCTTGACCTATGATATTAAATTAAAAATCGTTTAGCCCAGCAATACACGAGGACAAGGGTTAAGACCAAGGATGTTAAGGACACTTATGTATGAGCGCTGGAGTCAGCACAACGTTCAGTCATGCCCCTTTGCTGAGAATCTGCTCGTCCAGTGAGTGCTGATCTTACATATCCCCAGATGTTTATCTACATACATATTTGTCAAACACAACTGGTTTTTAATTTATTATTCCATTAGAGTTAGTAATACATTTTTAACAATGTAATAATTGTTGATCTACTTTATTGCACAGTTAAGATATAACAAAACGTCAAATGTACTGTTTAAAAATATAATTTGTAAATTTCTCAATAGTGCTTATAGTATTTAATATTTAACTTCATTTACAATGGATTGTTTTTTAATTGGTGTTAGCAAAAGCTTAAAACTATTAAACACAGAAAAAATTTGCTTTCAATGTTTTTGGACACATGGTATTAAAATCTTACATTTTATACTACTATAATATTATTGAAAAAAATACCTTTATACTTATGATTTCATACGTTCTATTAAGAAAGCTCTAGCGCCAGACTGATTATCAGAAACATTGGATATTTGAGAGGTGATACAACATTAGGGGCCTGCAAAATGGGTTTGGACTAGAAACAATAATGGTGTAAAATTAAAAAGCGAGTTTTTTACAATAGGAAAAAGAAAACCTGATTAAAAGAGGAGGTCTAAGACTTGTGAATAAAATTTTTAGTTAGGAGTCAATGCAGAATGTTCTAGTGAACATGTTTGTTCAAAATTGTATATATCGAATATTAAAAATGTACAGAGTAAATAAAATATGTATATAGTTAAGTTGTTTTAGCTATAAATATTTTAGTTTTTTTTTTATTTCTTTTCGAATAATAACTTAACTGCTCAGATAAATGTTTCCAATAACCAAAAAATATTTTAACTATAGTGATCTTTCAAGGCATGTTCATTTCATCCCCAAAACAAAAAAAAAAGAACAAACTTAACTAATTCTACTAGTCGTATCATAATTCAAACAATAAAATATTATATTTTTACCTTTCTCCATAGCAATATGTGTTTTTCATCGTAATGTGACATTTTATATGGTATTTGAGTTTTCCTTAAGCAATCAATGTTTATGAGCTTTCAGTGGAGAAAAGCTGTTACTTTTGTTATATCATTAAAGAATCCGTAATTTTAGGTAATAATATACTATTTATGCTGAACGTATAGGCCAAAAACACCCGTTTAGTATTTTTGTTTTCAAGGTTCACAAAAACCACATCATTAAAATGTATTTTATGCTATACTTGACATTTACTTTAATCATAACCATAATAGATTTTTAGAATAAAACATTCGTTTATACAAACAATAATATGCATAAGGTACAAGCATAATATGACTTCGGTAAAATAAACATAAAGAGATGAATCCTTATCGCCAAAATGATTCATAATGGCTTTTTATACAAGTTCAAAATTACAATTATACAATTATTCAAAAATATTGAGAGTTAATGAGTGACCAAGTAAAAGCAGGGGTTTTCGTCTCTGTACCACACGGGCGCTGTGGCGTCTAGAGGTGACGTGTAGTACGTCGCTCAAAGAGTTAACAAAAACAAAACAAACTTTTTATTATAACAAGATGCAATGATAAAAGTGTTAGTCAGATTATTAATTTAATTTTGAATCGCTATTAAATTATTTTATTCTGAATATCTAATAGTGCCTATTATGCAAGATTTTGACCAATTCAAAATATAAGAGTTTTTTAATTATACTATTAATACATAAATATTGTATGCATTATAACTGACGAGCAAAGTACGGATAATGTTTTGTTGGAGCATACTTGGCTATTGTACACGAGCATTGTTTAATCTTATTATACAGGTATTAATTAAGGTCTAAGAGATCCAAGGTTTTGCAATAATGATAATATAATTCCAGCACACAGTTAGTTGCAAATATCTGCTGAACTCCCTTTGGTATTGAAATAGCTGCTGAATGTTAAAATATTTGTTAAGGAAACTTGGAAGGGTCATGGCGGTTCGAACAGTTGGCACTAAAGAACTTCATTAAAATTTACTATTTCCTTTTTAAAAATAAAAGGTTTGTTTTGGAACTTAACCTACTCATTTAAATTACTTTCCTTTAAGATCATTCTGTGTTTTATAACCATAGTAATAATTCAGAATTATTAAAACCTCTAAAGGGCTTGTATTTTAAAAAATCGCATGTTATTAAAGTTTACAGTTTACAGAAATACTTATATTTAGAATATTCAGTAGTTTTTACAGAGACTCTCAACCTCTCCGACGTATCATTAAGCATACGCGCATGGCACAATGTTCTCTAGATCGAGGATGTGTAATGTTGCCATTAATCCCAACTAACTCTCAGTCAAAGCCAGCCTCAGTTACAAGTAGCCAATTAACTCCAACGTTTGGAACTGTCGCTTGACCCCATTGATTGGCAGAGCAGATGGTAGATACGAGTGAATGATATTAACATTAAGGGTCCGCAGTGCATTTTAAACATCTTTTTATAAAATGTAATTCACTTTTACATTGGTAAAAGGTGACTACTCATATTTACTTAAATGAATCTCTGTTGCAAAAGGTATAACACAACTCATCAATCATTAATTTTCAAGATTATGAAAAAAATTCCTATTTTTTTACAAATCTATTGTATAAAAGGCTGATCTTTATAAAACTAATACACTATGGAAACGTCCAAAATTGTCATGTGTTAAAACTCAAATTTAATGTTTTATTTAGCAAAGTGAAACATTTAGTTAACATTTTGGACTTAATACCGTATTTATCTGAACGATAAATTTGCACATTTTAATAGAGGAGTATTCCAAACTTAAACTCAAGATTTACATACCATGTGCTCCAAATGTTATGCTAACTGAAATTAATTAGAAGAGATACAGAAAATACTAAATAGACAATGATGTACGTAATAACATCACTAACAAATCAATGTGGTAAAGTTGTTTTTTGGTTTGGATAGTTTACTTGCTGCGCTAAAATAAGTAACTTTAGTCAAGGATTTTAAATTTTTTTGTATCTCTTATAGTTTCTAAGATCCCTTCAGCGCGCCCAATATTTGTAACGCACTGCATATTGGGTAAAATAACTGATTAGTTAACTTGAAAACACTATTGTTCTGAAATGCTATAACTTGACGCTATTTTGTTGTACAATATAGTACTAAAGAGCTCCATAACAGAGATATTTTATACCCAGGAACGAAAAATTCATGAAACATATTTCCCACGTGACTTAACCTCCAACGTGAACAGCAGAGAGGGAACTTGAAGAGTGAAAGCTTAATTTATCTGGCATCTGCAGTGGCGTGGGCTTCTTACCGCATCCTGATCTTCCTGAAATATTACTTGTAGTGTTTATAAAACCTTTTAAAAATCTATTCACATTGCCTTCATGCTACTAACAAATATACCATATTTCAAACTGCTATAAAGGGTAGCAATAATTTGCCTCGGAGATTAGGCACTTTAGTGGGAGTGATATACATAATAATAATAATAATAATTTTATATTCTCTTATATAACTTCTTTTAAAGAATACATAATATGAAAAAATAAGCAGTCTAGATGCGGTCATGAAAATACATTTTAATCTCCCTCGTTACAGTACTGGAAAACACAATAAAATCGAAGATTTTTTTATGTTACATTCGATTTATGTTCCGTTTAGCACGAGGCAGCTTAACACATGTGGTAATCGTGTCCACACTGTTGGTAATTATTATGTAGACGGATTGTCGATCATCAAGATTTATTACAGGCAAATTCCCTATTGGTAGTTGGACAAATCTATTACGCGCGCGCGCGCGCGCGTGTGTGTGTGTGTGTGTGTGTGTGTGTGTGTGTGTGTGAGTGTGCGCGCGCGTGTGCTATGCTTTCGTACCTCATGATCAGATAGAGTGGGAAAAACAATACCGTAAGTTATAAGTTCGGTTCACTGAAAAGAATGGATTTTGGTTATGAGAACCGTAAAATAAGATTTTAGAGGCTCGATTAAGAAGGACCGCCGCACACACTGATTTTAACAAGAGTTCACCAGGTTACACATAATGAGTTTATAAACAGTGCATATTCAAATAAAGTGCAGAAAATAAACAGTTACCTTTGTTTTCATGAGGGGTAACCGTAGTCTGCTGTTGTTGAGGGCCAGGTTGTGATCAGGAAGTGTGGAAATAGGCTGCTGTCTTGTAGGCAGGCGTGAAGACGGAAGATGTCCTTCACGGATTCACTCACGCACAATACGACCGAAAACGAATAGTTCATAACACTGTGGCCAGTCCTGTAGAGCACGTTAGACGCGGGTGTCCGGGAACAGAGACGTCCTGGTAGAGATTGCCAATCCAGAGCACTGACTTTAATGTTAATGTAAATGTACAACAAATAGAGATAAACTAATATTTAAGTGAGAGAGTAACACATGGGGCATAAAGTCACTTGTTGAGTAAGTATGGTCAGCAGTGGCTAGAGTGCTATATAAGAGCCCAAGGCAGGACTGAGCGTACACTGAGCAAGCGTGCAGTCGCTTTCAAGGTGGGCATTTGATAAGTCAACCGTTGTGATTGGTTGGTGAGTGTACAGTAAACAGCTGATTCGTGAAACAATGGTTCATTGGTCTGTCACTGTACGTGAATATTTTAATCCAGTTAGGAATGGTATTGTAGGCACTAGGCCGCAGAAAGAGATATAGAATTAATGCAGTATATACAGTTTAGTAAAATAAAGGCAAATATAGAGTATAAATTTCACAAAAGATATATACATAATTATTGTTCAATAAAAGTAGCCTTTTCATATTAGGCAATAAAAAACAAGTTATTTAACGCAATAATACTTAACAGTTCACTATAATAGTGGTTTCTACATTATTAAGGAGAAAATTAGTTATACAGGGGACCCATGTTGGCTGGTGTTCCAGCTCATACAAGAAATATGAGTAAAATACGTTTTCGTTTGACTTTATAATATTATCATTAAATTTTCAATACAATTTTACTTCCGCTTAAAAATTTACCTTTTTAGCAGGTCTGTACACACATATAACTTTTCACATACATAAAAACTGTACATTTTTTAATAAACTCCCCTTCATCAAAATTCTATAATGTAACTTAACCAATATAACACAGAATTCAAACATTCCATATCAAAATACATGTAGTAAGTCATTTCAAGTCCTTACATAGGAAGTGTTCCAACCTTAGAACTCTCCAACCTGTATTTCAAAATGAAACTTAAAATCTATAACTCAATGTAACAATTGAAGCACTGTTTACTTCAACCAATTCAATTAATATCCCCCATGTTTATTAAAACAAAAATTATCACTCTAAAATATCCAAAGTTGCGGGCTGTTCAACGCAATTAACCCGCTAACTTTATACCAATTGGTTATTATTAAGACGTGCAGAATAAAGGTATTTTGGGTTTTAAATATAATTGACATCATATTAAGCTATTCAGCTGTATCAGATTTAAGCATAAGTGGTAATCTTCTTTTGAAGATAAAAACGTTACTCATTAGATTGGTCCGTGATATAAAATAGAATTCCTATAATTAAAAACTGAATGAATACTCTTATGAACGACTCAAAGCTCATTTACATTTTACATCTCTGATAATATGCAAATTTAAATAAAATTTCAAACTGTGTGTTTTGTTGTAATACTAGGCCACAATCTACATATGGAAATGTTTAGTCTAGACTGTTTCTCTGACTTACTTTGCTTGAATATATTCCAGCTCTACAGCACAAGTAAATATTTAATATTATAACAACTTATAATTTGGGATTTTATATTTTTTAATATTTCATTAGCAATCATTTTAGTGATTTTTGCAAACTAAATCACGCGATAGACTCGTCCATCTGTGGTTATCTGTATGTTCTTGACCGAATAACCCTTTGCCTCTAGATAATTATTTGAGTTTTACAAAATGAACTAATAGACCAATATTTTTGTCCCTATGAATTTGGGTTTCTATACCAAACTTTAATAACTTTTAGACAGACATACAGTCAATCCAATTGTCTCTTGACCATTTTAACTTAAGGTCTTTGGACTAAAAGGAAGCTTTTTATTAAATTTCAAGTTTCTAGGTCAATTCCAGGGTTTCAAAAATTATTTCAGAACTTCGAATAAAGAGAATAAAGTTCGAAATAAAGTGTGATTATTTTGACTATGAAGAAGCCATGTGCCTTGTTTCAATTTTGTTTGTTCTCCCTATCAATATTTATCTCACAGGTGAGCAGGCGGACAGATACAGAGACAGACGGGATTCTCTTTGATTTTTTTAGCAAGTAAGGGGTACATTAAAATTGCGTGAGGTTCCCACATATTACTGTTATATATCTATATTGTCATTGTGTTTATATAGCAAAACATACTACATGATATAAAAGAATGTAACAAAACGAGTTCTTACTAATCGAGTAGATATTATTGGCTATGAACAAATCTTTGATCTTATTCAGTGAACTGAAACTATATTGTTATTCCTCAAGGCATTATCCTTTTCAAATATATTGAATATATTATTATTAGGCGTGAGGTTAATAACTTTAACGTTTTATTTTAAACCCAACCATGAATAAACATCTTACATAGAAAATCATTTAGAGAAACCAGATAAAACAGTTTTTCAGGATTACGTTTTCTTAAATTGTGGTTTTACTCACAATTGGAAGGAGACATTACTTTTCTTAATTGATTTGGGAACCACGTACATATGAGAAGAAAAATTAAAAATCCGTCTTAGAGCAACGGTATGGAAGTCAGTGCGGAGATTACTTAAAGTATCTCAAAGTTAATGTGGGCTTCCTAGTCTTTCAAGATAAAAAAAGTTCCTACAGGCGTCTTTTTATGCGTGGCATAGACACCAAGACAGAATAAGATTCGGACTCGTCATCTTTTTAATGACTATAACTTACCTTATAAAGAATCGGGCAACTTTCAATGAGGAAATAGTCTATGAGTTCTCCTGTTAGAGGTAATTTTGAATCCGGTAGGACTTGTGGTATAGGGTCGAATGTATTGAGTTATTTCAATTTAGTCACTATGTGCCCACAGAGTTGTTTCAGGTTACATCAGTGTCCACAATAAGCTCATCTAAGAATTCTTAGATATAGCAAAAAGCTACAAGACGGAATATTTTGCAGATAATTTTTAAATCGACGGCTGTAACTAAGATGATAGATGCTAGCAAATACAAAGTTACTCATACACATGGAATCTGTTCTAGAGCAATGTGGTAGGAGAGAGACCATAAAATACAATTTTCAACTAAACATAGATTACCCCACTGGCAATTTGAAAGGTGTTTAACTATTATCAGGATTTCCCTAAAATGTTTTTGAAACATGACAAGAAGTAACGAGATAGAATATGATGCCTGAATGAATCTTTATTTTTATTGCTATCGTTTATCGATTAAGAAATATTTCATCTACTCTGCTTTGGGGTGCCAATACGTGTTGTTTTTTGTGAGTTCGATTGAAGTAGGAATCCAATCCATAGCAGCGAAAGACAATATAGTACGTTAATTGCACTCTAAACCAATACAACAATAGATGTAGTACTGATGTCAAAAGTGTCATTGCTTTATCTTTAAACGTTCAGAAAATAACAAGCCTTTTTGCGACTTTACGAGCGAATTGTATAGGAAAAATGAGATTAGGGTTTAATACATTTTAAATAAATTTATGTATATATTGATAAAGAGGGCATTAGTGTGAGTAGGCTGAACACGTATGTTGATAATGCTTTCAATTCATAAAACCGTATTAACTAACACAAAGACAGTTTTCATTTGCCATTTTAATAATTGCTGTTTATACAAACTGTATTACACAAATATAATTACTTAATTTTACCGGTATTTACTCTGCAGTAACTTCTAGTTATTGAAAAGTATGAAATTCTGAAGTTAAACTGTAACCTAGTTGCCGAATACAGTGAACTTTAATAAAACATTGGTTATCGAGTGAATACAGATTTAACAATCATCTTTCGTAATTTATACGCAGTGTACAATAGCAGGAAAAAACTAATGAGTCACCTCTCTTTTTCACGTCCCCCACTAATTTACTTGTTTATTAAAATCCTGGATTTTAATGCAATCGCTTTTAGTTCAATCAATCTTCAGAAAAATATTAATAAAATTGTGAAATATTATTTATTAGGCATATTTTGTATAATACTATTCATAATACTACACATGCTTCTCAAATTCAAATAAAAAAATTATGTAGGAATATAGATACAATTTATCTAGTTTTACCCCATTATGATTATTATGGAAGGAGAAAGAGGGAATAAATTAAAAATATTATTACATAATGTTAATGCAGTACGTTTGGAAAACTGACTCAGGCTTAATTCGATTTCAGTACCTATTTTTTTTTTATTTTACTTTAGGCAAGTCAATACCATTCTATTTCCGCCGTATAATACTTTAGAACTACAAAATATTTACATTTTGAAGTTATATAAAGGTTATTTTATAAGTTAAAACTCAAAGTTGATTTACAAAAAAGTCGAGAGAAATAAATTTAAGTTGATAATTAGTTGTTTGTTTAACTAATAATTATTATTCAGCTTCAATAAACCATGAGTCGTTTAAACTTAATGCAAAATACGTATGTTCGTATATACTACTATAATGTTTCATTAGACACAATATGACTATAACGACTTGGATTGTAGTTATTAATACTCCACAGTATTATTATTTCAATTATCAATGAGACATCCAAGACGATATAAAATATTATTTGATTAGTAAGCTCCTAGTGACTATTAAGTACAATTTATTACTAAATTTGTTAAATATAACCAAAAGAAGGGCGAAAATTATGAGTTGGTGCTTTTATACTCCCCCCTCTAATCAACTTTGCTGGACATTCGCGGTGTTCTCTCATTGGTCCAGCTGTATCAAACGAGGTGAACACTAGTCGTAACAAGACAAGTTCTAATCAATCCGAGGCAGTCAACCGCCTTCCTAACAATTTAAAACTACCAGTCCTAACTTGCCAAAGGATTACATGTTCGTTTTTACCCTGACTTTTCAAAATCTAATTTAGAATTAAATCCCAATATTTCGTTGCCAAAATTGTACGTTAATTCAAGTTTTAATAAAAAATATAAACCAATGTAGCTTTAAAAACGCTACAATTGTCATACTAATTGGATGTTGCTTAAAAGTAATAAAATATAGTAAAAAAGAATAAGAATTCAATTTTATATTCCTCAATAGTTATATTATATGAGTTACAAATCGTGAACGAACTGTGCAGTTTCTCTTGGCTAGAACGCCTGTTAATGTTAAAAATTGTGTTGATTGATTTTCTACAAAGTTGAAATATATTTTTATACTATAAGGAATACAATATATAAATATTAATAACACACAAATTTAGTAAAGTTAGCTCTGTAATTACATTTTGGTAATTTATTATGATTTTCTTAGTTCTGATTCAGACGGGGCTAGCAAACCAACAGCTGGCCGTGAAATATATTATATTTCTAAAGACCAGAATATAAAATACAAAGATTTAGTTTGATTTCGTTTTAAAGTGGATACCTGGGTAGTTGGTGTTTTGAACTATTATTACGCGGAATAGTTTCACATACTTTTCTAACTGGTTTTAATAATTATTCAACTATCAAATCTAGCTGTCCAATCATCCATTTTTAAAGTCGAAGTTTTGAGTTTTATTCTAATAGGCATAGATGTTGCATTTTCCATCGTAAAACAATAATTTATGTCCACTGTTTACGTAAGTAATCAATAGCAGTGAAGGTTATGAAAATGTAAAGTGTGTTCGACATCAATTTACTGGAGTTAGAAACAATAAAATTTTATGTGAGCAATAAACGAATATAACTATAACGCTTGTATCAAGTGAGGCAGCTGCTCGGTCATATATGTGTTGAAGGCTTATTTTGAATGTATGGACCGCTTGAAGTTTTACTATTTAATAAACAATACGTTATCTTGCAATATAGTGTAACAGCAAACTTTGATGGTAACTAATTTTGTTATATTGCGTATACTTATAAAACTGAAGCTACATATACGATTAATAAGTTTAAACACAGCATTTAAATACGGAACAATCTCACAAATAAGCAAATTAGGAGTATGCAAAAGTCTTCCTTTGATATTGAAATGACTACTGACTATTAAATATTTACCAATGGACGGTCCGGTGGGTTAAGCATCAGTTAACTTTATAAACCGTTATAATTTCCTTTTAATTTATTAATAGTATTTTATTTTCTTTATTTAAAATTGATTATTGACCGTTATTGTTGGAAATAAAACCAGATCTCTTAAACTAAAACATTACAATTACTCAGTGTGGATAGCATGTTATAAACTATGTCATAACAGTACTTTAAGGCATGTCATGTGTACTGGGCCAGAACTCTGGCTTTCGTAGTTTGAAATTTTACACGTATGCTGGAATATCTGACGTAAAATTTATTTATTTTTTTACCTCAGGGGTTTTATCTCCATAGAGTGTGCTTGTTGAGTTACATTTATTCAGTCTTATTATATTTTGTATTTTTAATGCCTAACAATGAATAGGAAAATATATGTTTCTACATTTTTGTAACTTTGTGTATATTTTAAAAAGTTTTATTATTTGAAAATAAATAACTTTTATAGCAATTCTTAAAATACCACTCACAAAACATTTTCTAACATAATGCATGCTTTACGTAGTAAATAGTTCATAGTGAGAGGGAAATAGCTCTTAAACAACAACAACGCAGGTCGGATTTACAACGGATATCCTTAGTTCTGAGAGCTTTATTACAACAAAGAGGATGCGAAAAGGTCTGTAAAATGTACTCCTGCCTCGGGATATTACCCCATTCTAGTCCAAAAAAATATTATTTTATTATATTAGTTTTATTAGATTATATATGGTAATTCTCATTTTCATTGTAACTACGTTTTTATTAAATACGTTTATGGTGTGTTATAAGATTATAAATGCTATGTATTTTACTTTATGTTGTTCATATAGCTAACGTATTAAATTCCAAATCGTTAAGCGGTAATAGTTATGTTTCAATATTAGTGCACAGTTTTTAAATATCACTAATCAATAACAGTTATAAGCTTTTGATCTTTATCACTTAGATGATTGAAATTTGTGACTTTAATTTTTCAACTAAACAAACATTTTTCAGTTTTACTTTTATACTGGTTTGGTTAAATTGAGAAGAAAAGGCTTTATAGACGTACGTAGTTAGTAAAACCCTTAATAACAAAAGCTTTTCAGAAGGTTTTATAATCCAATGGTAAAGTTAGTACAACTCCCAAATAGCTCAGTGATGCAATTATCAGAAATTGAAATATAGTATTGCGTGTTATTGGTATATTGACTTAAGTAGTACTGAAGGGACTGAATGAAACATTCAGAGCATCATATATCCATCAGTAAACTTTTTCTTATCTTACCGCATTGTCAGCCCTGTTTTAGCCAATATTTTATATGTAACGAAAAGCAGCAATAAGTGTATAACTGAATAGTGAATGTTGCAGGAGAATATTCCTCCAGTTCGTAATAAATAATATTACATACTTACATTATTTTTTAGCTTATTGAACTTAACGGGTTTAATCTGTTATGTTTTTGTATGTACTTTTCAAATTATTGTTAACTTAATTAAATAGTTTGTATTAAAACACTAAAATGAATATTTACACTCTTAAATAAATTTTATTTAATTTAGCAAAATCATGTCCAAAAATTTATATATATATATATATATATATATATATATAATATATATAAAATTTAAAATAATGTAATTCATAATAAAATAATGAAAATAAAATAGTAAAATATTTCTTAACCTATGAATGTGTCAGAATAAGAACAATATTTATTAATAAATTATACACAAGATAATTTATAAACTAAGATTAATATTCTTAATTTTAGTAAATATGGTTTGCCACATAGCAAACATAAGGATAAAGCCATCAAGCAGAAATAACTTATAAAATAGTTTTTCTGTAGCTATGTAATAAATACCCAAATAAATAAAAGGTTAGAGAAACGTTTGAGATTTTCTAAAAATGTTAATTTTGGAGTGAGGTATAAATTTTGCTTTTTTTAAAAGGAAACAAATGTTTTAATCATAAAAATTTTAATGCCTTAATAGTATCAAAAGAAAACGCGTCATTGCTTTTCTGTAATAATTTATTTTATAATTTTCAAATTTTATTATAGGTATCTTTTCATAGTAAAAATCTTAAAATAAAGGTCAAAGTATATAATATTATTATAAACGTATTGCAGAATAGGTATTTGCGAAAAATAAAATAACGTTTGCTTATTAAAAATTAATAAAGGTTATGAAGTACAGTAACTTAATTAGCTAAACCGAAATAAATTAAGCATTACATAATTCTTTTCTAAGCGGAGCGAACAAAATAATTATTTTTATTTTTTGTTTTACACACACTTAATGAGAAAGCTTCTAAATAAATATAATTTTTTTTAACACCCTATTATTTTGAATTATCTTCATAAAAAACATATCTATTAGAACTGTTTCCAAACACAAATAATACGTCATGAAAGGAATTATTCTTTAATGAATATTTCTATTATTGATGTTATTCCTTTTTACCTTTAACTTATTGTTACTTAATTAAAGTTATAACTATATAGAATGTATCAAAGTTTTTAAATCACTACATAATTTAAATCTATTAAAACTGTTATAGAAAATCCAACATTAAGAAATATAAAATTTGGAATACTCCACATCTGGATAAATAACCCAGGCTTTCAGAAATAAGAATATTATATCCGTACTTAAACAATAAACTATTCAGAAAATTAGACTAGACTAGACTAGACTAATGAATGCCATTGTTATTGAACATTATATTTCTTCCTGTTTGAGATATCAATGATATTTTAATAAAAGTTAACACAGATAGCAAATAATTTTTGATATTATCTAGTTAAAAGAATGCTTAGTTTACAATATTGAACGATTCTGTACTCAAAAGTACACACCTGAATTGTTTACAAAGCAATATATTATTCATTACACTTTGACTTGGATGAATTTATCCCAATTATATTGATTACATTTGAATTTTGTGTATGCAATTTTAAACCTGAAAAGAAAAAAATTATGGTTGCCTGTAAAGTCGGTTTTACGGGCGAAGATTTTACGTGACAACGTCTTTTTCTCGGTAGAATATTTATTGATATGAATATTATTAAATTGCACAATAGGAACAAGGAATTGAATGAAAATTAAGAATTGCACAAATTTTAACTATAGAAATATATTTTGTTTACTAAAACATTGTACATAATTTGAAATTAATTAAAATTTGTTATTGAAAATGGTAAAGTTGAATAAAACATTTACTAAAATTGGAATTTGAAATTCTTGCTAAACACAGTTAAATTCTAACTTCGCGCGTGGTGATTGGTCGGTTTAGTTCGTTTGTTTGGTCGCACTGTTATGACAGGTAAGAGGTTATAATTTGTTATTTTACCTGTGTTTACCTAATGTTTGACTAGCAATACGCGCTGTTTCTTCTCAATCGTCCTATCTAGGATAATTAATGTTCGTATTTCAAAGTTTTAAAATCTATTGAGCATAATTTATGTCCTACTGATACATAGTAAATAAATACTAGGAAAGGCGATTAAAATGTAAATTATGTTCGATATCAATTTACTGCAGATAAGACAATAAAAAGTTTATGTAAACGAATCTAATGTTTTCGTTTCTATCACGTGATGCAGCTGCTCGGTCATATACGTTGTGAAGGCTTATTAAATTATTTTATATGTTTCATGTTCAAAAACATGGGCCGCTAGTTTCTGTATTATTTAATCAAAATACTTTATATTATAAGATATTTTAGCAATTGTGTTCGTAATACACAGGTTTCATTGTTCATACATATAAAACTTATTTATAAAAGCTATATATACGATTAATAAGTTTAAACAGTATGATGAAATAAACAGAAAAATGTTACTAACAAAAAATCAAATTACGGATATACAAACCTCTTACTCCACTATTGAAATGACTAAATATTAAATCGTAACCAGGGGATGGTCTGGTGGTTTAAGCATCTGTTTATTTGAATAAACTGTTATAATTGAATTTTTATTTATTTATAGTATTGTATATTCTTAATTTAAAATTGATGATTGCCGATAGTTGTTTGGAAAAAACCCAAATCTATAAAACTAAAAACACTCACATTTTATACCTCTCCAAACCAACCACATCAGAATCTTTATTTAAGATGGATAGTTTTTATTCAGTGTGAATAGCATGTTATAAAAATATGTCATCAAAGCATTTTAATGTGTGTTATGAGTACTGGGCCTGCACTCTGTGGTTCATAGTTTTGTAATTTTACATGCAATTACGCTTACGAGTATATAAGAGACGTGCTTGAATTATTTTGGTGTTAATCTATGTTACTTTTGATGACTTAATCACCAAGAGAAGCACACTCTTCAGCCAGATTTATTAATACTTTGTACATCTGCAGAATAGGAAGAAGAGAATAGATTTAAATCGTCTAAATACACGTAACTGTGCAAAGGTAAAATGTATTTTTATACCGTACATTTTTAGTATCATTGCGTGTCTTTTAAAATTGTTTTTGTATTTGTAAATTAAATAACTTATTTTTTATAACACTTTTTAAATTATTGCTGACTAAAACTTTTCTAACCTAAAGCGTGGTTTACATAGTAAATAGTTCATTGAGAGAGAGGAATAGCTCTTAAACAACTAGAACGCAGGTTGGGTTTTCAACGGATATCCTTAGGTCTGAGAGCTTTATTGCAACAAGGAGGATTTGAAATGTTGATCAAATGTGCCTCCTGTCTTGGGATACTATCTCATACTAGTACATAAAATATCTACAGCAAATAAATGTATAAGTATACAGTGATTTTGGAAATTTGCAGCAGAATATTTCTCCAGTTCATAATAAATAATAGTTACATATTTAAATTATTTTTTAGCTTATTTCAATTTAACGGGTTTAATTCGAATGTCATTAAATATATTCTTATCAAATTAGTTTTAACTTAATTAAGTAGTTTGTATGACTACCCTAAAGGAATTTTTTACATTCCGAAACAATTTTTATTTCATTTAGCAAAATCATTTTTAATAATAAATTAAATAATTTTTAATTAATATACTCCCTAATACAATAATTATCTTTTATAACTTATGAAAGTAAGTCAGAATATGAAAAATTAATTGTAAATAATTTGTCACAAACGTAAACCTACAATAAATATTCTAAATTTTAGTAAATATGGTTTGCCACATAGCGAATATAAGGATAAAGCTATCAAGCAAAATAACTTACAAAATACTTTTTCTGTTGTTAAGTAATAAATACCGAAATAAATAAAGGGAACGAGAAACGTGTTGAGATTTTTTTCAAAATGTTGATTTTTGAGTGAGTTATAAATTTTACTTTGCTTAAAATAATATTAATTTTTCAACAATACACGTTTTCATATCTAAATAGTATAAAACTAAAATGCTTTGTTACTATTCTGTAACAATTTATTTTATAGCTTTGAAATGTTATTATATATCTTTTTCATAGTAAGAATGTTAAAATAAAGGTGAAAGAATATAATATATCCTACACGAATTGCAGAATAGCTGTTTGTGAAAAATTAAATCACTTTGCTTGTTAAAGATTAATAAAGATTATGAGTACAGCAAACTGAATGAGCTGAACCGAAATAAACTAAGCTTAACATAATTCGTTTTTTAAGCTAAGGCAAACAAAATCATAATTTATATTTTTGTTTTACTCACCTGAAAACCCACTGCAGTATGTAAATTACAAGAAGTAGTAAGAATGAATTTTTTAAATTTAGATTTAATAAGAAAGCTTCTAAATAAATAAACTTTTTTTGTGACACCCTGTTATTTTGGATTATCTTCATCAAAGAAAAACATATATATTACAACTATTAACAAACACAAGGAATACGCTATAAAATGAATTATTCTGTAATGCGTATTTATATTAATATATTTATTACTTTTTACTTTTAACTTATTGTTACTTAGTTAGGGTTAGTACTATATAGAATGTAAAAAAGTTTTTAAATGACTAAATAATTTCAATCTATTTAAACTGTTGTATAAATTTCTAATTTATAAAATATAGAAGATTAAATTAAATACTCCATATCTGGATAAATAACCCAGAATATCAGAAATATTAAATTTTATATCCGTACATAAAGTATACAATTTTTCAGAAAATTATACTTGATTACTGAATGCTGGTCGTTGATATTAAACATTTAATTGCTTCTTGTTTAATAAATCAATTCTATACATAGTTGATATTATCTAGTTAAAAGAAAGCTTTAGTTAAAAATATTAAATAATTCTGTACTCTCCAGTACACACCTGAATTAATTTTACAAATAATATATTATTCATTCCACTTTGACTTAGATGAGTTTATACCAATTTTATTATATTGATTATATTTTAATATTGTGTATGCATTTTTTAACCTGAAGAGAAACATTTAAACCTCTAATTGCAGTGTTGTATGAAAAAGTTCTGAAAAACATGTATACTGATCATATTAAATGATCCCCTTTGTTAAAAACCACGCAATTGTTTTAAGTATTTCCAAAAAAATAAACCAATACGTAGTATTAACTTTAAGAGTAACTTTTGTATTTAAAATACGATATGATAGGTTTATGTTATTTGTATTGCATGTGCTTGAGGACTATGTTTAACTATTTAGTAGATTTCTTTTCCTTTAATAGTTAACATTTTTTCTTTCATTAATTTTAAAGACTATGGAAATCATTATTTGATTGACAAAAAATGTCTACTAAAGAACAAAGTTTAGAAAGAAGCAATACTTTTTTAACCATTCAGCAGTAATTAAAACATTTTCACAATCATAACCATGGAAACGTGTCAAAATAGTTTTGATAAACAATACAGTGTCTGCATCCACAAAAAAAAAACACACACACATAAACATATAAATACGTGGGGAAGGGATTTTTTCATGGATTAGGTATTAATATGACAGCCACTACAAGCTGTAAATGTTTTTAATTAACCTGTATAATTAAAAGTAATTAGAAGTTTTCAAAAATTATTTTAATAATTAATTAATTAAATCTGTTATTTACATATTATATTGTAAAAGAATACAATGTAACTTAAGAATAACTCATTATGTCCTGTTAGCATAAGAGCGCAATCTTTCGACATGGCTAAAGTTGTCGGAAAACTCATTTCCCCGGTTTTGTCGCGTAAAGTAATATATTGTGCGCGCCCTCCTTAAAATAAGTTTAAAGGGTTTCCTTGACGAAAGCCTTCTCTTTAGACGTTTCCAACGAACTCAATAAACGTCATGAATATTACATACTTCTACTTTTTATAGCCTGAAATGTACTAAGTTTTCCAAAAAATACTTATGGATGATAACATACACGACGTTTTATAAAGAAGAAATTTTAAGAGATAAATCATTCGTCAAAGTCATTTGAGATGGTATACAAAATAATTTTTTCTAATGCTAAACTTTGTCATCTGAGAGCCAAAGTTTTTATACGTTTAGCCTACCATGCAAACATTTTAAACACACGCCGTACTTCCGGTCAAAGAAAGCGGTTTCTTTATTTTTTCTCTGATTTTTATCTTCTCTGCTTATAGGACTTCAGTGACCATTCTGTATAAGGATAGGTTAATAAATGTAAGAACAAAACCTAGAATACAACGCTCTATCAATTCACATCTTATTCGAAATCCAAGTATGGGCGTCTTCTTCTTCATCTTTACAATATTAAATCAAATCATGTTTTATTTCCTTAATAATAACAATTTATGATTTAAAATCATTGTAAACCTTTTTAGTCTCTAAAAGTTGTCATTATAAAACACGCAAACATTTATATTAAGTCAATGCGCATTTTAATAATCCTTATAATAAAGAGCTGTTTAAAAACTATACATAAATAATTTACAACTTTGGTAAGAAAATGCTTTTTTTCTCGACTAGAGTTTATTTTTTCCATACAACGTTAAATTCGCCAAGTGTCATAATTAGATTTTTTTCATTGAAACAGCGAACAATAATAAATAAAGGAAAGTTTTTATAATTGGACGTTTTTTATTTTAATATGGAAAAAGTTTTTAAATATGAAATGAAGGTGAAAGCTTCCACATCAAGAGTTTTAAACATAAATATGTTATTTTTAATTACAATATGTAAGACGTTTAAAAAATTTTATGGTTGCCTGTAAAGTCGGTTTTACGGGCGAAGATTTTACGTGACAGCGTCTTTTTCTCGGTAGAATATTTATTGATATGAATATTATTAAATTGCACAATAGGAACAAGGAATTGAATGAAAATAAGAATTGCACAAATTTTAACTATAGAAATATATTTTGTTTACTAAAACATTGTACATAATTTGAAATTAATTAAAATTTGTTATTGTAAATGGTAAAGTTGAATAAAACATTTACTAAAATTGGAATTTGAAATTCTTGCTAAACACAGTTAAATTCTAACTCCGCGCGTGGTGATTGGTCGGCTTAGTTCGTTTGTTTGGGTCGCACTGTTATGACAGGTTATAATTTGTTATTTTAAATGTTTGACTAGCAATACGCGCTTGTTTCTTCTCAATCGACTGAATTACGATTGATTGCAGAGTGATTTAAAACTAATAATTTACTTAACACTATCAACATTTGTCAATAGTATGACATAACCTATAAACTCAGTTTCTCAACTTTTGTGTCAATCTAACAATTAATCAATCAATCATAGTTTACGATAATGAAAATATCAGTGTAGCAATTATTTACCTTTATTGTTGTAGTTGTTGTAAATGACGAATCTAAGCACATCCACATTTTCACGAATAAAACATAGTTATCTGCTTTATCCCGTGCGGCGGACCCACAGTTATCTGCTTTATCCCGTGCGGATCCCGTGCGGCGGACCCACTGGACGGGCATCGTAACGTTACCGGGCGTTTACACTTTTTCATGAGTGACTCCGAGCCGCAACCTAATTTAAGACGTTGTCACGTCAATAAATTTAAAACCTCAATTTTCAGTGTTGTATGAAAAATTCCAAAACGTGTATCTATTCATGTAAAATGATCCTCTTTGTTCAAAACCATTAAGTGTTTTAAGTATTCCCCAAAAATAAACCAATACGTGGTATTAACTTTAAGGCTAATTATGTGTTTAAAATATAATATGATAGGTTTTGATATGGACGAGTATATAACAAATTTTTGGCAATCGAAATACGTGTGTAATGTTATTAATATATTACAATGCGCTTGAGAACTTTGATTAAGTATTTATTAGGTACTTTTCCTTAGTAGTTGAGATTTTTTTAAATACTTTTTAAAGACTCTATAGAAATCATTATTTGATAGATAAAAAAGTTCTACAAAAAAATTGAGAATTAAATTTTGTATAAATTCTGCTTTAATAAAACATTTTCACAGATATAGTTATAGAAACGTGTCAAAATAGTTTTTGATAAACAGTACAGTGACTGCATCCACAAACAAACACAAGAACATATGAATAAGGATTGATATAATTAAACTATAAACTATAAAAACAATTAGAAGTAGGAGAAATGGATTTAATAATTAATATCTATGAAATGTTTAAGAGTGTAAAAGTATATAATGTAACTCCAGGATAGCTCAGATTCAATTATGTCCTGTTAGCATAAGAGCGCAATCTTTCGACACGGCTAGAGTTGTCAGGAAACTCATTTCCCCGGTTTTGTCGCCTAAAGTAGTATATTGTGCGCAACCTTAAAATAACTTTAAAGGGTTTTCTTGTTGAAATTCTTCTCTTTAGAAGTTTCCAATAAACTCAATAGACGTCATCAATAATACATAGGTACTTCTCCTTTTATTCCTTGACACGTACAATGTTTGCAAATACTTATGGATGATTATATCCACGTGATTGTATAAAGAAGGAATTTTCAGAGATAATTCATTCGTCACAAACAATTGTCATCGTATAAAATAATTTCTAATGGTAAACTTGGTAATCTGAGAGCCAGATTATTCCTACGTTTAGCAAACCATGTAGAAGTTTTTAAGCACACTTCTTACTTCGGGTCAAGGAAGGAGGTTTCATTATTTTCATCTAATTGTTATGACCGTCTTCCTTTTAATCTTTACAATATTGAAACAAATCTTGTTTTATTAGTTTAAAAATCGTTGTAAACTTTTAGTTTCTAAATGATCAGGAAACATTCATTGATATT
This sequence comes from Homalodisca vitripennis, assembly GCF_021130785.1. NCBI lineage: Eukaryota > Metazoa > Arthropoda > Insecta > Hemiptera > Cicadellidae > Homalodisca > Homalodisca vitripennis. The sequence continues at coordinate 52,777,433 of NC_060213.1, read as the reverse complement.
TAGTTTAATGCCCATTTAATAATCCTCATATTAAAGCATTGTAAAAAACTATACATTTACATCATTGATAGGAATTGTTTTTTTTTTCTTAACTAGAGATTATTTTTCCATACAACTTTAAGTTCGTCTAGTACCATAAATAGATTTTTCATTGGAACTGTGAACAATAGTATATAAAGGAAAGTTTGTATAATAGAACGTTTTTATTTGTACGATGAACAAGTTTTTAAGTATGAAATTAATTAAACGTTTACACGTCATAAGTTTAAACAGAAATATGTTATTTTTAGTAGCATCTATGATAATAAAAGTATCCATTTTTTGCAATGTATAAATAATTGGAGAGAGAAAGAGGTTTTATTTTTTGACGGTTCAAAGCTTGACTAGGACAAAAAATATCAATACTTTTACTGGTTCATGTACCACTTTAATTAATCATTTAATTTTATATGCCCCTCAAGTCTTAATTTAAGATTGTTTTTGTTTTGTTACTGAATTTGAATAAACAAACTAACAGTTTTTCATTATTATTCCTTATCTAACACCATGTAAAATTATTAAATCAATGGTTGGTTACAAGGCTATAACAATCACAAGGGCATTATTCGGCACATTTGGTTGACTGGCGGCAGTACATTCATAGAATGGTTTGTGGCCAATTCCCATTAATCCACCAGACTTATGGGCTTATCAATAAAGCTTTCCAGAGCATTCTGGTTATGACGTTTCCGTTTATTATCTGTGTACAACTCATTTGTCGTAGATTTCTCATAAACTAATATGCTTTATATCTGCTATTCCAAAACATAAGTCGACTTTCTTGTTCGGTCAAATAAATTACTTCTAGTTTTAAATTAAATTCTTGAATATATTTTAATACTGTATCTGCCATCCAAAAATTAAATACTCTAGATATTTTAAACATACACACACATACCCATATATTTAATGTATATATATATATATATACATTAAATTGTATAAATTATATATATATATATATATATATATATATATATAAATTGTATAATGTAAATATTATTATTAACATTATACAATTTAATGTAAATAAAAGTCGTTTGACAGGTGTTTGGTCTCCCGATCATATGTTAGTTTGCTTATTTAAACGCATATGTGACAGATACGGCCAAATACAAAATAATTGAATCGGAAAAAGTAAGCTCTCTGTGGTGTAATGGTAGCACATTTACCCGGCAAGTGAGAGATCCGGGTTCGACTCTCGGCGGAGCAAGTACTTTTTGTGATTCAATGTTTATTGAAATTATATATATATATATATATATATATATATATATATATATATATATATTTATATTTTAACACGTGAAAAGGAGTTACAAATTGAAAACGTTGAACGTGCAGTGTCTTTTTTTTATTTCTCTAAAAAAACGGGAGAATTTTGCGAATATTTTACCTACAATCAGAGTGTTAAATTTCTTTTGCTCTTTCTTGAAATGCAGTTCATACAGTTTGATTAATTTTATATATGAGGCTTCTCGATATATGTATCTCTTCTGAGACGCTGACGATTCACCTACAATGGAAAATGTACGCTAGGATCTTTGCATGTCAATGATCCCAGGTGCTTGCGCATGGTTAGCAACAATACATGAGCGATACCCCTTCTGAGAAGAGATCTCTGAACGCATTATCCACATCGCGACCTGCTTCACTTTCACAAAATCAAGTATGAGCCTAGGAGGAGAAGATTCTCCTACTTTGGCTCTAATTTAAACAATAACCTACCTCGAAACTTTAAACTTCGTACTGTACCTATACCTTTAATTAAGAAAAACATTCAAAACATGACTTTAGAGTGTTTTATCGAACTGGTTTGATATTCTCTTTATATTTGTCTGTGATGTAGGCCTAAATAGTGTAAGATTACTAGAGTTACTCTCGAAGACAGTTTTATTAAGAAACGCTTGAATAAAGCATTTTTATTTGTCTTTTTACTTTGAAACCACGCTGTGCGTATTTTTTACTTGAACATTACTCAATTACTATTCTCTCAACGTGTCCCAATTCAAGCTGCATGACCTACTTAACTTTCAAAACTAATAACTAATGTTGACATAGGGACATGAAACTCGTAACAAAGATAGATCTTTAATCACCTAGTCACTCCAAGTCTGAGTTAAAAAGTAAACATAGTTTATTGTGTCACGTATATCAGTTATTTGTGATCTCTGATAACTTACTGATATACTGATACTTACTGATATCTAAGAAAGAGTCTTTATATAAGAAAGAGGACATTAATATAATTAATAAAAAAGTATAATTTTGTTTGAATGTTCTATTTGGTTGGTAAGGGAAGTCGAAAGACTTGTTATATGGTAAATATCAACTGAAAACCCTTTCAATTATTTGATTATATTTACTCCCTGAATAATTTAAGATATTTTTTAATTTAAAAACCCTAACTCTAAGCATACTAAATCAATTAGTTTTCTCAACTCTAAAAGCCACACAGAAAATTAAAATCTATGGCGATGAAGAGCATAATTATAGCGCTCCAGTGTTGTTTGAAGGAAATCAAACCAATTTTAAAAGCTACGTCTTACCCCATAATATTTTGTCCAAGTAATCACTCGTAAGCACGTGAGAACACAATATTTTAACTAATAATCGATTTTGTTCAGGGTAAATTCTGTAACTGGTTTCAGAAAATCTAAGTTACATAGAGCAAATAGTTTCTAATGTAAAACAGTTTAATATGGTGATGTTACAAAACAACATGTCATCAGTTCTTTTTAATATATATATATATATATATATATATCAACTTGCATATGTACTTGCTCAATCTGCTGTAAACAAACACAGAACTTTGACTAGCTCATGTAAAAGGTTAAGAAAATAAATTTGCGACCTTGTTAATAGTTTTATTAAAAGAGTGCTTTGTTTAAACATAGCGAATCGTTACCACCATAAAATACTATTCATGGCTTTTGACTAAAATAAACGTTTTTTTAATGCAACATTCTGGTATTTTACAACATTGTATGAATGAACATATACATAATCGTAGGCATACATACATATTTAAACGTATATGTGACGCATACGGCCAAATGCTAAATAAATGAATGATAAAAAGTAAGGGCTCTGTGGTGTAATGGTAGCACATTTACCCGGCAAGTAAGAGATCCCTCGAGTCCCTCCAGAACAAGTACTTTTTGTTATTCAATATTTATTGACATTTTATATACAAAAATATATATATATATATATAAATATGTGTGTGCGTGTGTGTGTGCGCGCGTGTGCGTGTGTGTGTGTGTGTGTGTGTGTGTGTGTGTGTGTGTGTGTGTGTGTGTGTGTGTGTGTGTGTGTGTGTGTGTGTGTGTGTGTGTGTGTGTGTGTGTGTGTGTGTGCAAATAATCAATACTCTCTTCCCACTATGGGAAAGCGTGTTTTTTTTATATGTGGGTTAACTTATTACAGATACATTGCAATCAAAAATCTACATTGTGAAATTCTAGTGTTAATATCTGAGCTAAAATATGACAGTATATTACTAGGATTTAGGTCATCAGCCATGGGTATATGTTACTAAAAATTACGGTTAGTTAATATTACAATCTTTCTTAAATGTATGAAAACCTATTACCCTTTCTAACCTATCATCGTCAATAACTAAATTTAAACAAAGTGGTAAGGCCAAACTTCCATAGATATAGTCGATAGGAAATTTCCCATTTTTTTAAAAGAGTCATTTGAATATGTTTATTAATTTAATCATTTCTTAGCTATTTTACTAGGCGAAACTCCCTAAATCACTAGAACGTTTTTACATAAAGGTTTAAGGTAACCGGCAAGCCTTTTTTGTTAAACTTGTTATTCGTTTTATACCTCTTAAATATGCTTGGAAAGCCTCTATAAGAGCTAAGTTATCAACGTTCAATAAGCTGCCCAACCTGATCAACAACAGCGATATCTTCTTTAAATAAACTTTCCTCAGAATATCTTGAACCCTTACGTACGATCGTGGTCGATGAATTGAGCTTTGGACGTGGCAAATTATTGGACACTAGTATTAACACGGGCGGTCAAGAGAGTTATTAACAGATAGTATAAATTCAATTACAATAATTATTTAAATATTTCAGGAGAATATATTAATAGATTAGGTTTTAGGGAATTATTTTTTATGTTTACATAAAAAGTTAAACTTAACCCTCTTGTATTACTATGTAATCATCTTAGGTTATTGTATACAGCCACGTATGTATGAATAAAAACATTTTTATACATATTAAATACATTCCACAGTGTATTAATAGAGGGAAAAAAACAATATACGTAAGTACTTATGTAAGCACGAGTACGGTTTAGTAACTGAAAATTAACTTTTAGTAAATGTTTCAAGCGGACTTTTAACATCTATTCAGTTACTCAAACAAGTTAAAGTTAAATCCTAAATAGTTTCTATAGCGAACATCCAGTTTTAGCTACTTGCTTATAAAACTTTCTAATGCAAAAAAAAACATGCAACAGAAGGAATGTCACTATTTCAATCAAAACTGTAATAATTCAATAATTTATTAGGAGCTTTAGGAGCAATTACAAAATGGAGCTTTAGTCCAAATATTTTGCCATATTTTATTTTCTAAAACATACATCTAGTTCTACTGGAAAATTTTGCAATTCAAGCACAATTAGACGTGTCATGCTGCTCTTCAGGAAATGTATCAATATCTTATAACAACGATTTGTGTTTTCTGCATGGCTTAATGGCCTGTAAGATCATAACGGGTATTTGTTCAAATGCCTAATACAATCCAAAGAACTATAAATGAAGTTAAAACTAAAAAAAAAAATTACAAGAAGAAATACATTTTTATCCTAAAACTAAATATCTTTCCACAAGTAATAGAAAGGCAATGCTGTTTTATACTTAGTAGAGTTGTGACACACTTCTCCGTTTTGATATATAGTACGTAATTCCATTTAAAACTAACACGAATCGATCGCGTCAATGTATTTCGAAAGGTAAGTCTAATACACATGAAGCTAAATTTTTGTTAAATTTTAGAATATTTGTCAAAAGTGAATATGAAGTTAAAAGAGATTTCATACTGACAAATGGATTTAGAGATTGAGGTCGGTGTTGTTTGGTGTGCAGATAAGCTAATGTGCATAATAATACCTTTTGATATAGGTTTGGGTGGTTCCTGTCAAACTTTACATTTAACAGGAATGCATAATATCCAGTACGAAAGCTATACTTGTCTTTATTCTACATTTATTTTCAGTTTGTTTATGTAATAAGTTACATTTCGACTAATACGCAAACTACAGTTTCCTTTGGATGTTGTTTTTACGAAACGTGTGTAATACCCATATTTTATTTATAAAGGATTTAATATTTTAAAGTGTGTTTGGCTTATGCAATTTATTTCAATGGTACATAGTAGATAAAATACCTGTAATAGCAGTGAAAAAACATTCAAATTGGTAAAGTCCTCAGTACAAGAGAACTGGCCTCAATACAATATAACAGTGCCGAATCGGTTTGTAATTGTAAATACAAAAATTGTTTTAGCATAAAAACATTTTGTATTTTGTTTTGGAAACTTATTTTGAATGTAAGTATCGTTTCGCGGAATCAAATTTTAAAATGGTAATAATTAATTTTGCTGACAAGTGAAATTTCATTTAGTGGTGTCCTGCTCTCATGCAAACAATCAAATGAACTATATGTAAATAAATAAAGTTAAAACTGATTATATATATATATATATATATATATATATATATATAATATTTTATTACACCAGTAAACCTTTTTTATTACTAGTAGGATAAATATTACACATATGTGGTAAACATCAAAAGTGATGAACGTGAATAGTTTTACATTTATTTAATTTTTAGATAACATTTCTCCTGCTTATAACTAACAGAGTTCCTTTTCTGTAAGTATTGAATGTTCACTACTGTCAGTGTAGTGTTATGGAAGACAAGTAATAAAGATGGGTTGCACTTGTACTTCCCTGCATGGCGCAAAGTTGATTGAGACACCTTTACAATGGGTCGGCACTGATAAGGTAGGCTAAAACCAGCCAAGCCTAAATTGTTCCAGCATGGGTTTGTATATTAAATCACAAGGTTATGTGTACAACAGTGTGTACTATCGCGGTGAGGATCTCAATAGACTTATGTCTCCATTGATAATGATAGATCACACTTTACAAATTATAATACCTTGGACCTAATAGCTGTTCTATCACAAATATAATTGGAAAGGTTTGGCAATTTTTTTATATAAAAGCTCAGTAAAATTAATTGACTGATCAATTTTTAGTAAAGACTACTAGTCTTCGAACATGAACCTAGGTATAAGTTTTTTTTATTGATTGAATGCATTTATTTCCAAAATTTACATACGGAATAAATAAAATAAATAAAAAATCTAGGAAATCATCCCCAAATGGGCATCAACCTGAGTGTGGGGAAACGAGTTCATCAGTCTGCACTAAACTAATAATAATAATATTAAAAAATCTTAAATTAAATTAAGGGAATGAATTAACATTATTATAAAAATGTACATTTACAAATGAAAAAAGATTTAGCCTTAAAAGAAAATATACAAGACCAGAGTATGGAATACCTAAACACCTTTAGATAGAAAAAAATCTAAACTTAGAAAGGAATAAAAATTATGTATGCATTAAATGTTGGAAACTTAAAAAGGTAATGTAAAAACAATACATAAAAAGAGCAATCAGAAAGACTGAAATATACAATTAACCAACATAAGTAGAGAGATAGATTTGGATCACACCTGCATATCCTAAACAGAGCAGACACACACGTACACACGCACACAATATTGTATGGGCTATATATACGTAATATGTAATTATTATAGAAACCTCGCGCTGTAAGTAGTTTAATTATAAACAAAAAGTTTTTTTGTGCGTGTTGCCTACCTCAATTTGACAATGTGAGACACTGACACTTCATTTTTACATCTTGATCTCTTTCGATCTAATTATAAGTTCTAAATAAATGTAATAATTTGTATTAAATTACGAGGGGCGGAAGTGGATTTAATTTAAGTTTAAGACTTCTTTCGTGATTCTCGTTAATTCTAATAGAATTACTGCTTACATAATGTAGGCTCTTAAAAATTTTGCGCACTAAAATTCATAAATTGCATAGTTGGGTTAATTTGTCATTTTATCGAGTATTAATAATTATTGGACGGTTACGTTCGTAGAGCTCCTACAAAGTTCCCAGCTAATGATTTTTTCAAATTTAAATAAATGTTTTGTTGAAGGTTCATTTACATTATCATATTTGTTTTTTAAGGCAGTAGTTTTGTATAACTGTGGAAAGATATTTAGCTAAGAAATTCACGAATATATCATATGTCTTAAATGTTAAAATTAAAAGTGTTGAGTTATTTATTGTGGATTACAACTATAAACCTATAAAGTAAACATATAACTGTATTAATCTGTCGATTTTCAATCCTAAATTGAAATGTTTACTAAAATTAGACAAGAAAAAGTCATACCTCACGAAGGCACATACGGTTAGTGTATAGTTATGCCTTGGAATTAGTTCCTACTCTAAGCAAACGCAGAATAAGGCTTAACTGCTGTAGTTGAGAGTTTGTTGCTGATAACAGTTCTGAATTCTATTATCTCTTCCATAAGGGGGCCAATACTCTAAAAATATGAAACATTCATTGTTAAAACTATTATTTTTTGTTCCTCTATTCGTTGTGAATATCTCTGTTAAATTTAGAAGGAAATATCTCAATTTATAACGAAATTAAACTAAAAGTAGTGAAAGCTATTCCCACATTTTCGGCTGTTCAAAGCGACAACTCTGGTGCATCAATCCATTCTTATTTATGATTGAAACAAATTAAATAAAAAACTAAATCAATAGTTCTAAGTAATGGAAAACATTGTAGGTAAATATCATCTAACAGAACAGATTACTAATCTGCTGTGTGGATATTGAGTAAATGCAATCAGAGATGATTCATATGATACAACTAAAACAAAGGAAGCTACTTGAGCTAAATGGAACTATAAAGCTAGCCTGATGAAAAGCCGCTTCGCCAGTTTTTGTTTTTCAACTGTCCCAAATTTATAGTGTACATACTAAACACAATATACTAAGCACAACCACAGTTAATCAATATAAGCAAAGGTATAGAATTCCAGTTGCAATAATGGATTACACAAAGCCTATATTTGATGATGTATCAAATAACTTAGTTATTAAGAAGATGTTTGAAAGGAAAAACGCATAATGCAAATGAAAGCTACAACAATGTTGTAAGGAAGATTTACCAAATTTTAAAAGCGGTGTTTCTGGGAAAAATGTGTTTGAAAGAGCTGCTTATGAAGCTGCACTCATACTTAATGAAGGGAATAAAGCTAAATATAAGGTTCTAAAGGTCTTGAAACAGGTACTGTAAAATATGTTCGATATACATAATGGAACATTATGATATTTTAAGAGTAGGATATTCGGAGAGAGAAAGTCTAAATTGGAAGCACTAGAAGTAATAAGAGTAAGAAGAAAGATAATAATTGAAAAAGAACCAAACGGCAGGTAGAAAGAAGGTTTTACACATACGACTGGGGAGTTTTAAATTTAAATAAATACTAATATAACAACGAATTTCAGGGATTACCCGATAACTTATCTAGTTGACAGTTTCCTTCCTAACTCACTAGTAACTAATAATTTAAAGATGTTACACCTGGTCTTAGGAGTTACTCAGAATACATATAGTTGTAAATTTAACTACAATCATAGTGGAGTGTTAAAAAATGTTTTATAAGTTTGAAAATTATAAAATAAAGTGCAAAGCTTTTTATTTTTATTTTAAAAATAGATTTATCGTAAAAATAATATAAATTATTTATATGGTTTTATGAGTACCCATAAACAAGTTTTCATACATGATTTGATTATCATTATTATATACATATAGAGATAGGACCTTGCATGACTAGGAATGCTTCTTTCCGCACGTTATACGAAGGCCTAATACGCAGGAAGCATGCTTGTGACAGCTGACTCAAGGGGTGACATATTAAGCCCAAATTGCTGCAGGTTTCACTTTATTAGTCGGAAACAGCAAATGTCTCCCACTTGCCTCATTGTTGTCAAGCAGAAGTCACATATCTTGTTTAACTATTATCTCTAGAAAGACGTACGAAATAATTAGCATACTATATTACACTGTACAATATCTATTCATTACTATTGTAATTTAATATACTTCAAACAAGCTTTACATTAAGTTAATGTTACATTTTAATTGTAATCACAAAAGCCTATAAAACTAAATTTTTAGTAATAAAACTCATTTAAATAATAGTTATCAGTCCTAAGTTTGATTTAACTTAAGTAACTGTTAATAAGTTTGCAGCTATCTCCTCGATATTTTGAGTAATATATTATCTTGTTGGAAGTTGTCCTTACACTTTTATTGCAATTTGGTGTTTAACGTAAATTTTATGCAAACTATTAAGTTTTGTAGATTAATTATTATAGTTATTGTTATAGCAATTTGGAATAATTTCTTGAGAAATTTCCTTATGCTTCTTACTATTAAACATTGCTTTTATACTCACTACCATTGTTCTACCACCTTCAAAAGGTCACTATAACAAAGTGAAGGTATACAAGCTAATTAATATTAACACTATATGCGTCACAATTACCTCCACTATCCTCTCTGCAATTCTCTAATGCAAACAAAAACCTTGATTACACCGAAACAATACAGAAAATCAGCATCAAGCTTAATCATGCCGTTTATTTGCCATCTTATTTCTTAACTGACAATACAATAAAAACAAGCCAGCCCCCACAAAAGTCTTATCCCAAAGACAAGTTAAGTTAAGATTTCTCAAACACACTTAGTGAACACCGGCGATTAATGGAAAGGATTCATTGCGCGTACTTGTTCTTTTGGTCCGCCTTATCCCTTTGAAGCACGTTTTACAAAAAATGAATATTTTAGTGATTTTATATTGTTTCCCTATAGAAATAACCTTTGTAAGTACAGTACATTTATTTTTAGATTTTGTCAATCATAATTTATATTTATTTTTGAGGTGGTTTCACTGCATAATCACTATGCAAGTACGGTCTTTGGGTGTATGCAAATAAAATTAAATTTTCTCCACCAACTTTTATTTAATACAATCAATAAATGACTATTCTAACGATCCAAAACTGATTGTGTTGATAATGTTATTATTACTTCATATGTGGACACTTTTTATTTATTCCTTTCGGTGATAGGCTCGGAAACAATCTTTTAGTTCACTCAAACAAAGGGCAACACCACACGTTTCACATACCCATTTCGACCGATGAACTTCTTCTTTGCTGGAGCATTGAGCACAACGTCGAGACGTTCCTCTTACTGGCATGTGTGCATTTTCCGTAAAACGAAGTTCTTGTGGAACCTTTGGTTTGTAGTTGTTGATTGGAGTTGAAGAACTTCGTCTTCCTCTAGTTTCTCCACGAGGTACTCCAGAAGGGCTTTTGACACGCTTCTCCTAAACTCTTTTAGTGTCAGTGGTTTTCCTGGGATAGCATTGAAAATATGATAAAAGAGTTTACTATGGTTGTGTCCAGAAAGTGCCAGAAGATTCTGTGCCACCACGTTTTGGACTTGCGATCTATTGAGTAGGTAGATTTCAAACATGTCTGCCTTATCGACATAGCCCATGTGAGCATTGTAGTCCTTTACTAATATAGGGCATGGAACAGCTACAATTTTCACCGTTTGCCTGTTTTCTGTTTACAGTTGTCACTTCGTTAGGATTGTGGTAATTAGAAAGAAAGTAGATACCTCTCTTGTCTTTCCATTCGACAGCTACAATTCCAGTCATAGTTGACATGAAAGTCATGTTCTCCTTGATTTCATATGTTTACCTTCAGGCAAACACTCTTTTGGAAAAAAATTGTCTGTCAGCTCTTGTTGTACCACAAGCTTGAATATTGTTTTTCTGTAAGTAAATCATTAGATTGACTGAGCTAAAAAAATTGTCACAATATATTACATAATTCTTATTTACTAATTCTTCAGTGAGTTCTGTTACTACCCTTTGCCAAGATTCTTTTCAACTATTCCAGCCCTTTTACCTTCGTAGATTTGAAATTGGCTGATAAAGCCTTTTTCATCAGCCCTCACCCAAACTTTGTACCCCACGTTTGGTTGGCTTATCTGGCATATATTGCTTGATTCCACTCCGACCTTTGAATGGAATCATGCTCTCATCAATTGATTGAAATCGAGATGGAGCATAGCATGCTTTGTAGGTTTTCTTGAAGCTTGTTTAGGAGAGGCCTGATCTTATATAGTTTTGTCATAATTAGGAGAATCTCGTTCGGGCATGTCATTATTATTGTTTATATGTAAATTTGTTAAAAGCCAGCCAAATCTGTTCACAGACATGTATGAAGATATGTAGTTCATCTCTCAAATCTGCCTCTGAAGACCAGTAATCACGGTAGGAGGGAAGTTTTTTTATTCCCATTAGGATATTTAGGCCTAGAAACACTTTCATTTCTTTCCTTGTTGTTGGAAATCTGATAACCGCCCCCACCTATTTGGGTAGCGTAAACATTGGTTTCAAACACAAGTTTGTCAACTAGATCGTCGGGAAAAAAAGAGCTGAAAACACATCAACTGGGGTTGAAGCGTCAATTAGGGGACCTGTGCGTTCATTGAAATCATACGACTTATTGGGTTGAGTAGTACTTTTGATACCACGTAACACTATCTTTTGTAAAGTCTGTTAGCCAAAGGCTCAGAGTCCTCATCAAATTGAACGTCCATAGGCTGGATTTTGAACGTCCAAGACTGCATTACCTTCGGGAATGCCAGGCTCTACCCCCTCTGCACTATGATTATCTTTGAAAGTCATTTTCATTTAATAATTAAAATCGGGATTTCATTACCTTCAGCTGTTTGGGCTAGGTCCAAATAATCTACCTCTAAGATTCCATTTTCTGCAACTGTGTATATTCCTTCAGCAACATCCGGGTATACTTGATCTTCGTCGTCCTCTGATTCAGGGGTCAGATGGGATGTCTTCAGTTTTCCGCCAGCCAAGCCTCTGTGGATTTGTTCTCCATGGTTATAGTACCCCCTGAAATCAATAAGCAGTTGTAAAAAATGTAATAAGTAGTTTTATATAGTAAAAATAACAATATAAAACAGGTTTAGTAAACTGGTACGTAGTATAAACGACGGCCGACCCCAAATGCATGGTGGTCATGTGGTGAAACCACCACAATAACGCCTAATATTTATTCGCCCTGGCATCTCAAATCTAATTTATTATAGTTTATATGTATATATTTAAGTACATTTATACTGAAAATATATGTTTGTACTTACCAAAAGTGATCAAAGCACAAAAGAAATACAAATATGTCACACTCAGTCAAGGCATGGACTCTTCTTTCACCCCGTCGTGGCAAACAACGCTCCTGCCGGGATTTGGGCGAATCTAGTGGAGCGGTTACGTAATTTGCCGCTAGAATGCGTCCTAAATCACTTCTGGAAGGTGGTTTCGTATATGCACCACTATGCGGGAAAGGAATAGAAATAAAAACATAGGTGGTTTCACTATGATGCCACTTGTGCTTCAAAGGGTTATACAGGAACGTTCGGATCACTAAAATGGGTTTAATAGTAATATTATTAAAGTGCCACATAACAGTTTGAAACCAGAGGTGCATTAATGCCTAACTCCATTTATGAAGCAAGCGATCAGGTCTGTCCAGCACATTAAAGAAACATTGAACATTGACCTTAATTTACTAGGCAGGCGGTAAATGTAGGCTTCATATGGGGTTATAGCAAGCGGAATAAATTTCAACACAATTTCTATAAATTTGTTAAAACATTAGTTTCTACATTTTTATTGCTTAGTTTGTTTTGAGCTATGGGAATAACCAAAAATTATCTTGAAATTTCGGGTTTAATTATAACACAACTATATCCTAGTAATAAATGTGTTTTAGTTAATGTGGCGGTCGCATAGCTTATGATATTTTGAAATCGTCTACTTCACTAGACAAAACTTATGACAACCATTCTATCAAAAAGACGTAATAACTCACTAATTTGATGGTTGAAGTAAACAATATAATATTTTCACCTTAATCATTAAGATAAATTTTAATACAAATAAATGTCCTTATACAACTTTACAAGAAATATCTATAAAAAGCAAGCAGCATTAGAAAGTAAGTCAATAAGGGTTGTAAATCCTGCTGGAATTGAGCAAGATCCCTTGGGAAATCCTAATTACAAGTTTGGTTTAATAGAACTACTGTAAGTCAATAGACTGATGCGGTATTTACTGAGGTTACGCTCTCTCGCTTACACTCAACAAACCTCGGTGGCGTAATTTGAATACTAAATTATGTGTATTATTAACTTAAATATTTAATACTAAGATTTCTGATGAATAAAAATTTGTAGTTATAGATATAATTAACCGAACAGATCTTTTTTGTACATGTATCTGTCCTATCATACACTTGTTTTATGGAGTTACTTTTATTTATAATTACGTGGATTACACTGATATTACTACGGAATTATAGCTGAGTAATAACGTACCTAATAATATAAAAATTATTATTTTTTGACTTCACTAGGAAAATTTTAAGGAGGATATTGAAACTGTTCTTATTGATACAGAAATTAGAAGAATACTATCAAAATATAAAATATAATATTTCCCCAATCAGTTCGACACTTTTCTTATCCAAGCAGTAATTTTATGAAGGGCTACTACATACCTCTAACTCAATTACTAATATATACCGAAGTATACTCAATGAGACAAGCCCATATTCTGTGGCACTCAATGAAATGTAATATTTCGAAAGTTGGAACAAAAGACTGCTTCAATCACTGCAAAGAAATGCTTTGGTCATATACCAATATATATATATATATATATATATATATATATATATATATATATATATATATATATATATATATTTGTTAAATTTATACTGTTACATTTTTGCCATATATTGTTTTGTAATTTATCTTACCGTTCCATAACAACCCTAATCAATAGAAATGTAGTGTATTTCTTTTTAAGTACAAATACAGTTCGTCCATCAACAATGTTAAACAAATGGCCTCTGGTCACAACACCAGTGGTTAAATCTTCCTGTATCGTTACATGTTCAACTAGAGCTGCTTACGTACCTGTCCCGCCGAAATATTTTCTAGTCTGTTAATATTATATACCAGTTACAAAAAATGTTTATGATGTTACTGTTTAAGGCAATAAGCAGCCAATAAATACCACGTATGTTTATCAGGTGAACCTGTGTAATGGATTTGGTAGTAGTAGTATTATTGTACATATATCATCATATTCATGGAAGCCAGTTTTAAAAATTGATATTTGCGAGATAAAAGCCAGTTTAATATTATTCTAGTGGTCAATTTCACTTCGTATGTTCCAAAAATACGACGTATTTCTCCAAAGCTATTGTAGCCTCATTCTTTAAAACTTTTAAAAATGTTTATAAGGAAATTATAATGGAATTTTACTGGAATATTAAATTAAATTCATCATTAAATAGCATTAATCACTACAGATTACAAATAAGACTAAGTATGTAATTTATCATACTAGTAATATGTTTTATAACTACCTTTAAATATTTTATATAAAAGAAAACTCACGCTTTCCTATAATTTTAATTTTAATAGTTTATATTTAACAATAAAACAATTAAACATTTACGTCAAGACAATGTTGCAACTGAATGCAGCCTCTATAATGGCAATCCATCATATATTGCATCATATTTTTCCCACTACTACTCAACAAAATATTACGTACCTAAATTTGTACAGGAAGAGCTTACTTTATTACGGGTACCTCTTACAAAATATTAAAGACTCAGTCAAATATGATAATTTAAATCTGAATTTTTTTACATTCAATATAGCATTAAAATTCATTTTACCATTTCTATACACATGATTCCAGATTCTGTTTCAATTTATTTTGGCATAAAGACAATTTTGCTGCAGATTATACATTGGTTTGGATAGTATAATAATATTAATATTTTGTATAACAATTTAAACCAGCGATTTTAGTACAACAACGCTTTTAATAAATTGTAAATAACAGTCATCATGTCTAGTATATACCGTATGTGTTTCGTTACACTTTTGGTTAATGGAAATCAATATGTAAAATGGTAGATAATAACAGTCTTATAATAGATAATATATTAATATTCCTTGGGATATAATTTTAAATGTAGTATGCCTATATTATTAACCATTATTCAAAACTGTATAAATTAGAAATCTACTTCAGTTTCGAATACCATAGTAAATCTATATAGGGATAGCAACATTCTATTATTCTTGAAAAATGTTTCGAGTATTTTTACTGAAGAAGTTCTCCGAAGCCAAGGAATAAATATTACTAAAATAAAATTCCACGTATCTATATTTGTTCGAGTGCCATTATAATCGTTCAAGAAGATCGCTTGAGTCAAAACTGCGTTTATACGATAATTGGAAATTGCAAAGCGTAATTTCCGTAATTGGTTGTTACCGTAATTGTCTTTTTTATTAGAAACAAGTATTTTACGTTTTTCTTGAAACATTCACGGTATAACAAAAATGTTTATTATCACTCTTATAAAGTTAATCTAAACCAATATTTTTTTGCTCAAAAACTTAGTCTAGCTTATCTGGCCTTTAAAAATGTATCTCTTTGTATATATCAAGACATGTGTTTTGTATTTAAGTCTAAATTGTTTTTATTTTTACTTTACTTTTATTTCAGTTATGAGGGTCTGACGATGTGTTAATTAAGCAAGAAAGCCCTCGCAAAATAAAAATTTGTCATTTATTCGATGGTTTGTTCCTAAATTATGTATTTTCGAGTTGGTTAAAGTAATTTTTTAAAACACATTTGAGTAGGATATGATGCTCCCGATCCTAAACTAAAATGCTTCGTTTTAATATACCACTAATAGTTTTACATTATATTCCTTTTTAGAAAAATTGTTCAATTTTACTGTGGAGAGATATAAAAACAAATTATAATGCAATTTAGATTATAATGCAATCTATGTTAGAATTTAAATTACTCTAATCAGAGGTGCTCTTATACTGACAAACCCTTTCTGAAGTCGGTGATAAGCCTTGGGCAATCGATGTTTGTACGCGTAAGGAATATTTACTCAATATTTTACAAATTTCGATTTAACTTACGGCGTATAAGATAGAGTCAGAGACGCAGGCAACCGTGGCTCGTACTTTCATACAGTTGCCTCGTTTAAAATAAAACTGCAGTACTGTACTTTCATTTTACTTTTGTCCCTTGAATTCAGTTCACACTTTATCTAACAAACATTTAAATTTAACAAATCAGGAACTTTTTTGTTCAAGTTTAGACGCAAAAGTATGTATTTTGGTGAAAAATGGATACTGTGTGCCATATTATTTATATACCTTTTCTTTATAAATATTGAATTTAAAACTAATTTCATGAATAAACTTTACACTTTACATATATGGTGTACATATAAAGCTACCGTTCATATATGGTATATGGTATATATATACAATTTAAAACATATATATAAAATATACATGTTCATATATATATATATATATATATACAATATGAACATAAGTGTAAAGTTTATTCATGGAATTTGTTTTAAATTCAATATTTATAAATAAAGGTATATAAATAATATGCCACACAGTTTTTCCATTTTTCACCAAAATACATATTTTTGCGTCTAAAATTTAAGAAAAAAGTTCCTGATTTGTATATATATATATATATATATATATTTAAATTAGACTTCATATTTTAAATTTCCTTTAATATTTCGGCTTTATCGTTTTCAAAAAGGTATAATAAAATGTATAAAACAAAAAAAACAAAGCAACACAATTTACACAAGTAAATAAATTAACATTTGCATAAATAAAAAAATAAACAGGAATTTTTTAACATGTGATTAACACCAAAGAGAAATATCATGAACAGAGAAAGAATTTAGAAAAAGATTAGAAAAAAATATATATATACAAAAGCATGATATTGTAGTTAGTTAACCTCAAATGAGAAGCTCAAGTAGATTTTTCAGTGCCCAATAGCCTTTTACGAACGAGGCGAAGCCTTATTTATAATCATAGTTTCTATGCTATAAATTATGATTAAAAATAAGTAAATATCAAGTATTCTTCAAAATATTTCTAAAATAAAAATCTTAAATGATTGTGACCATATGTTACGAAAGTTAACAATTTCGAAGTTAAGTTAAGCATAAGATTTTACAGTACATAACATGTTTACATGGATGGTCTGAAATAGTATATATACTTTCAAATTATATGTATACAGATTGTTTCCCTAATAAGTACTCAACATATGGAATTAAAACATTTGCAGTTCGAAATAAGGAATAAACATAAATCTAGCTACATTTTGAAAAAAAGGAATAAATTAATGATGAGTTTGTGAAGGTATATTACACCAACATTTAACATGTAATATTACTAAATCTAATGGTTCCCATTTGAAAAGTGTTTGGGTTTCTACAGTCATTTATTGTTAGGTGCTCTTTATTGTTTACAGTAACAATTGGCAGTAAAACCAGAGCCATTAAAGTCGACCTTAAACCTTATTCAAACGCGATGTTCTACAGACAAACCGTTTTAGGTTCAATGATTTCGTTTTATTACTCGACTTTTGAACGCAAAGGGATTTCATAAGAAAAGTAACCTTTAATTGTTAACAAATTTTATATTTAAAAGGTAATAGCAAATATATATAATTTCATGAGTATATTTCATGAGTATGTGTAATGCCTACTACATAAACCGCAATGATCCTGCAAAGTTTCCTCAGTATGTTTTTTAACAGTCAGAAGCTATTTTAATACGTAAGGGAAACTTGCCATCATTAGCTTTTAATTAAAATTAATTCTATCACCTGTACTTAAAAAGAGAGGATTTTAGAACAAACAACAAACAACAAAGAGCAAACAATGATCGTGTAGGATACCATGTGCAAACGAACTAAAAATACCTATTTTAATCCCTACGTTAAACAACCTTCTAGTACGTATTACGTACGATAAATATTTTCGTAGTTAATGCCAAATCACTAAAACAGGCTATTCTTAAAGTAACAATAAAAATAATGTTTTACAACAACCCAAACATCTGCATTTTTTTATTAAGTGAAAATTAATTTGACTTGCTCTTGTGAAGGGTGTTTGAAAAGGTATGTGTTTTTACTTTCAAACCTCTATTTATAACACTAGGTAAGGAAACTTGAGTAAACTTTTTATGTTTGAAAAATGTTTCAACGAAAAAGTTGCCGTTAACTTTCAAATTGAATTTCAAAATGGTGACCATACCTTTTCTGTAATTATCTAAAAGTAAAAAATTAATAGTGATAAACAAAATAATGTTTTGAAGATTATTGATTGTAAAGTAAAATTAAACTTAAATCTTAAGTTTGTTAAACTTAACTGTTTAAATCGAGTAACAAGATATAAAAAATTATTATGTATGTTCAGTTTGGCCATGCATGTCAAATTTCAAGTTTATTTATGATAAGAGTTCAAAAATTTAATATTGTACATCCGTATTATTAATAAGCTAATAATCTGTTACCTTATTTTAAATAATATGTTACTGGACATTTCAAATAATATTGATTCGTCAGTAAATGTTCTACAAATTGATTTTTTAATGTCCTCTAAAATCTATACATTTTACATCATTTAGTATAACTGCTATTTTTAGCCGCCATTCTAAAGTTTAATTTTTTTAAACCGACTGTACTTTTTATTGATAAAGCCTGCGTAAAGGTTTATTCCAGTTTTGTTAAAGTTAATTGATTAGTATTTGAAGTATTATTTCAAAAAAAAAAACATAATTTTAATTACACGGTATACAAAAAGAGGTTTTTGTTTTCGGCTCATTATCCTCAACCTTGTAGGGAATTTTGAAACACACTGTATACTATACTATTATAAAGTAAAGTAAGATATAGTAAATTAAAGTTGTATTATTTTACTATGCGAAGTAGGGCTAAGTTACTCTCTTAAAGGTGACTTCCGAACCTCCGTCAATAACCGGGAAGAGGGGCTTGTAAGAAAGGATCTCTCAGCGGTCCCCCATCTAAGCAGCAGCCACCCTTCCCGTTGCTTGAATCAGTTGTGTTGCGGTAACCGTTGTGCCCGCTTCACTACGGCATTAACAGTTATATTAATCACCCAACGATTATTGCTTGCCATGGTAGTATATTGAGTTTTAACTAGCGATTAATAGGTTTAGTTATCTGGGTACGTTTCACAGATTGAATAGTGATTAAATAATTTATTTTTAAATTAAATGTTTCCAGTTGCTAATATTTAATAAAGATTAGTATATAATGAACGGGATGATTATTTATGAATAATTTTGATCTTCAACTATTATTTTAGGAACATTGTTAACACAAGTTGGTTGTCTATCAATTGGGCAATTGGGCAATAACTTTCCACATACGATATTTTCATCTGTTTTCTTACTTATATATCTTGTCATATAATATCTGATCTGATTTGTTTGTACTTAGAAATACAAGTTATTGAATGACTTTATTGTTGTAGAATAATTGTGGTTTAAACAGTTTATTGCTATTGTAGTGGATTGTATATTACTATTATATATTTAAAGTATTTATTAGTTTAAAAGATATGTTTTAAACTTATGCAATTGTAATTGGTTTGGTAAGATTCTTTCATAAATATTGTACAGCATAAAAATATTTTGTTTCCATCAAGTTGTGATACATACCTAATAAGTGTAATATCAATGAGAACGCTAAGAACAATGAATTGGTTATTTAAGACAATCCTATGCTAAGCTACACTTTATTACCAGTTGAACTACTTTAAACATCTTTAGAAATAATGAGGCCTGAATATTCATACAAATATGCATATCAACTTAGTATCATAAATCGCCCATTTACTTTATATTTATTTTCGAATTATACATATGGAACATGTTTCACATACATTTTTATAAGAGCCTTATGCAGTATTAAACTTGTTATTTGACACAATGCACAACCTCTAACAACATATGTATCGTGAATTTTCTGATACTTACTGAGACCCATGTGTATTTAAGGAGCCCAACGTTGAAACTGGGTTTAATTCTGGCCTACAAAACTTCAGTCAGTATCACTAAAAGTTTGTACTAACTATAACATAAACAGAAACTAAAACCAGTTATATTTGAAATAGGTTTGTGTAAATAAAGATAAACATCTGTGGACGTATGAGATCAGCGCTAACAGGACAAGCAGAGGCTTAGCAAAGGGGAATGTTGAACGTTCTGCTGACTCCAGCGCTCGTACATAAGTGTCCTTAACATCCTTGGTCTTAACCCTTCCTCCTCGAGTATTACGGGACTAAACGGTTTTTAATTAAATATCACAGGTCAAGGCCAAGTACACAGAATTATAAATTGAACCTATTGAACCATATTCAGAAATAAATAGTAACATATCCAGATAATGAAAAGTTAACAAAACACATCTCAATATTGATATTAAAATGTGCTGAAAAAACATTATGTGTTTACTCAAAATGTCTTGTTTATGATAGTTTTATTTTGTCAAATAAAATATGCTAATAATGCTACTAAAATATTTATTTGCCTGTATAATATTGAATGGATATAGTTATAGTGTTGTAGACTATAACATTTTACAAATAAGGATATTAAGCAATATATGGTAGCAGAGGAGATAATTAATGTTACTGATTTAAAATCTACTGTACATAAAGTTCTTCCGATTGAAAACACTTTAGTTTCGGTTACCTGTGGTCGTTTTTGTAATTTGGATTTACACGTTGAATTACAATGTTGTAATATATGAAATGCCTGAATTTTGAAATGTTCAAACTTTTGATATATATTTGTTACATTTTATTACAATAATATTACTAGAAACTATAAATAGAATATTATAAATTACATATATAAATATTTTTTATAATATAAATCAATATATTATGTATTAAAATAAAAAATATGCTCTTGACTAAAGTTTTTGATATTTTATGTTTTTGAGCAGTTTGCATAAAATGCTTTTTAAGGCAAAATAATATTTATAGGCCAGAAATAATCGGTGAACAGTGAATGCATTTATATCGGTAAATATAAAATAAGTAAATGAAAGAACATTAAATTTTGGATTTATATACAATCCTAGTTCCTAAATACAAGATAAAATCATTATATAAAAGTACCCTTTTTGTATAAAATTGGTCAATTAATTACCTTCATTATGGGCGTACAGAAACCAAAACATAGGGCTTTTTGTGCTACTTCTTAATATAGAATATGATTATAAGCATGGGAGCGCCAAGGTAACAAGATTGAGGCCGTCACTGAGTAACAAGGTCTATGTCTTTCCTGCGCGGCGGATGCACAATTTGGTAACGCAGCATATCTCTGGGTGGATGTGGCTAAGTGGGGGGGGGCAGTACTGGCCACGCCCTCAACGGCCTTCTTTGCTGCACATTAGAGTGGTTAAAAATGTTACAATATTGTAATTATCAAAATTCTCAAAAAAATTAATGTTATTTGGATTTCAATATTGTCCATTTCTTTAATACAAAGTTGTATTGATCAATATATTTATAGATACATTTAAATGAAAAATACGATAAAGCCCCATCTACTAGAGCGTAATCTAATTGTTTAATAAATGCTCATATGGAATGGTACTTTGAGTACCTTTTAATAAAAAATATTCATTACTTTTTGATATTTATGATTAGTGCAAAAGTATATAATTTCATAACCAATATACTAGTTAGGATTATTTATAAGTACTAATAAAACAAGCCTTGTGTAAGGAAATTATAAACATTTTATATGTACCATTAAAAATCATTTTTCTATAGAAAACAACTAATCTCAAAAGTGATAAAAAAGTGCAAACAATAGCCCTAGGCCGGAATCCTTCCTCCAGCACATGCAGGGGATCCACATTTAATTCAAGTTCTTACTGCTAGATAGAAATAGTATCTTGCGTGGGCAACGCACTTAGTGACAGTACCTCGCAGCATTACTGTAAAGAGTTATACAAATGTATTAAGTATATTACAACAATACTATTATATTATTATTCCAAAATAAGATCCTTCAAATATTGATCAATAATACTAAAACGCTTACAAGAAATAGTAATTTTGCGGATTGTTTTGAAGGGAACTTAGACCCAGTCAATCTGTACAATATCAATTGAAGGATGATATCTGGATGGTCTATCTGCCCAATGAGAAGACTCAATCTTAAAAATGCTTTATAAGGGCCGAAGACTCAAAACTTGTAGAAAAATCTCCTTATGATGAATTTAACAATCTTTGATGAATTTAGCACTATAGGTGAATTACGTTTTTAAATTTCCTGTAAGTGGTTTAAACTTATCATCTTGATGGTAGATGAGAACCATATTCTCCTTGCTAAAATGTGATGGTAAATTGTGACTGATCATTCCAGCTATGCAAAAGATTATAAAAGGCTCCCACATTTTCAAATAAAAAAATTATTGATACGTTGAAATGTCTTGCATGTTTTCCACAAATGATTTTTATCAGCTCTGATTAAAATTTCCTGGTTTTCAGATGGAGTGAAATCTATTGCACATCTGAACCACTAGTTGTGTTGCAGTATTACATCATAGACATTTTCACTGATCTGTTAATTGTACAAAGCAGACCAATTCTTGACTTAAATTGGCCTTGAAGTAACTTTGCATTACGTTTTAGTCTCAATCTGACACGAGCAACAGTGAACTTGCTCGGTTATATACTTGCCCTGTATATTTAGATAACCTTCAGATTTATTACTTTGGTTACAAAGTCTATACAAAATATGCAATGCAGGTGAGAAACCGGTTTTTATAGCCTATGTTACATTGAAAAGTCCTGAACTACATCTATGCCACAAATTAAGTCATTTAGAAGCAGTTTTCATATTTTTTGGACATTTGAAAGAAAATGTATGAAATATGTTCCTGCTAAAAATCAATTGGTACAAACCAAAGGCAATAATCATATAGCCATGTGCAAAACACAATGAAGTGGCTACACTTTCGTTTTCCAATTACTTGCAATGTGGGCAAACTGAGTTTATAGATCCATAGCAACGCTCTGGAAGGCACTCTAGTCAGTTGAAACATCGAAACAGGAAGCACTTGGAATGACGTACTGCAAGTTTGGCGATAACCGAGTCATTTCTATTTCATTAATATCCTCATGGTGTTGGGCAGTCGGATCAGACTGAAGATTAACTTGCCTTATAGGATTTCAAATTATTCAACATAAATTGATAATTCTGCGTTTTATAGCTGGCATCAGTCACCAATTAGTAAAAGACAAAAGACATAAAATAAAGTAACCAAATATAAATCGAGGATCCTGTCTGTCAGTTAAGAAAACAAAAGTCTAAAAGCAACCCATAAAGAAAAGACGCATAACTGATATTTTAAAGTTTTTATAACTTTTGGCAGGCAAACTTCTTTCACATCTAGCCTAATCAACAAAAGCTCCACATTTGTTTTCAAACAATAAATAAATTGTAATGAATATTTATCAGTTAAAATTAAACAAATTATTTATATCTAATCATACGCATTATTTAGCTCATATAAACTGTACTATCAGTGTATTATTAGATTCTCTAGCACATAATTTGTTTTGATTGGTATTTTTAAAGTGAATATTAAATTTAAACGTTTGAATTGGCTGCTAGGACCACGGGGAAAAGGTTAATGTGTATGTTACGTTTATTTTCGGGATCTTTTCTTCATAATTCTTTTCCTCCGAATACAACAAAGATGTTACTAAATGTGTCAACGTCATCCACCTGTTCTTGAATTTTGCGCTAGTCAACGCATTTAACGATTTATTTTACCAGCGAGTCCGTACGGAATGAAAATATTGAAGACGGTACATATATTACTGTAAACACTTACCTATATACCTGAATATTTTTCAGTTAACTTTTTTCTACAAATTTTAATTCCCTTGTTGTACAGAGTAATGGTTTTAAATAATGTTAAGAGCGTAATTTGTGCAAATTTGCACCTTATACCTCAAACCATTTAGTTTTTCAAAACTATTTCAAACCTTGTAATAGTTTTTTTATCCTTTTTATCTACCTCAATATATACTAAGACATGAATATTCACTTTTTACTAGTGTTTTATTATAAATAAAATAATGCTTAATAAGGTAACAGTTAATTGCTTTTCATATGACTTCCTCTTAACATCACACGTTCAGTTTATATGCTCATACATAATGATAAAAATATTGAAATAGAATATTTGTTCTATAAATGAATTGTAATGAATAAATTTTTCCATTTCATAAATATGAAAATTAAAATATATTTAAAAACTCGTCTACGGTATTTTGCGGAATAAAATATAATTTTAATTAGGTAATACGTTTATTCTGATATTCGTACAATGTTATGATATTTATCGATCGAAAATAAGAAACTACGTTTTCCAAAATTTTGGAAATAAAATAGGAGTTTGAGTAATATCGTACAAGAAATCTTTGAGATGAGTTATTTGTTACTGTTATAAACTATGCATTATTGAGATGGTAATTATTTGGAACTGAAATAATATATATATTATTTTTTTGTTCCCAAATTCATACATATAAATGCATAAATTATTACAACCAATAACGTTTTTTGATTAGAATGTTTAAAAGCAATATATATGAAAAAAATGACATGGTATAAAAAATCATAGGAACAATAAAAGAAACTTCAGTCCATACAAGTAACGATAGTTTCAGTTTGGCCACCCTGCTGATAGTGTAGTTAAATCTGTCATTTCTTATGTGTATGTTTTATTGAAAGCTATTTTAAAAACAATGAAGTTTTGGTGAAACAATCAAGAATGTACAATTTCTACAAGCGTAACTGACGATCATGTTTCAACATGGAAATAAGTCTTAAATGTAAACAATAAACAATTTATTTAGGGGTGATGTAGTCGAGATTAAATTAAAATTATATATCTCTAGGTTATTTATTTCTACATTTTCAAGAAATAAAGCTGTTTTTAGAACTACGCTAAACACCAAGACAACTGGATTTCGTAATGGAAGTAAAAAAAACTTTATGAGTAAAGAAACATAAATTTTTAAAGCAATATATCTTTTTCTTGTAAAGTTTTCTTCAGTATCTTTTGAATAAATGTGGAAAAAAACTTATATCACACTCGCGTCTGAAATCCTTGCTAATAAATAAGAACAGAAATAATTAGGTAATTATCTATTGATTTTTAAGTGACACTGGATATCCCCTCTCTTTTAAAGACACTATATGAGGGATAAAAAATACCCGTATATGTAGAAGGTAAAACATATGAAAAGTATCACAGTTTAAAAGAAAAACATAAAAATGCAACTCTGAAACAAAGACTTAGGGCATTAAGAAAAATACTAAGCTTTATCTTTCCCATCGTCTACTCAGAAGCATCAGACGGCCATCAAATCGAGGAAACTGAGTGAATATTTTAAATACGAATTATATATTCTCTAACAATTCTCGTGGTTGAGGGACCGACGTTTATTATTCTTATAAGTAACCTGCCTCACATTCATATATGTACTGTTGTCGTTAAAAAAACTGTTTAAAACTTCTCTTCATATGTTATATTACATTATATTGTCACGGAAACTACAAGTTTAGTAATTGTTTTATAATCAGAATAAGTAATATGTAACATTAGCCTACGATAAATTTTAAAATTATTTTTTTTCTGGTTTACCAACTAATTCTAAACTCATTTCCTTGTAAGCAAATATCTAAATAATTCCATCGGTTTGCGTACTTTTCAAGTGTAATAGTACTCGAAATAAACTTTAAACCGAAGATAAATAACATAATTATATTTAAACAATTTAAACGAGTTATTTACTAAACCTGCAGTTTGTGTGAAAGGTGTTTAATTTAGTTTCTGTTCTTGCTCTGAAAATTTTAAACTTCTAGTTATACTATTTATTTAGAATATTAAGCTGTATCGTATTTTAGTACATATAGTATTTTTCTAAACCAGTTTACATATTTAATTTCCGTCATAAGAACAACTTTTAATAACTTAGGTAAAACATTCTCGACGTATATAAGTGTACATAAATTTTACAACAGATTTATTACATATTTTCACTCGTACAGTAAATGTTAGTCTACATAACATTTGTAATACAATTCAGTTGTCTATCAACTCATTACATATATGTTCCTTAAATTGCATGCCATAAAATGTTTCATGGGCAATAAACGAACATAGTTTTACGACTTTATCATGTATACGTCATCTACTTAATCTGTTGTTTCAGATTAGTTTGTGCGTCCATCGTAAAATGTATCTAAACATATTTAGTCCTTAATATATAAATACAGTTTATGGCTGGTAGGATCAGTTGGCATATAACATGTACACTTTTAATATGTACTTTTACAGTTAATAAAGTTAAGGCCAGCTTAAAATATCATTGATATTTACTTATAAATTAACAATAAGAGCCATCCTACTGAATTGTAAGTGAAACTTGATTTTCACAACATTCACCATCGTTCAAAGTTACAAGAAATTTTTAACACCAAGGATATGCAATGTGACCTCTTCAGAGATGCTTAACTAACAGAATTAATGACTACAATCTATGTTAGAATAAACAAATAATACTAGAGATTTGTGAAATGCATAGTTGAGGACTCACACAAACTATATAGTTTGTCTAACCCATACACAGAACCTCTGAAACATGCTCTTGACGTCAAGAAGAAACTTATTTCAACTCGTTTAATTACAAACTAGTTTCAAACACAAAATCTAATTCCTTTAGTAATAATATTTCCTCTGAAAGTTTAAATCTAAGACACATTAATTTAAAAGAGCATCTTAATTCTTGTAAATACTATTGCTAAAATTTCAATACAAAATTTTATTTTCAAATTTGTACGCCTTACCACGTTGTACGTAACAGGTTTCGCTCAAGTGTACAGGTCGTTCCATTTATATTATCTGTAGATAGGGAAATCGAAAATCAGAAAAAATACATTTTTACCACCCCCGGGCTGACAGAATAGAAAATTTACCATAATACTGTGTGATAAAACTCTATTCTCTATAACATTCAATGTATAAAACCATCTTTATCGAATTATTTTGGTCTTTGTAGAAATGATGTTTAAACCAAAATAAAAATACAAGTAAAATATTCTTGATTTCATATGATATGATACATGTTTATTATATGATATTTTAAATTAGCATATGGTTAAACATAAACTGCAGTTTTCTTATTGCCACCATGTTTAACAAAAAAACGAATTAAAAATTTTCGTTACCGTTTACACAAACCCCTTAGTATATGTAACACCATCGAGTTGATTATCCTTTTAGGGAAATAAATTTTCATGAAACATTTGAAAACTATGGTGAGTTGGTGAATTCGTTCTTGAGATATTGTGACGACAGAAAAGTCGTTTTAAAGCAGGCATGAAATTATACTTAACGATAAATGTTACTCGAGAGACTGGAAAAATTAAATTTATCTCTCTATCTAATCGCACTCTTTATTAGTTTTAAAATTTCAAGATATTGTTTTAATAGGAGTACTGTTGTGAATCCGTTTTAATTCATATTGGTTCTTGCTGACCTAGTGATATTAGTACTAGATTAATTCTATACTTTTAATGAGGAGAATTGTACAGAAAGCTAATGAATAACTTGCCCCTGTATACCATGTAAATCAACAGTGTGTTATGCTGCAATACATTAAGCAAAGTTTGAAAATGTACTCATACAATATCAGTCTTTTATTTTAAATCTTATAAAATAAAATATCGTTTATCACTTAGAAAAAATTCCAATAATTAACTTACACAAAATTATTTAATATTTTGAAACGAATTTGTGTCCGAGATGATATTGCGATTAATTTGTATCCTAAAATAACAGTAGGATCTTCTATTTCATTAATGACAAGATCCAAATTTCTCTTCTACATGTTAAACTGTATAATGCTTGTAGAATATGATTCTGTATACTATTTTAAACTCGCTGAAGTACAGACAGCAGCTTTTTCCAAATCCAGTCATTATCCTCCTTGTAATAAAAAATGATCAAACTAAAATTAATTCAAACACTAAAAATACACAATTCCATTAGGTTTATTAGCACAATTGAAATTCTTTTAAAATTTCAAAATATGTCCAATGTTTTAATCCAGTAAATAGTGAAACAAAATTTATCATTTAGCGAAAATGTACTATTAATGATACTTTTAATATATATTTATAAAATTAAATCATTAACATTGCATTTATAACCTTACTTTACTTATAAAGAAATACCCCAAAAGCAAAATAAGGAGCATATCTAACATACTGCACAGGTTACAGTGTTAATCACATTCACGCTTATCTGATCTGGTAATGGGTGTGTTCTACTGAACAATACAAATGTTAAAATTAATTTTTTACTGGTAACTAAGATCTGGCTTTGAATGAGTGTTAGTCCAGGATTGATGGCTACATTACATCCCTCGTGCTAGACTCATGGCCATCCAGGTGCGTACTTAGGATCTCATTTGAGGAATAATATAATAATATACATTTTAATCACTATCATAACCTGTACGAATAAGCGATACTACGTGTGAAACACATGGTGAGGTTGAATAAGAAATTTCAAGTCTATACCACATTTATCTTTCGAAGTTTTCTTTTGACGGATACACGAAATACAGAAAATGATGTTTTTCAACACTTGAGCAGACAAAAGACAGCCTATTTTAAACTGTACGCTTTAATGACAATATGACTCCAAAATTCATATTGACCATAACAAATTTTATACTCTACGCTTTGAATTCATTACTTTGTAATTTAGTTTGTTACAAAACCACCAATCCCTCATAACTCTCATCCCAGGACACTGTAATCAAATGTACCATTTAGAATTGAATGGAATAAAAATAGTTATTGCTATTATTTTGTGCATATTAAATACTGTTTCATACTACTCATATTTAAAATTTGATTTTTAATCTAATTAGTGCAAAATCAAATGTAAAAACATATTTTTAACCAAAATAGCATTTAGTGTATTTTAAGCATTTAAGTGTACTCTAAAAGAGCCTTCAAATTGAAATATTCTTCATAAATAAAGACTGAATAAAAGTCATATTAGTGCATGACATTTACCATTGTTTTTTACGAGGTTATCATAACAATCACCGCCTGTATTGCAATGGCATACTTGCCGTACATCTGAGATCTGCAAAGTCATCGTTTCCCTCCTAGCTGTCAATTAATTTTACTTCTCCCAACCAAAAATCCAGTAGTTAAACACATATCTTCGATAATTACGATAAAAACATTATACATTAGCCCTTTTGGACTCACGATACACTTGTAGATAGGAGCTATTATCAGTTAGTACCTTATAAGATGGGTAGATATCCATCTTACCCGTGCCATATTTGTAGCTAAAAACCTACAAAATGTACTAATACCTTGAAATAAAGAAATTCTTCAACTAATAAAGAAAAATAAATCTATATTTTCATATATTGAAAAGTAAATAAACACCCCTTAAAAAAATGACTGCGTACTTTGTAGGTTTTAACTACCTATTTTCTAAAAAAACAAGACTATTAAAGACCTAGAAACCTATATTATTATAAATTCGTACTAACGTCAACGTTTCCTCTGAATTAGTCACAGACCAATCAAATCGTTACATTCCACAAGTACTTCTTAATATTAATCTCATTGTTCTGTCTGACAATCCGTGTGATAGTCTTGGTCGCGAGATTTCAAAGGCAAAGGAACTTACTACCTAGATTCCTGTTATTCCTATGCTATTGACTGTTTCGTCAAAACTTTAAAAATCATTACTTTGGAATTGATACAGCCATTATTTTTGGATTACACATTTTGTTCTTTTTCTTAGCAATAGGCGCAAACTAATCTAATAATTCTTGCAACTTTTTTCTAATACACTATGTAGGATGAAATGGAAAAACAGTTTTTAATCTAAAAATAAATTTGAAAGTGCTTAAAAACTATAGGAATTGAAGTATAAAATATGTCTTGATGTAAAAAAACTATGCAAAACTAATTATTAATTCAAAATTATAAATAGATCCATCCTTTTTCATGTATTTTACTTAAAATCTATGTTGAATTATTATTTTTATTTGTTTCGATTTAAAATAATTATCAGTGATATCCATAAATAATATTCTTAAGTATTTTATGATTTTTTAATGTTCCGTATTGTAATGTACACCTATTTCTTTGTAGAGAACGTATTATATTATTCGGCATTGATCATTATATTGGCATGAACCAGTGGCGCACTACCCTATAAATATATTTCTAGGTTACATTACGAGGTCGTCCCTCTACAACATGTTACTGGGGTACATTGGATGAGTTTCCAATTTAACTGCAGTTCCGTGAATCCCAATGCAATGGTCCTTGCTTCCTATTTGCAATGACCTGATCTGAATTTGGCTATGTACTGTAAAATTAAAGTTATTTCTTTATAAAAATACGATTTTAATTATCTTCTCAGTTGTGACACAGTTATTATATTTATATGTGCTCTTCAATAGTGTATTTATAGTATTAAAGACCATAAGAACGAGGTTGTCAAGGATACTACTATTGACGCATGTATTTCAGATGATACTCTTTCATTATTGATATTGGATCATGCTCCAGAACACTCAAAAAACAACTTCAATAGCCATGAAGGCAGCAGGCCAGTTACGATATCACAGAGATCATTCAAGAAAAATATTCGATTTTATGGTCGTCCTCCAATGGACTATTAATGTAGCTTGAACTTAATGATAAAGATGCTTGAGACCCTCTGTATAATAAAATGAAAGTCAATTCGTCGGAGGAACGAAATGAGGTGACCAAATAACATTAAAATACATGGGTGATTCAAGATATCTTGGAGATACAGTCGCGTATGTCTAACACTGTGGGATTATAACTACGTGTTATTGGGAAAACGGACACAAGTTCAATTCAGCTAGATTTTTCCATGTAAATTGGTTATACGTGATTTTAATTTGGGTAGAATTAGTGTACGTGTATAAACTTGGTCTTTGAATGGGGAAGGGTACAAAAACGAGAGAGTTTATCATAATTTCATCATTATTTTTTGCCCATTTTAGGGTTGCATGGTCACTGGAATAGTTCTGAATAAGAGCTACAATTTCAAAGTCTCGAGTGAAATAATCTAAAATCCAAGAAAAAGATGATAGACAGGTGGTATGGTAGTTTAAGCGGGATTGCAAGAAAACGATCCTAATAATCAAATTAACATTTTAATTTTTACTTCAGAAAGAGATCAAAGTTATTTATGCTCTGCCATAGCCAAACTTCTTTGAAGAAAAATTAGAATATTATTGACTGTAAATGCTTGATTGAATTTCTAGTTACTCTTATAAACCTATGTAGTAGTTCATGGCTCACACAGGTGATGCTTGGTGTAGAACTGCTTCAGATAAAGAGTGATATTTCTTGCAGTTTTCGGTAGAAATTTTTCGTTCTCGGGAAAAGTCATCTTATAACGTTGTTTAATTTAAGTTAAAAATAAAATACTCGTAAGCCCTATACAAAAACTGATCGCTACAAACATACACGAATAATCGCAAAAACGTTGGATATAACTCTTTAGTAACCACAATGACTTTTTAAATTTAAAGTTGGACTAAAAACTTAGCAATAATATCACCAAAAATGTTTCAGAACATGATTTTTTATACAAACAGTCACGTGTATAAATGCTGAAAATTAGTATAGTAAACACAAAGCTAAATCAGGTATTCTATAACACTACTTCAAAATGATTAACTATTTGTCAGAATTCCTTTAGTTTATTACATGCTAAACCTGATTTTATTTTAACTTAAAAAACCCTGTTTAATTCGGATTTTTATTCGTAAAATAATATGATAATGTTCATTAGTTATTAATAGAAACAAAATGGCGTCTCAAAATTATTCTCGTCAAACCCAGCAAGTGCTTATTTAACAAAAAATACACTCTAAAAAGCCTGTGTACAACATCAGCTGTACAAAAGAATGCAGGATAGATTAACCTTAGGTTTAATTAAATAAAACATAATACATTAGTTTTGTATGTTATGTTATAGATGTTAAAGCTTCTTGTTATAATAAATAATTTCTTTAATTTATTTGGCTTACTCTGTAAACGATTGAAAAAAAGCTTACAATATTTCTCTCACAATTTTGTTTTCAGCAGAGATGAAAGTGCTGTTCCACTTGAATGCGTATGTATATCAAGATGTAACCCTGCAGTTGATAATTAAGTCTTTTAGGTTTAACATGGCAGCAGTAATACAACACTAGGGACGCAAGGAGGGGTAGGTGTGCTTCAAGACCCCGGAGATATCCCAGAACCGACTGTGAAAGAGCTTTGTCTCTTTAGTTTATTAAACCACTTTATATTTTAATCCTCTTACTCAAAGAATATTCTATGCATACTTTAATTTATATTACTACTTTAAATACACATAAATCTTATAAAAATCGTAGAAAGGGCTTAGTTATTTACTGCAAGTGTTATTATTATTAAAAGTATTAAACCTTTTTCTAGTAATAATAATAGTAATTACCGAGTGATTAATTGTATGTAAATGCGATAATTAACAAATACAACCAAACAAACAAATGTTTCTGCCTCTTTGATGAACTTCAGCTGAAAGTATTAAAAGCTGTTAAGTATCAGTTCGCTTTGTATTATGTGTCGTAGCGCAGTCTTTCGGATCCAATATAAAACACTCTAACATCAACAACGATTTGTAATTAAAAAATTAATTAAATAAACTATTTAAATTGGACCAAATTTACTCTAGTATGTATGCCTATGTTACTTCCAGGAACGTGTAGAATCACTGTACAACATTTCACGATGTTTTGTGCATTGGTTCCAGAGTTATAACGGAACATACAAACAAACATTCGCATTTATATATATAAGATTATGTTTTGACACAACCTAGAAATTCTGTTGGAAAATATTTTCTATCACACTTGCCTTAATTCTATATATTATTTAGATATATTATAATGGTTTTGCAGTGTGCCTAGCTCATGCATTGAATGAAAAGTGTACACCATAGACAAATCTTAAAAAGGTGAAGTCCTTAGCGCAAGAAAACTGGCTTTCAAAATAATTTCACAACGCCCAAATCGTGTGTAATTGTAAATAAAAAAATTTTGATTTTTTTTCGCAAACACTATAAAAAGTATATATATTGTTTCGATTAATCAAATCTAAAGAAATTGCTAAAAGTAATTGGTGCTGACATGTAATATTGCATTTGGCAGGATATCACTCTCGTTTAAGCAGTCAAATGAATCTATTTTTTAAATAAAATTTAAACTGACTTCCTAATAGATTAATACATATCTAATATTTTATAAAACCATTACACCTTTCTTTTATAATACGTACGATAAATAATATACGTTCATAGTACGCAGTGATAGTAAATAATGTGAATATTTTGAAATTTATTTGGTTTTTACTAAATGGTTTACCTGCTGATAACTTATATGAAACAGAGCTCCTTTTCTGTAAGTAATGAAATTTTATTACTGCTCGTCAAGGGGTATGGGATAGAAGGTTTTAGCAAGAGTTGCCCTGGTACTTTTACCAAAAATCTGTTCTATCGCGAATATATTGGCCATGTTTGGCAATCTATTCATGAAAAACCAGTAAATAAGATTTACTTAACTGATCACATTTTATTATTAACTATAAGGTTTTTAAACAGTTTCTACTCGAATTTTTGTAAATTGTGTACATTCATTGTATCAGCTAATAGTCGTATAGTTAAGTAACCTCACAAAGACAAAGACAGTTAGTAAATAATCTTGCTTTGAAATTAATTCCTACTCCAAGCACAACCCTAGAATTAAGCTCCAACTGCAGTAGTTGAGAGGTTGTTGCCCAGTGCAGTTGTATTCGTTTATCTTCCTTAAATTGTTGTTTCAAAAGTGTATTTACTTTTTTATTTCAATATTATTTATATATAGTGAACCTTTCATCACTAGGAATGTTTCACTCCGCACGTTATATGAATGCCTACACGCAGGAAGCATGCCTGTGTCAGTTAACACGAGGGATGACGTATTAAGCCCAAATTGCTGCAGGTTTCATTTTATTCGTTGGAAACAGGCCACTTGTCTAATTGTTGCCAAGCAGAAGTCACATCTTTTGAAAGGCATACGAAATAATTAGTATACTAGATTACAATATATATATATTACCTATTCATTGCAATTACGATTTATTATATTTCGATCTAGATACAAAATAAGTTAAAAAAACTACTTTTAAGTTATAAAACTCTGTTAATCAAATCATAGTTTGTAGTCCTAAGTATTATTTCCGTTAATTCGCCTTCAATAAATTTTAGGTATCCCTTAGATTTATTAACAAATATATTATCTTGTTAGAAGTTTTCCTTAATTAATTTGACTGTAATTTGCTGTAAAACTTCAAACCCGTGTTTTTGAAACTATTAACTGTCTAATAGTAATTTTTATAGCAGTTGTAGTAACTATAGGTAATTTAATGGAAGTGTTTAAAGCATTAAACTATTAAACATTGTTTTGATATATTTTAATACTCCAATTTGTGTACGTAGGGGTATTTTATAATTACACGAAGCATAAACTTCACAGTAGAAGTATAAAATAAACTTATTTATGTACCTCAATGATAATTGTTACAAATTTGTTTAATATGTTAAACGTAAGCTTGACAATAATTGTTCCACCTACCACACCAAACCACGTACATAATTTTTTTAACTCGCCTATTAAATTAAACAGGTTTTTTTCTGGATGATAGATACGTTGGTTTATAAATCATACAAATGTCTTAGTAACAAATCATTTTATTAGATATTTTCTATTTTATTGGAAATTAATTATATTTTAGCTAATTACTATCAAAAAACCTAATTGAGAAAATAAGCCACAGCTTTAAGTTTTCTTAACAACGAAAAATCTGAATTAAACGTAATAATCACTATTTAAATTGAAGACAAAAAGACCAATAATCAAAAAGCCACAAGAAGTGCAGTTGTTTAAACAATTTCTACGTAGCGCTTTTTAATGATATCGTATATTTTATGAGTATAAACTCATTGTATGAGATATAAACAGGCTAAGCGATGTTTTTAATTATATGACACCATATGTTGTTACTTATATTTCATATGTGTTAAATACCAATAATAATGTTCAAATAATATAGTTTCAAATTAAGAAAATATGTATTATTTTAAGAAATTGTGAATGGGAAAATAATAATATTATAATAAATAAAATAAAAAAATACACTAAATATAAATAAATTTAATAAATTAATTTGAAAGGTGTATTATTATAAATTTATCCTTAATCGTTTAAAATTGTAAAGGAATGATCTAAAAGATCGAAATTTATGGTCAAGAACAGTATGTTCAGACCACCCCACAAGCATATAAATACTAGAATTTAGTTATTGAAGAATTAATCTAAGAAAGATAAACTCACTTCAGATCAATTTGTGCGGTGTAAAAGTCACTCATGAGTACGGATTTATTTTACAAGCAAATAGGTTATGAATGAAGTATCACGTGCAACCTAACGTTCTCACTTCAAAAGGCAGAACATAAGGAGAAGTTGACGATCATGGACGTGTTCTGATTTATCCAACACTGTTTAAAAGTACAATTTTCTAATGTAAAACACTTTCTGATTTTCTTAAGACTGCTACCCTCAAAGAAAAATATACAAGCTAATTACCATTACAACTATATGCGTCACAATCACTTTTACTATCCTGACTGCTAGTATAGTCTCTATTTATAAAGGCCAATCTCTGGCCAACGTAAAAATTTTATTACCTATATCAACGTAAATCCTTTCTTTCACAGAATAAATGAAGAAACTCACTATGTAGCTTAATAATAAGATTTATATGCCATCTTTTTCGTTCGTTACTAATGATAATTTGCAAACCATTCAGACACCGAACATATCTTAAAGAAAACATAATTTAAAGTTCGTCCAACACGCTTAGTGAAAACCAGCGAATAATAGTGAACATTTTTTGCGCATACTTGTTGTTTTGGTCTGCTTACATGAATATTCGGAACAGGTCTTTATATCCTGAATGGGATAAAATAATAGTAAAAATACAAAAAGGACTACATAATAGATTGAATCCAGAGATGTAATAATCGAGAACTGCATTTATGAAGCAATCGGTCATGTCTGTCTGGTAGTTTTAATGAAACCTGGAGCTTTGAAGACGAACACTAGGTACCCTGTAAATATAGCCTTAAGTGCCCCTAATATACCAGGAGACTTTTTTTTTTTTGCTTTAGCGGAATTTATTGCAACTATTTTTTTATTTATTAGATTAAATATTCAAATTTTGACGTTGATATTACTGTTTCTTCTGTACTAAACAAATAAAATAAAATAACTTGACAATACGGTTTTATAAAAAATGAATTACATCTATAGTAATAAATTATGTGAGTAGGTAGCATGGTTGAACAACGCTTGTTATTAACACAATCATCAAACGTTATAGACCAAATTTAAGTCAAGCACAATACCAAAAGTAAACTCAATTGTTCACTAATATGTAGGTTGAGCTAGACACTACAGTACGTTTACTTTAATTCATAAATAAATTTAAAACAAATAAATATAGTTGTAAAATAGGAACTTTAAAAGCGCACAACGACAGTAAGTTAATAAGGGTTGTCAATTCAGCTGGAATTCAACAATATCTTTTGGGAAACCCTAATTCCAAAGCGTGCTTTAATAAAGCAATAGACTGATGCGGTACTGAATGATTTTATGCTCGACTACTCACACTTTCTAAACAACGGTGGCGCGTATTTTACAGCAACTGTTTTGTATTATTTTAGTTATATAATTAAAACTAAGATTTCTAATCAATAAGGATTTAGTATGTAACCAACGAGTTTGTTCAGAGCGTTTTAAACGGTCTTTTGTTGATAATTTTATTTAATGTTCTACTTTTCTACATATTAGATTACAATAAGTAACACAAAATGTGATCTTCTCATGAAGATTACTTCAATACATATTAATAACTGAAAAATAGGTATGGAATAGTTCTTCACAAAATTGCTGCTTCAATATGAAACGTTTTGAAAAGGGTTGGTGAATATTTTAAATAATATTTCTATAGTATTATTCTCCTTTGTGAATTTATAAGGAACTTTATAAAAGAGATTCACTAGGGCCCTAGTTATTGTTCAGCCATAACACCGTAGTAATGTCAGGAATGACCATGTAACGTTACATAGAAAAATCAGATCATTAAACAAGGGGATGTTAGGTAGTGCGTACAGGTATAAGGAAGAAAGGTTGGTTAGTTTAGAGTATTGAAAATAAATTTTTGCTAAATTTTCTATTATTTCCTTTACTTAAAGCCAATTTCCCAAAAAAAGGAGACTGGTTTTCAGCTAAAACAGTGTAGCATACATCCAAACTCTTTCAAATATATTTTTTAACTACCAAGATCACATTCCTTAATATACTGGGGTCATAAAGACCCAAACTAGGTTAATTTAACCACGTCCAGTGAAATAATTAAACTCAAATTTAAATATGTTGTCCATTATTATTCCAGGCATCCAATGAATAAATTATAAAGATAGCACACGGTAACGTCATGCTAAAAAATTCCATAACTTTTTGCACTTAAATTCAAGATTTTAAATTGAAGGCACTTTACATATAAATTTAAGTAATTTATAACAGTTTATAAATATGTATTTCTCTCATGTTGAGCACTGTATTAGCTCCCAAATATTCGTGTTATGCTTCCTCACAAGTAGCCTTGAAATTTACAACCCAAAACACCTCAAATGTACAATGATCGGGCTATTTTATTTCAGGCATCCAATAATTAGATTGTAAGACAGCACAATGTACTGAAACTACATAGTAAAAATAAGTTGCTTCTTATTTTCTTTTTCCACTTATTCTCAATTCACCATTCTAACCTGAAGGCACTGTTCATATAACTGTAAGTATTCAATAACAATTTAGAAATATATATTAATTCGCTCGTGCCCATGAATAAGTTGTGTATTTTATCATGTAGGTAACTTTGTTTTTACTTTTAAATTAAGGCATTAGCTTTTTATAGTGAAATCTTTAAAAAATAACCCTACGATATTTAACATGCAATTTCAAAGGCATGGCGTTGCACGTAGTATAAAATAAGGCACTACAGGTTAGTAATCTAATAAACACATTTGCCTTACTACAGACGTTAAACATTGTGAAACCAAATTTTTGATTATACGAAAAGAGAGCTCATATTTGAATTCGTATTTAGTTCAAAGTACAGTTTTTGAGATGCAGGAGTATTTTGAATTTATTTTTAGTCAACTCCCGAGATCCTAGACGATTTCGCTACCTTCTCTATAAACCGTGAAAAGTACTCATTGAACCAACTGTTCAGCAGTTTCGTAGTATTACTTAATATACTGCACTCGTCTAAGCTACAGTTACTTGAATGAGATGACCTACTTCGTATCCACTCTGACTTCACTCAGAAACGTCCAAAACTGTGATTTATTTCAAACATTGTCCTAGATTTTTGATGCCTTATGAAAGCATTCTCATTTATGTTTAAAGAATCAATTATATTTATTTTCCTTATAGTATCCATATCACTGCTGAATATTAGATTTTTTTCGCTATTTATTACGAGATTATAAAAAGCTTAGGACTAAGTTTATGTTTTTTTAATTAATATTTTTATGACTTGTCTTGAATGTGAATCATTCTCTATCCAGTTTTTTTAAAACGTTTCTTTTTCATTTTTAAAACTATGCTAATTTAAATATGATCTAATTACTCGTATTGAATTACTGTATTTTGCTTAAC
This sequence comes from Homalodisca vitripennis, assembly GCF_021130785.1. NCBI lineage: Eukaryota > Metazoa > Arthropoda > Insecta > Hemiptera > Cicadellidae > Homalodisca > Homalodisca vitripennis. The sequence goes on along the minus strand of NC_060213.1, from coordinate 52,738,277 downwards.
ATTTGAACTGTTACAAAACATTCATGTTCCCTTACATTTACTTATATATCTGTTATATGTACAGAATGTAAAAAAACATGTTCATAGTACTTGAATCACCCTTTATCTCAAGCACATATGCATCTAATTGTGTTGAAAACCATTGGGATTTTTTTTTACTTAGTTCTTAGTTACTAAGTACTAAGCAAGTACTTTGTTTAGTTACTAGCAAATTATTAAAATATCTTAAACTTAAAATTTCATAAAGTACATATGGATACACTACTAGTACTAATACTTGCCATATTACGTCATTTGTTGGAACCTTAATTTCGTTTAATTGTATCATGAAACGGGCAAATTTGCTATTACGGATCCAGCTATTACACTCTAAACATGTGATATTTTTTTAGTTTTAATACATCCGACTCCTGCGTTCTCTCCCATAGTCCTAAGAATTTCAAAATATAATCTTACGAGAGTACTCATTAAAACAGCTGATAACTAAATAACATATGTGTGCTCATGTATAAATCAAATAACCAACTTAATATCAGATGATTGGTTATAAGCTGGAATATAAGGTTTTCTCTTCGTTAATAGGTAAAAAATCTAGATGAATATTTACTAGTTGTATATGATGTTTATTGACTGCATATGCGTATGCAAGCAATCGTGCTTATTTGGGATGTGCGTCTATGATCTTATCTGCGAGAGTAGGTCTGCTGTTCTCTAGTTAGTTGGTTTAACCGGTTAGCAGTAAACACACAGTGTCTCAGAACATACAGAGACTCTCAAACAGACTTGTGCAAGCAAAATCCAAGTTGATTTCTCAGTTTCGTAGACCAATAAGTATGACTTCAGTCGGAAGCGACTGCTTCGAGCAGTTGACGCACACATCTGTTTACAACAAAAATTGTTTAAATATCTTATTCATAACTGCTGTTAACTTTTTATTAAGTAATTACAACGCTAGTTCTATTATGTTTTGTCTTGTTAGACACCAATGTGAACAAATCACTTAACAATGAAAAATATTTTGTAATCACTTAAGTAATGAGGACATTGTTAAATCTGTTAAAAGAATAAGACTGTTCCACTTCTAAAGGTAATAAAAATTCAAGAAACGTATTACTAATATGGCTAACGAGAAATAAATACTTTATGAAATAATTCGTAGCCACAAATTAAACCATTCCCACTTATTTTATTTTGCATTTAATTGTTAATTTAACTTCCATCGTATTTTCTTGAGTCCGGATATTATTAACTTTTTGTTTGAAGAAAGTTAACAGTTTCTTGATTTCTGTTATTTTAAGTCTTTTCTTGAACTTCAGATTTAATTTCAGATATCATGCCTGCTTGTTGTAGTAATAGTTTTACTGCAGAAGCTAAAAGGCAATAATAGTGGAGACCCATGAAAACGCCATTGGCTAAGTAAGGGTCACTCTTAAGCTTCCTTCCTCGTCTTTAGCGATTGTAAAACTTGCTACAATTGTATAAGAGGAAACTTTTGTATATAGTACTTAAAGCGAAATAAGTAAATGTCATTTTTTATTTAAACTACAAAATCTCAAATTCCAATAAATATGTTTAAACGCACCTAGCGTATTTAGAGTAATTACAACGAAGACTGCTGATATAAAAATATATTAAATCTTAAAAATTATTTTAACTTTAAAAATGTACTGTTATAAGTAATTTATGTACTTAAACTAAATTTAAAACAAATATTTACTTTATATTACATAGGACATACACATTATTTAGCATATCGCACACATAAGGCGAAAAAGTATCATTTAAATAATGTGGAAGTGAATTTCGTAAAAAGAGTTGAAAGAGTTATTACTTGAATACATACTCTGTGTATATTAAATTCAAGCCCTCAAGTGGATTGAGACAGTAAGAATTATCGAAGTACAATATCAAAACCTTCGAGATGTGAGGTGAGGTAGATTTCTGTTCGCTAAATCAAAAGTGAAATAGTTAAATCACTCTATAGATTTTTGGACCCGTTTTTTCTCTGAATGTCTAGTTATAATGTGCATATATATTACAGTTTTTTTACACTGTGAGTTTGTTAAAGTCTCCATCATTAATATCCTCCACAAAACATATTCAAATATGTTACAACGTAAAACATGAATGTTATACATTTTACCCCAATATTGAAATAAATTATGAACGATTTCATAAAATATAGATATTTTAGTTTACATCTATGTTTATTTCTGTTATGTTAATTATTCTTAGACTTGTAGGTACTAACATGAACAAAACAAATACAGCATATACAATTTTGCAGCGTACATAAAATAGTTTATTTACTTATTTCTTGTATAACCTTCGCTGTTGTGCAATGCTTCAATTTTATATTTTGTGTGTTTTCTGTCCCGATTGTGTATTGTTTTATTGCTTTCTTCTCGTGGGTATCTATTGTTTCTCCAGCACGCAAACATTCTTTTTACTCCTTTGACTTCCCAAAATGAGCACCTGAGGACATGAGAAATACTTTAGATCCTCAATCTCTCTCTCCTGAGAATAAGATAAAAGCTGCTGCTCCTGTCTCTGACCATCCTCGCCGTTCTCCAGGTCCTGCCTTATCCTTAACTTAGTTCACTAAGATGGACCAACCCATGTCCTCTAGCCAACTCAGGATCCCAACTCTTTCGATTGACCGCATTTCAGACCGGCACACTCATGATGCTTTGTCGTATAGCTGGTAGGGATTTCAATACTCGCTTTTCAAAAAGTTTTATTTTGGACTTCACCCCTTTTCTATCACAGAAGTGGTTCAAGACGCGTTGTCGGAACAATGTTTCTCTTTGGGCTACGTCTTACAACTCCGTATTAGGATAGGAAAACAAATCTGTGGTTTGTCTCCCTTCATTCGACAATGAACAGGAGTATGATAACACACCGCGGTTAAAGTATTACAATTTAAACTAGTTATTCTCGTTCCTTGTTGTTGTTAATCCTATGGAACGTCGCCCGGATGGTAAAACTATTAACTATTATTTTTAAGTAAATCTAATAATTGTTACTAAAATTCCAACAACAATTATACCTTGCTATAGTAGTAAAATTCTTGAGTTCATCGATATTTAACAGAATTTAGTTCAAAATTAAAACACTGTTCTATCCTCCAAATAGTGTAAAGTTCAGGTTGCAAGCCTATGGTTATAACACAAGCCAGCTCTACTTACAATTTCAGTGTAACGGTCAGGATCTCAATGCCTGCTCCCGGCGAGCCAAGTCTCTCTACCCATCATCCCTCTCGCCCCCCTGCACCACGAGATAGGCGTTGCAGTACCAGCCGTCACCAGCGACCGATATGTAGCTAACCGTGCACGTCTCCACGCGTGTACGTTATTGTCCGCACAGGTCCTTAAGCAGGTTTTCGGCAACATCCTCCTATAATTTCCGCTCCAAACAAAGTATCTTCTTGAACAATAAAATCATGTGTGGCCCCTTTACCCCACCAATAATTAAATACAGAGCAATCAATTTTCATATTAACAACCAATAACTATAATATTATTGTCTATTTTTAACACTTAGGTGTTGCCTCCTTACGTAGGCGAAACCTACGTCTGTGTGATGGGATCCATAAAAATTGGGGAACGAAGGTTTTGAAAAAGAACTCCTTGCATTGTCTAGACATCAGATACGCCGAGTATAAAAACAACAGGAATACCTTAAAATACATTCAAAAGGAATAAATATTAGTTAAAAAACAACGCGTGCCGTAAAGAGACATTTTTAGTAATCTCCTGTCGATGCAATTTGAAAAACTGATAGATTAATGAATAATAATTACAAGTGAGATGAAAGTATGATCAAGTCCTAATACAGTTGCAGTTGCTTACTTACTTTAGGAACATGTAAATATAGATTTGTTATTAAATATTAGGATTTAATATATGGAAATTATTTTAATGTATTTTATTGTTATTGTTGTGTTTTATATCGATCATTTATCGAATTATAATAAAATAGGAGTTATGTACATAAATCGATTGCAAATTTACGAAACCCTAGTGTGTCATGAATTATTATTTTTAGGAAGTACATTTACATACATTTAAGATAAAGTTAGATGACTTCGAATGTTTCTACACGTAATATTTATTATTTGGCCAAGATACAAAGACTTTGAGAGCATTTTATGTAACACGTGGTTTTATATTGCCAAATTTCTTATACTTTTAAATGTAATATTTACTGAGCATTATATATTTTTTCAAACAATTAGGTTATTTCACTCATTGATCAGGCATGATTTAGTATTGCTATATGTACTTTTTTCTGTATATTTCATTCCAGTTTTACTTTGCGTAGCCTAGGGGAAACGTACTTAGTCACTGTTAGGCGTTCTCTTACCGAGACCTATGGAACTTATTACAAATACAGATATGTAGTTACGATGAGAAGTACACAAACATACTAAAATTTAAGAAATAAAGTATTCATACATTAATAATACCTAAAATAGTACATTGATCACTTAATGAGCGTAAGCATAGCTTATAACTCGAACGTTCAGAAAATTTAATTTATATCTTTTAAAACGTCCTTCCTCACGATATCTCTTACACCAATTGACTCATACTTGAAGTTTTGCAAAACTCTTCTTAATTTTTTTGTACGCAACCCTGAGTTCAATGATGCTGTATGTTAATCCTTAGGATCTGAATTAGTGTTAGTAAATAAGTAATCTTTTTTTTTAAGGAGAGGCCGATCCCCTTTCAAGCCTTATTCTGTCCGTCCTCATGGGCCACTGGCCTGTGCGAGGATCTTATTAAACAGAATAAAGGGGAGAGTCGATACAGTACGAGGTTGATTGTACTGATAAAAAAGTGCAACGGTCACAGACAGGATTTGAACCTGCGCTATCTCTAACTCAGACCCAAAGTCCAACGGCTTAGACCGCTCGGACATCGGCACTCCCATCATTTTAAATTTGTTTTACAAGTAACCATGATAGCAAAAAAAATTATAGAAGACACAGATTTGTAAATTATTAAGTATAATAATTTTAACATAGGACTGTAGGAGATAGTCATTCATACTTTCCCAACACCCACAGTAAATTAGTGACTTATTGTTGTAGACACTGCTATAAGATACAATGAGTTGATTTTCAGATTTTTTATAAAACTTATATATGTATATTATTTAACTATAAGTGGATAAAAATGCGAGATATAGTACGGCCTTAGCTCTATCAGATTTCGTAGAGGCCTTTAGAATATGAAAAAAAAACCCAAATACAGTGAGGTATATGTAAAGGAAGAAAAGGTGTGCCACATATTGGCTCTATTTATTACACGTGGTTTGGTGTACATCTTCCACGGTGATAGGGACAAGGCCGAGTAAATGTAGAGGAAATGGTTTAGAGCCTACGCTGGCTTTATGTCTCCTCTTATCATTAACTTTTATCAAATTCGCTACACTTCGATTGTTATTCGTACGCATACTGATACATAAAACAGAAATACATACTTTTGAGAAGCGAAATGTAATTTGACATCGAAACATTGTAAATGGTCATTAAAATAGTTTAAAATTATTGTTGATTAGCATTATCTTGGAAAATTTCTAGAAATGTCTAAACTTGACTTTTATAATATTTATAAACATTAGACAGTTACATTGTTGTTAATGAAATAAAAAAAGGAATACACGTTAGGCACTTACCCAAGACGTAGTCTTACCCAAACACATACCTCATTTTGGAAATATGTGGTTTTACATCAAAGGTTAGAGTTATTCACCTGATATTTCGGATATATATATACATATCTTACAATTACAAATGAATATATATATATATATACATTTCAAAGTATAAATAAAAATATATTTTTCATACGTAATATATATATATATATTCATTTGTAATTATAAGATTTCGGGTATATTCTATTTAATAAAAGCAACAATAAATGTATAGGATTAAAATGTAACCTCTTCGTCAGGTCTCAAAAACCATATTGTTTGGCTAAACACAGATAAAAATGCAGATAAAGAATGTGGCAAGGAACGTTCTACACAATAATTCAAATTTTGAGGATAAAGCGAAGCAATACCTGACTGGTACAAAACAGCTTTTAGACTGGTGAGTGTTAACACCAAGCTATGTCAATGCAGATAAGTAAGGGTAGTAAACATGTCACACTTTTCAGGAAAATAGGAGAAAATCAGTGTCGGTATTCCATTTTGGTATGGTGGAGCGTTATAGAAAACAAAGAGGAACGAAAGGGAATGGTCGTGAGGAGGAGAGGTAAATACCAGGATGCCCCATGCATAAGTGGTATTCCTAGTTCAGAAAGCCATGGTGTACGTGGGGAATTTATTTGATTGATGGTTAAATTGTTTTTATATTTTCCTGTTAATCATTTTATATTAAAAGTATCAAAAATACCCTATATTGAACAGAAGAGTTGACCTCGCGGTTTACATAATAAAATTAGTTCTGAACTTGCAGTAATTATATGTCTAAAAAAGATTTTCCTCACAATGCATTGAAGCCAATATGCTTAAAACCACTTAATTTTATGTTTATCACACCAAAAATGTTGCTCTTTATTTGTATGTAGGGTATTGTCTTGCTTAAGATATTAGACATTCCTACTACTACAGAGAATGGTTTATAGAAATAAAGAATTGCAAGTAGTAGACAAATCACTCCCTTAAATCATAACATATTCTTATAATACGGAATACTTAGGCAACTCTAAAGGAGAACTATATTCTGTATAGTTGAAGAATACAAAGATATTATAGTAAAGGGCTAATGGGAAAGGTTTTAATTTCTAGTCCATAAGTCATCACATGAAGTGGGATGATATGAAAATAGTAACCTATAAATATATTTTGTTCGTAGAAACGTAAACTTAGTGAGGCTTAGTAACTAATATAAAACTAGCAAATAAACTTCTAAGTCAATAAATACGGTTAGAATGTATATTAAAATAGTATACCATTGCTCACTGGTATGGTGTGTTTTACACTACATGCGTTAAATAGAAGATAACAGTAATTTAGGAAAGCAATCTTAGTTCAAATTGTTGAATTTAAATAGGAAACTTACATATATTTCCGTGAGCAATAAGGGTTATAAAATTTCGCTAGTTAATCACAGAATTAATGCCAACAAAAACAAAAAACCCGAAGAACATTGAATGCCGTAGGACATCGAGTTTGATAGAAAATATTTTTACTTAGAAATGGTACTGTTTATTTATGATGCAGTGCTGAATTTAATAAAACACTGAAATAAATTAATAGCTCTGGAAATTACAAAGGTAAATGAAGCCCTCGTATTTGCTCAACATCAAATTAGCGAAGGGAAGCCTTGGGTTAGTATTATTGGAAACTTGGTTAAAGTTACTTCATTAAACTGAATTATGTTTATACAAAATGCTCTCTTTCAGAAGCGAAAGTGCTCCAAATAAGGAAACGGACACATGGTTTGAGTTTATTTAATATCTGATCATAGAGATAAATGATTTTAATACGGTAAATTTTTTACCGCTGCTATTACCATACGAACTGCCCTTGATGATTTTGTAGCAAATTAAATTGAAAAACATCTACCACTAACTTTACAAATGTTCAATTAATTTAGTTGATAAGAACATAATAAACCATAACCGGAAAATAATTTAAGGGAAATTGAAAGGAAGTATGAAGTGGCCAATAAATCCTATACAAATTACGTCTATTTCGTACGAAAACTAACTTCGTATCATTTGAAACTAAAAAAAAATTACTTTAAATGACCAAAAAATTCTTTAAAAAATAGTTACTATTACTATGAATTATTTTAACACTTAAATTGCGGATTTTGTCAGAAAACAGAATGAAGCAACGCATACTTCCCTTAGTCCTTTGGGATTGTACATCTGAAGGATAATAAAACAATATTTGTGGCCTGAACGTCGTTGTTTTTACGTTAAAGAAAGTTATAATGTAAACATAAATGAATACTAATATATGTTCTTAATTGCTAATCTCGAACACGGCTAGCCTAATTCGGCAAGTTCATTCCGTACAATATTCATGGAAACTAAAATAATGTTGTGTGAAGAGAGAAGGAGAGAGTAAAACCTTTATACGAAGTATTTCGGAGCTAAGAAAAAATTAGGTATTTATGTTTTCTTTTCCAAATTTAACTAAAATCGCACAGCTAATAATCTCAGCTAAAGGTAGACGTTTTGTGTGATTTATTGTCTACTTCTTTACTCACATTTTACCCCAAGGATGTAATGAGTTATATTTGGAATGCAGGATGTTGCATACCTCGTCAGCAACTCGTAATGTGGCGTACATTTACCTTGTTATTTAGATACTAATAACACTATTCTATACCTGTAATTTCTGAAAAAACTAAATGGATTGGTGAAATGTTTTAAATAAACCTTATTTGGGATTTTGATATTTTCAATCTCATATACATATGGATATGAAAAGATATCCACATTTTTTATTCCGCGTTAAACTGCTTTATAATACATCAATTGCAATGAACCTCATGCCATTAAATTCGAGAAAAATATAATTTTAATAAATACGCCTGTAAAAAAAATTAAATAAGTATCTAAGTTAAAACATCTTATTACCATAAATGTATTTATATTACAATTTTACTTACAGTTTCATGAGTGTATTTAGCAGACAATCGTACAATTAGGAATATGAAAAGAAACAAATCCATGAAGGGATTATTGTTTCCCCCCTGACCATTGTAGGGATTACAGATTATATACTGTGTTCATGTATATGAAATTACCCTTGGGAAAGTGGGTATTGATTTTAAGGATGTGTTCAGATATGGAACGAAACACAAAACGTTTCTGCTGAAGTCTACATTTTTTTGAGCTGATCTTACTTTAGAACAAAACAATGTGATCATTTTAAAAGTTTAAAAGTATGTGTTCAATAATACGTAATATCATAAAGTACTCTATAATGTACCAATTCTTGACTTTATAACGTATTTTGTGAAAATGTTTATGGCTAATATGTGTGCACGCTTAGGTGTGGGTACTTGTTTTTCTGTGAGTTATTTTACTCATGAGATTATGAACTATCTTAATCAAACAAGGAAGAAGGAAAATTTTTAAGTTTACAACATTTTGACTATCATAGCTGTATTATAAAATGTAAAAAGATAATTAATTAATCCCCTAAAATTAATACGAAGAATAAAGAATCTAATGATAGATAGTTCCCAGCATAATTTAATTTAATTTAAAAAATACAATTTAAATGGAACTTTCAATTAACAAAAATCATTAAACTAATTTTTTTTTGTGAAATATGAGTTACTTAAAATATAGTGTACTGAATTTCAATTTTCGTTTACACTACCCAAAATAGCTTGGAAACAAGGACGTATTTATATTATTATTTTGTTTTTTCTTGTGTACATAATTTGATTTTTAACTCATTTAAATATTATAATTTCTGTTTTCTAAAAGTTTATTAAACTAAAAATTTCTAGAACTTGCTGGATATTAGCCGTAAATAGTGAATATATACTCTTCACACGTCTCAAACAGTTAATTGTTTGAGTCACTTTTAAACCAATGTTGACGTGTATTCCTGATCTTCTAGCAATATTAGTGGATGCAAGAAAGATATGAAAGTTTTAAAAGTTCTTAGTACTCATTTGATTCTAAATTAGGCGCAATCTCACAACTAACTTCATTATTATTTCCCTTTTAAGGGTATATTAATCATCGTATAGTACCCTATCTACTGTTTATGTATGGCATAATTTTATATTTCTTGCTTTTAATTTTGCATTATCTGATATATAAATTATTATTTTTTAAATAAGCACTTAGTTCTTTTATCAGGCTCATTAATATGCAAGAAAGATATAGATGTTGTACAAACTTCAAAATATCGTGGGCTAAAAGATATGGTGGTTTTTTCTAACGCTTGCCAGATTGATTTTAATTTCATTACAAAAAGCGAAATAGTTTAATATTATAATGTTATATCGCAAATTATATTACATCGGGTAGTAATTTTTCTACGAAGTAAACAGGAAAGTTTAAAACCAACATTAATATTTTAGCAATGAGCATATAGTATAATACATAACTTTTTAAACTAGTGTACGGTACCCAAATGTGGACTCCATGTTTAATATTTGTATTCATAGACTTAAAGGAAAATTTTACATTTAAAAGTTTGTAAAAATGTTTAATATCAGCGTACAATTACGTTGTATTATCTTCCCTAGCTAATCGGAAAAATGTATTATTTGAATTCCGCAATGAAACTTAACGTAATGAAAAAGAAAGTTAACGTATTATGCAGAAAGCTTTTTAGAGAAGGATTTCATCTATAGACTTTAAATTTTTCTTTAACTTATAAAAAAAAGCAGGAATAAGTTCTATGACCGTGCATGTTAACCATAGAGTCTGGCTAAGCGTCATTGGAGCGTATCAATCAGTAGGCTTACACAGTTACTATTTTGTCTGCATGGGAGATGTAATTTTTTTATGTAACTGTCTGTCTATCTGTTCGAAGGGCATCTCAAGAATCAAATAAGCTATAGGTTAGAATATTGAGTGTAACCTCAAAGAAGTATGTAATTTGTAAACTCAAGGTATACGAGGTAAGTTTGGTGGAATCCTACGTTGTATAAATAAAACATACTGCCTAAAATGGCAATTATTTTTCACATTAAATCTGTATTTAATGTTTTAATTTGCCTAGTTTTAGTGTATTTTCTTGTTCTGAAGGTACATTATTAACGTATAAAACTAAGTATATATAGTCATTAGGTTTAAATGTATATTAAAATTCGATTGTAGGTTTAAAATTGCATTGTAGAAATAAAAAAAATCTAATTATATTTAGTCTGAAAGAAAATTAAATAATTATTAAATTTTCTCAGAAAAATTTATATTTTGTTTGAAACTGGCAATGTGGAGATAATTTCCACGAAACTTTTCAACTGATAAAAATACAAAGGATCATGCGTTATTAAATATGTTACTAAGAATTTATTTATATATAGGAACCTCATAACTAGTATTTTTCTTAAACGTCACGAAAAACACATTGTGAAACTAGGCATTCAGACATATTTACAAACATAAGAATTATTAGAACTATTGGAATTACTAAATAAATACAATTTAAAAAGTCTCTGCCTTAGAAACAATAATCGAAAAAATTTAAAACAACTGTTATGATCTAGAATTTTATGGATGTTTTGTATAATATTTCATACTATTTTATCGACGCTTATATATTATTAATAACATGTAATGGGTTCCAGAAGAAATGATTCTTCTAATGAGCAAACATTTTCTTAGGTGTTATCGGTATATAATTTCTGGTCCGATATTACTGGAGTTAAGAGACACTTTAAGAAAGGAGTTATTTATTGTGGGGGGGGGGGGGGGTGGGGGGGGGGGGGGGTGGGGGGGGGGGGGGGTGGGGGGGGGGGGGGGTGGGGGGGGGGGGGGGTGGGGGGGGGGGGGGGTGATAATTAAAAGTAACTAAACGCAGTAAACCTTGAACCATTACAGTAGACTGTAAACTTTAATAAAATGCGATTTTTTAAAATACAAGCTCTTTAGAGGTTTAATACTTCTGAAATTATTACTATGGTTATAAAACACAGAATAATCTTAAAGAAAAGTAACTTTAAATGAGTAGGTTAAGTTCCAAAACAAACCTTTTATTTTTAAAAAGGAAATAGTAAATTTTAATTAAGTTCTTTAGTGCCAACTGTTTAAACCGCCATGACCCTTCCAAGTTTCCGTAACAAATATTATAACATTCAGCAGCTATTTCAATACCAAAGGGAGTTCGGCATTATTTGCAACTAACTGTGTGCTGGAATTATGTCATCATTATTGCAAAAGCTTGGATCTCTTAGACCTTCTTTAATACCTGTATAATAAGATAAAACAATGCTCGTGTACAATAGCCAAATATGCTCCGACAAAACATCCTACATACTTTGCTCGTCAGTTATAATGCATAAAATATTTATGTATTAATAGTATCATTTAAAAACTCTTATATTTTGAATTGGTCAGAAATTTTGCAAACTAGGCACTATTAAATATTTAGAAATAAAAAATTTCAATAGCCAATTCAAAATTAAATCGAAAATCTGACGAAGACTTCTATCATTGCTTCCTAATTAACATAAAAAATTAACCAGAACGTACTACACGTCACCACCAGACGCCACAGCCCCGTGTGGTACCGAGACGAAAAACCCCTGCTTTTTACTTGGTCACTCATTAACTCTCAATAATTTTTTGAATAATTGTATAATTGTAATTTTGAACTTGTATTAAAAGCCATTATGAATCATTTTGGCGATAAGGATTCATCTCTTTATGTTTATTTTACCGAAGTAATATTATGCTTGTACCTTAATGCATATTATTGTTTGTATAAACGAATTTTTTATTCTAAAAATCTATTATGGTTATGATTAAAGTAAATGTCAAGTATAGCATAAAATTCATTTTAATGATGTGGTTTTTGTGAACCTTGAAAACAAAAATACTAAACGGGTGTTTTTGGCCTATACGTTTTTAGCATAAATAGTATATTATTACTTAAAATTACGGATTCTTTAATGATATAAACAAAAGCTACAGCTTTTCTCCAATGAAAGCTCATAAACATTGATTGCTTAAGGAAAACTCAAAATATCATATAAAATGTCACATTAGGATGAAAAACACATATTGCTATGGAGAAAGGTAAAAATAATAATATTTTTAATTCTTTGAATTATGATACGACTAATAGAATTAGTTAGGAATTTGTTCTTTTTTTTTGTTTTGGGGATGAAATGAACATGCCTTGAAAGTCACTATAGTTGACTAAAAATATTTTTTGGTTATTGGAAACAATTTATCTGAGCGGTTAAGTTATTATTCGAAAAGAAATAAAAAAACTAAAATATTTAAAGATAAAACAACTTAAATATAAACATATTTTATTTACTCTGTAAATTTTTAATATTCGATATATACAATTTTTGAACAAACATGTTCACACTGCATAAATTCCCCATTGACTCCTAACTAAAAATGTTATTCACAAGTCTTAGACCTCCTCTTTTAAATCAGGTTTTCTTTTTTCCTATTGTAAACAACTCGCTTTTAATTTTACAAACCATTATTGGTTTCTAGTCCAAACCCCATTTTGCATGCCCCTAATGTTGTATCACCTCTCAAATGTCCACGAAGATTTGTTTCTGATAATCAGTCTGGCGCTAGAGCTTTCTTAATAGAACGTATGAAATCATAAGTATAAAGTTAATTTTTCAATAATATTATGGTAGTATAAAATGTAAGATTTTAATACCATGCGTGCTCCAAAAACACTGAAAGCAACTTTTTTCTGTGTTTAATAGTTTTAAGCTTTTCCTAACACCAATTAAAAAACAATTCACTGTACATGAAGTTAAATATTAAATACTATAAGCAACCATTGATAAATTTACAAATTATATGTTTAAACAGTACATTTGACGTTTTGTTATATCTTAACTGTGCAATAAAGTAGATCATCAATTATTACATTGTTAAAAATGTATTATTAACTCTAATGGAATAATATATTAAAAAACCAGTTGTGTTTGACAAATATGTATGTAGATATACATCTGGGGATATGCAAGATCAGCACTCACAGGACGACCAGATTCTCAGCAAAGGGGCATGACTGAACGTTTCTGCTGACTCCCAGCGCTCGTACATAAAGTGTCCTTAACATCCTTGGTCTTAACCCTTCCACCTCGTGTATTGCTGGGCTAAACGGTTTTTAATTTAATATCATAGGTCAAGGTCAAGGAAATTAATATGAACACTAAAATTAACATTCACTGTTATGAAATCAAAATAATTTTTTTAGAAGATTTAAACAAATATTGCATGACCTTTGAATTTAATGAGTCAAATAATCGTATTTTCCCTAAAAATATTACTCACTAATGAAAAGCCCTTAACAGAATATAACCGAAGCTTATTATGAAACATGACTCATTATTGTAGGTCAGCTGAACGAATTCCTCTGTAACAAACTTGAATAAATTTTTACCAATTAATAAACAAAACAACCTACAACATGTACTTGATCTCTGAGTGTTTGATTACTCAAATACAAAACTACTAGGTAAAATTTACTTCATATCCCCATTTGCTTTCGAACTTAAAACATTAGTGGAAATAATGTAGAGATCATGATTATTCCCGATGTCCTACCTGATCTTGTACATGAAAAAGACATCTTGTCCTCTTTGCAGTGTTTCCAAATGATAAGAATTTTTTTACTTCTTGATCTTCAGTTTTAACTTGTTTTTTATGTGAGTATTGCATTTCCTCCATGAAAAATTGCTTTCTATTTAGCGTATATAATATCGGTAAGAAGATTTGTATGAAAATCACTATAATAAAACAGACCTGGTTATCAAAAATGAATCTTCGGGTGGACATTTGAGGGTTTATGGTAACATTAGGGGCCTACAAAAGGGGGTTTGGACTAGACACAATAATGGTGTAAAAAAAATAAAAAAAGCGACTTGTTTACAATGGGAAAAACAAACAAAACAAACAATGGTTTTTAAAAAGTAGTCAATACTAATTTTGAAACCAAGTTTTAATCATTGATTAAAGAATATTATTAATGATTTAAACACTAATAATACTAGTGAAATGTATTTGAGTGTTTATATCTAATTTTTTGAACAATATATATTTCGTAAAATTTATAATTCCGTTTCCGTTTATAAATCTTTTGAATCATTGTGAACAGCTTCAAATTTAGAAAGTTTAGTTTGCAACCGTGTAAATTAACCCAAAAATAAGTTTGATCCTGTATATCTACCTCGAGTTAACTTTAATAAACGAATACGAACTAGTTTTACTCGTTTTCTCAAAACAATTTACAATATGGATATAGATACTTCATTTTTACAATACTTCCTCTTTGTCGAAACTATCAGCATGTATAAATATTATGATGAGTTCGATTCATTGGGCCTGACTTGCTGACGACAGTAAACTGAAATAAAACATCAGAGTTCAGATAAAACACTGATTGCAAAATTGTTTCTCACAATTTACATGGAGCGAACATAAACCAGATTTAATGAATTAGGCTCCTTTTTATGCCTTCATGTTCTGAATTTTTTAACTTAGAATATATTGAAATTAATTAACTAAATGTTTTCAAAGATGCTTCTTACAATTAACAAACTAAACAACATAATAACTTGCAATATAAAGCTACGCAATATTTAGAAACGAAACTAGTATATGCCATAACATAAAAGTACAGAAAAATAACATGATTTACACATTTGTGATTTGTTTACGTTTGAGAATTAAATACGAAACACCACACACACACACACACACACACACACACACACACTGTTTTACTAGTTTTACTGGTACAGTGTAAAATATAATTAGTAAATTTTATCACTGTGTATGAAATAAAAAAGTAAGAAACAGCCAAACGAGGAAAGGTCCATAAACATATTAAATTTACCCTGATATTTTTACAAAAATAAATCCTATATATAAAATAATGAGAATATATAATCTGTACACTGTATTAATCAAATTCACTCACATCTGATCTGTAATGAATGTGTTCAAGCGACCGTTTCCAAATGTTGGAATTAGTTAGCTACTTGTAACTGAGGACTCAGGTCTGATTTTGACTGAGAGTGTCCAGGATTGATGGCTAAATTACGTCCATTATTATTAGAGCAAATTCTACCCGGGGCGTATTTAGGTTTTCAGTTGAGGAGTAGTTTATAAATGTAACTACAGATATTTAATCACAATAATATAGCGTAGGAGTGAGCCTAACCACGTGTTGCGTCACTGGCTTCGCTGAGCTTGTATTAAAAATTTTCATAGCTTGTTTCATTACTAATATTCAGTGATACGCCTTAAAGACGCTCAGTCAAATTCCATGGATGAACATGCACCATCGTAAAACATATTTTTGTATATGTAGGAATTTCTTAAAACTGTCTTGTAAAATTGCATTGTCTATAGGTAAGTTCGTTTTCATGGTGCCGTGTGGAGCATCACATATACATACAGAAATTTAATTTTTCAATCCTCCAATGATGTTCCTTCTTAAAGCTCAGTTTTGGGAGTGGCGATGTCCGAGCGTTCTAAGACGTTGGACTTTGAGTATGAGTTAGAGATAGAGCAGGTTCGAATCCTATCTGTGAACCTTGCACTTTTTATCAGGACCGTCGACCTTGTACTGTATCGACTCTCCCCCCTTATTCTGTTTGATAAGATCCTCGCACAGGCCAGTGACCCTTGAGTACCGGGCAGAAAAAGACTTAAAAGGGAATCGGCTTCTCCTTTAAAAAACAAAAATAGAAAAAAGAGCTTATATATCGTACATGCATTTGTTTTGTATTAAAAAAATGTATTTAATAGAATGGTTAACAAAGTGTTAAGTAGCCTATTCATTGCATTATCTTGATACCAGTAGCGATAAAAGTATAAATATCTATCTAGGTTACATCACGAGGTCGACGATATAACAACGTGTTACTGGAGATACATTGGATGAGTTCTAATATTTAACAGCAGTTCTCGTATTTACAATGTAAGAGTTCTTAAATTATATGTTCCGTTTGTGGGAATGATCTCATCTGAATTTAGCTCTGCATTGAGACATTGGAGTAGATAGTTTTTAGTAATAAGATATTAATTATGTTATTGGTTGTAACAAAATTACCATAGTTCTGTGTGGTACTTAATATACTGTGTAATATGTACCTAATATGAAAGACTATAAGAATAAGGTTACCAAGTATATTAACATTGCCGCTTTTATTCCAAAAGTAACCCCTTTAATTACTGTTATTGGCTCTTGTTATAGTACAATCAAAAATAACTTAAGTACCCATGAGTGCAGAAGGCCAAATATGGTGTTGAAGAGTTAAATTATGCAAAATATTCGGCGAAATTGTAATTAATTTTGTTAACAAGACTAATCTGCTGATTTGCGTAATCGCGCTTCAATGTAATAACGAAGTACCTTGAACCTGAATGAATATTGAGACCCTCAATGTAATAAAATAAAAGCATTCTTCTGAGAAACAAATTTAGGTCAAGCTATTCTCACTCGTGTCCCACATTAGGAACAGCTTAACTAAAAGTAATTGGCAAAACTTACACAACCCACAGTTTGGGTTGTTTCTCTCTGTCAACTGGCTAATCGTCACTAAGCATTAGGGACAATTGATGTGTGTTTGTATGGACCGATCGAAATTGGAGTCGACACATGCAAGGGAACAGTGTACTTTTTACTATTTCCTACTGGTCCATTTTAGGATTCACCATAAATGATGAATAAATGAAGAGTCATTTAGACAAAGTATTTCAAGCATTTCTCCCTTTGTGCAATAATCTGTTGAATGATGAACGTTTTTAATATATACATAAATAGTATAGTGAAGCTTGTTTCTTTACATATGAAAATTAATAAGGTGGAAACTTGAAAAAGTATAGACTACATTAACAAAATTTGTATTATCTATTAAATACGGCTCAATACGATTATATATTCCCATACGCTCCAACAAAGATACTATTAAATATTTCCCAACCTTGTTAATGCTTTGAGCAATACCATTACATTGGTTTAATAAATGAAAGAGTCATTTAGACAAAGTATTTCCAGCATTTCTCCCTTTGTGCAATAATCTGTTGAATGATGAACGTTTTTAATATATACATAAATAGTATAGTGAAGCTTGTTCTTTACATATGAAAATTAATAAGGTGGAAACTTGAAAAGTATAGACTACATTAACAAAATTTGTATTATCTATTAAATACGGCTCAATACGATTATATATTCCCATACGCTCCAACAAAGATACTATTAATATTTCCCAACCTTGTTAATGCTTTGAGCAATACCATTACATTGGTTTAATAAATGAAAGAGTCATTTAGACAAAGTATTTCCAGCATTTCTCCCTTTGTGCAATAATCTGTTGAATGATGAACGTTTTTAAAATAGACATAAATAGTATAGTGAAGCTTGTTCTTTACATATATAAATTAAATAGTTAAAGTATGCCATGTCTGCAACTATTTAAATACTTGTTTCTAAGTAACAGAAAGGCAACGTACAGGTTTACTCATGATCATTATAAAATATGACATTAACTAAGTAGAAATTAAGTCCATATGTCAATTCGTTCTTTCAAATACAAGGATTAAAGTAATTAAACAGGCATCTTAGTGATAGATAAGCAATATACAAAAATTTAAGTTTATTAATGCTAGATATATCACCCTGAGTTACAGTCTTGCAAAAGATTACCTAAAAAAATGGAGGGACTTGTACCATAACAAAACTCTAACTTTTTATGTGCTTTGGAAAACCCTATCATTTGAAGAGACGAAAAAATTATTTCTGCATGTTTGTTTGCATGATAAGTAAAAAGCAAACTGAATTAAAAATGTAAAATTTTGCTAGAAATGAAACATTGAATTCGTTGGGGATAAATGTCTCTCCGTGGGACATTTCTGTGCGATTGGGAATATATTTACTTCTTGTTTGATACCATTTTGGTAATGAGAAAAGGAAGAATAATTATGTTAAGAAATTGAAGAAAATCACATACAAAAATATTGCGTTAAAAAATATTACAATTTATTTTCCGTACTTTTCGCAAGATATTTCGAGAATTATATAAGCTATAAAATTGTCAAGTCATTTGCGTTAAATTTTACTGAAATTACGTGTGAACGGTTTTGTAACTAATACTTTTATTTTTATTGGTCAATCAGAAGTAACTATGAAGTACGTTAGAAAAAAATACATAGGGAGAGCTATGTAATTTGTAATTTGTTTTAAAAATAAATGTCTACAGTTAATTTCGATATTAAAAAAAATGATGGTTAATGAGAAACTATATAAACATTCACTAAAAAAGAAGAAATATAAAAACATTTAAAATAAAATATACATTATTATAAAACATAAATTTAGAACTCCACAAGAAATATCCCCATAACATAAGTTTCCTAGGTACGCATGCTTTACGAAATTGAGTAACTCAAATACTAATACTTTAAAATCTGTACGAAAAACCAAAAAGTATTTAATTCAGCGAGTAAAAAATTTTTTTTAAACAGTACGTTTCTGAATAAAATGAGTAAATGATTTATTTCCTATAAACTTACAAAATTTTATTAACTTAACAATGATTGGCAAAATGCACTGACCTCTTTTAAAAGTTGTGAGGTCAGCGAGAAAATAAATAAAAATCTAAAACGACAATTAATATCCTTCTTACAGGTTTAAAACAAAATAACTTTCCATGTCTAGCTTCTTAAAACATTTATAAAAATATGAACTTCTGCCCAGTAATTACACTAAAAAGCCAAATTTTAAAATTAATCAGAAATGTTTTTAGCATAAACGTACAACTGCACCTATAACACATTTTTATCACATTGACATAGAAACAGTATCAAGAGTGGAGTATGAAAATAAAAGACTATTTTTGAACAAAACACATCTTTGTAGTTTGAACCCAGCTGGAATCCAGTTGTTACACGTGAGTAAGTCGTTGGAACAATGTGCTCATTGGTGCAGTTCAGAGATAAACCGTCTTTCATTTTCCATTTTCCATTTCATTTATTTACAACGGCAGAACCACATTACATAGAGAAGAGTAAAAAAAATATTAATTTTGTAAAACATATAGTAAAATATTAAAGTGTGAATAATCTGATTCTATAGGCACATATTTTTGTTTTATTTTGGTGTATTTATATATTTTTTGTTTTTTGTTTTACGGGCTTTTTCACAGACTCATAGAATATTACTACACTAGCACTCAGTAATTGTTCTTATGTTTGCTAAATACTGAAAGATATCCCTAGAAAAATTTGATTAGATAGGACAAACTGAAAAGATGCATAGTATTGGTTGTGTTATATGATACGGTTTAAAATATTTTAACCCAACATTTATACGCTCAGGATTTTTCAGTTATTTGGCTTACATAATTACCTAAATATATCCTTCCTTAATATATTCCCTTAAAATATATATTAAAATACATACAATTTAGATTTTAATGTATAAATGTGATATTATTAAATTGTAGATAAAGTGCCAATCGGTAACATTTCTTCCTGCAACTTAGGCTGTATATTTTACAAAAAGTTTAATTGAATAATTTTTGAAATTTATCATGAAACACATAAGGTAGAAACTTGAAAAGTATAGACTACATTAACAAAATTTGTATTATCTATTAAATACGGGTCATTACAATTATATATACCTATACGCTCCAACAAATATACTATTAATATTTCCCAACCTTGTCAATGCTTTGAGCAATACCATTACATTGGTTTAATTGCAGATTAATGGAGTGTATGTTGTCTACGGCATATTCGTTCGTTATCAGCAAAAGCTCCTAATAGAGCTCCATAGAGTTTTATTACAGACTGATTTTTGTCCATTTAACATGACTAGGGCTTTATTACGTATAACATTTCGTTTCTTTATACATAATTGACAGTGTTAATTATAGGATGTTTGATAGATATTGAATTGTCGTAGTTTTCTGTTTAAATAAACTGCAATGTGTTATTAAATAATATATGACTTGAGTATATTTATCGCTGTATCGAAATATCTACAACATTGGCTTCTGTAATTTGATTGAGCCATGGAGGTTCGTGTGGATGGTATTTACAACCTCATTAATAGAAGGTATGCTCCATTATATAAGTCAAAATTACTTGCATTGGCCTACATAATTAAATACTTCATTGTTAGAGATTACTTCCCTTTCTGAAACTTTCACATTTGCTACCTTTATATATTACATTATAACACTAAGTTTCCAATATAAGTATCTAGACTCTTCTTCAGGTCTCAAACAACCTTAAGACATAAGGTTAAACACAAAATATTACGGATAAAATTAATTGCTATAAATTGACTTTACTATAAATTGTATCTCAAAGCACAAAGAATATGCGCTTAAGTAAATGGATCAACACACTCAAATAGGCATTTGAGTCTCTTAAGGCTTAGTCCTCGATTTTCTTGGAAGTAATACAGGGGATACATCACATCTATGTATAGTATTTAAAAACATAATTTGACCAGTTTGAAAATTATACTTAATAAAAGATGACAACATACGCTGTAAAGCAAGCACGACTTAGCTACAAAAGTTAGTACATACATAGACACTTAGATATAATAAATTTTATAATTTCAGAAAAAGGAAAACGAAGGCATTAAGAAGTCTACACTAAGCAGACCTTTCTAAGACTACAAGTAAATGGATTGTAATTTAATAACAGAAAAACTTGTATAAGGAAGCAAGAATGAGAAACGTAACTAATCACGTAAAGAGTTATAATCTGCCCAAAGAAAATTTAAAATAAAAAAAAACCTATATACTCCTTTAAACTGTTATATTTTGTACAAAGAGATTGAGAAATGTGGTTTATTTATGGCAGAATTCATTGCAAAGAAATATTTATTTTTATTTACTACTATAAAATAACTTGAAATTTACTTCTAAAAGGATACACGGGCTGAATTTTTCTTATATCTGCTATGGACGGTTTTTTACTCTCTCTGTGTCAGTCCACTAACAGGAACAACATATGGACTTGAAATTTTGTCCGTAACTACAGGGAAGCCTTGTACGTGACAATGCTCTTGCATACTCCTACTCTGTCTAACTTCAACTAAATTTTATTGCTCAGCACGTCTAAATTTTAAAAACAAAAATATTAACAGGGATAAAAAAAGGAGTAAACAAAACCGAGTAACCACAACCATGGTTCCTAGTACAGTATTAATTGTGTAATTAAAAGGGTTTAAGAGACTAATTCACATGCTGCCACTAATTAATTGACTAAATGTAACTGAGAGTACTGTCTGACATTGACAGAGTTAAGTAGTTCGGAATTGAGGGCGACATTCTACGCTTTTCTATTATTTAACATACTATCACATTCATTCATATTCATTGGATTTATCATTCCGCAGGTGTTCAATTTAACTTATAAATGCAGTGTTACTATGTTTTCAAAATTATCCTTCACCACAAGCAATCTTTATCATTGAATAGTACAATTTATTTTAAAATATGAAAGTAATGTTATATGATTCAAAGCTAAGGTATAAATTAGTAGCCATTAGCCTTATCGTTAACGGCTATGGTAATTAGACTTGCACTTAAACAATGTCAAACATAAAATATTTTACGACCTAACTCATAATCATAGTACAACCTTACTTGATAAAGTTTTTTATATATAACCCATAGGCTACAAACTTCTTTTTTTATTTTGTTTCATGTTAACTATCCCTTTATAAGTTGGTTCAAACCTCTTATATTTAACTAGCAAGAAAGAAATATACCATAGCCAAATATGGATTAGACACAGACATTTTCCAGCAAATTTTGGCAGCAACCGCACAATCTTATATGGTAGCATTAAATTATCTACATACAAACAACTTTGAACTAAATATTACGTCGATTTATCACTTTGGAAATTTAAATTCTTATTCAATTGTAGCACGGCATTTCAAAAATTATATTCTAAAGATTATAATCTTTTTTATGTATATAACAACTCTGTATTTGATACCAGAATTGATTTAAAAACGCACACCTAAAATTAACTTTAATTTAAGTTTTTAATTTACTCATCTGGAGATTTATTACTCTGCCCAATAGCGGTTTCATAAAAAGGTTTTTTATACAATAAACTTACACTATGCTTTGAAGACTATAGGTGAAATAAATTGGAAATCGTATTTAAACCAAGTAAAATATGTTTGTGCTTTGATAAAAAATGTTTAGTCAAAGCCTTTGTTTTGAATCGTAATATGTTTTTACTGTAATGCAAATTTAAAGATTAATATCTGAATTTTTACAAATACAAAGACCAGGAGGGACTATTGAAATAGAAATAGGGCAATTTATAAATCAGGGACCTTACGAATGTCGATGTAAAAATTCAACACGATAGTTCATTTTTCATGTGATATTACGTGATTGAATAAAACATACAAAACAAAGACCTTTAGATTTGTATATAGTAGTGTATATTAAATCAATATATTTAATTTAAATGTTACATTCAATTAATCCTTCCTTAAAAGCGAGACGAAGAACCAAGTTGGATATATTTAGCGTTGTTACATGTATGGAAGACTATTACACGACAATTTGGGTCGCATTGTCTTTCTTAAAGAAAACAATCAAGATGAGAACACAGGTTACAAGAAAATAGTTAACTTCAAATTGACTTTACTTACTTATCATCGTATAGGTTTATAGTCAACTGTAATGTCTCAGAGTTTACTGTCAGCTGTTACTCTCAACAATAACAAAGCCCATACAAAGCTTTTTGCTACTTCTTATATCGGGTAAATTAATACTCTTGTAATAAATTAGTTGAAAGTTTACGGATGAAAATATATTATTTCATAGTTGCAAATTCTTACTTTGGTTAATGAGGGCTTTCTTCCTACACCTACAGTACAAAACTTTAATAAAGAGCGAATTAGCTGAACACACACACACACACACACACACACACACACATGTACATATTTTACGATAAGGCCACGTTCATTTCCATATATTACGTGATAAATATTTTTATGTAAGATATAGCTGTGTGCTGTAGAGTCTAAATTCAATAAATTTTAAATTATCGTATCCATAAAATTTTCAAGTAATATGAAACTTTATGCCTTTTAGACCAGCTAACGTTTCTTTACTTAAAAATTCTTTTTCCTGTTTCATGTTTTAATAGAGACCTCCAAGAAATTTCTTTTCATAACAAGTGAGGACCTGTACAGCTAAAAATTTACATGCATATTCTTTACTACAAATGGCAAGTATTTTGTTAGAATCATCTCTTAAACAAATACTGCTAATTATGTTATGGGATAATTTAATTACAATGAATGTGAGTGCATTAAAACAATCCATTTGCCTGATAAACGTATAAATAAAACAACAACCAAAGAACGTATTAATTTTAAATATAGTTTCATCTTTGAATAAAAAGGTTGGAATCAAATAAAACGTATAATATATATATATATATATCTCAAGTTGGGTATTAAAATTAGAAATACAGCAAGGATTCTAATAAGACAAAGATATTTCAGTCAGTTCAGAGTGTGTCCGGGTTTTAAGAAGACAGCGAACCCATCCCACTTATTTGGGGTTGTATTTCTCCTGCTGCTTTGTTAAATCTACAAGACTTCATTATCTCCCTACAGAGTTAAATCTTGACTAAATGCGCATTCTAGTAAAATTATACTTTCATATTTAATATAGATCTCTGATTATAACCATATAATTAGCGTAAAATATCTTTTTGAATGTTCCATGTCATATATCAAACACCTGTTATTTGAATAGTGTAATGAAAAAGTCCTTATTAACTGTTATTCAATTTTCTAAGCTGAAGGTTGTAAATTATGTTGTCTGGTTGCATAAAACGTGCTTAAATAATAAATTCAAAATACTAAATGCTAAACATTACATATTATAAAAAAAGAATTAAAAATATTATAAAATAATTTTTTAAATACGAGTTATCGTGATATAATTGTATACATTAATATTCTTTTAGATTATGTATTTAAAGGTTATGTTTTATTCGTAAACATTTGATATTACACTCAAACAAAATTATATAAAATATTAATAATAGTAAACTCGCAATATGAAACTCGATAAAGGAGTAAGCAAAGAGTGGGTTAGGTTGTGGGAAAATCTAAGTAATTTAGAAAAGCCATGTCAAGTCTGTTATACCAACATTTGAGCTGCAATATTTCTAGAAATTGTGATCCCCTTTTTAAGATAATTTGGGTTACTACGGTCCTTTATTATCAGATATCCTTTATTGTTCGGCGTTACAACTGGCAGTAAACTCAGGGACATTACAGGCGACTGTAAACCTCAATCAACCGCGATGTTCTGAAGTCTAACAGTATTAGATTCAATGAGCCGCTTTCTTTACTAGATATTTCGAAGACATTATGAAATAACGGATCTTCATTTATGTAAAGAGCAAAAAAATTGTAATACTCTAATTGTAGGTGAAATAATATTCGCAAAGTTATCTTGTGTTTTTTTTAATAAATTAAAAAAATCACTCTCTATGTTCAGCATTTTCAATTTTTATCTCCTTTCCACTCGTTTTAAAACATTATATATACAATTATTATTACTAGGTTTTATAATCAAATTTATATTCTAAAATCAATACAATATTCTAAATCTGGTAAAAATTATATATTATTCATATTTTAAACATTTATGTTGAGAATATATTAACGTATATAAATAATTAAAATATGAATATTATATTATTTTTGGCTTATTTACAATATTGTATTTAAAGCTTCTAAAAATTTTTAAAAAAAGTCATTCATTCCATTAATCAATAAAGTCCATTTATGTTTTGTAATAGCAGGTTTAAGGCATATCGGTTTATGAGACATGAACTGCAATACGGTTATATGCCGGGAATAGACGGATACGTCATAACCAGAATGCTCCGTAAAGCTTTAATGACAAGCCGACGAGTACTGGTAGATTAATGGGAATTGGCTACAAAGCATTCTATAAATGTATTGCCGCCAGTCAACTCTATGTTTTAAACAAAGCCCTTGTGTTTGTTATAGTCTTGTGACCAATCATTGATTCACCATTGTACATGGTGTTAGATAGTGCATAATAATGACAAACTTGTAATAAGTAAAGTTTGGTAACATAACAAAAATAATTTTAAGTTAAGACTTTAGGGCACATGAAATAAATCGATAAAGTGCAGTGGTACATGGACCATAAATGTAAATGTATTGATATTTTTGGCCCTAGTCAAGTTTTGAAGTATCAAAAAATAAAAACTCACTCTATAATTATTTAAACATTTCGAGTAAAAAATAAATTATTTATATAGGTGTAAATATTTGATACTTTTGCCTTTATTTTTTTAACGTCTCTACAAACTGTGACTCAAATAACATATTTATGTTTAAACTTATGACGTGGGAGCTTTTAACTTCATTCATACTTAAAAACTTGTTCTATATATAAATAAAAACGTTCTATTATAAAACCTTTCATTTTTTATTATTGTTCGCTGTTTCAATGAAACAATCTGTTTATGGCACTTGGCAAACTTAACGTTGTATAGAGAAAATAATCTTTAGTTAATAAAAATGCATTTTTTTTACCAAAGTTGTACATTTATTATGTATAGGTTTTGACAGCTCTTTATTATAAGGATTATTAAATGCGCCTTGACTTAATATGAATATTTGAGTGTTTTGTAATGGCAACATTTAGAGAATAAAAGTTTAAAACAAAATTAAAACCATAATATGTGATTATTAACTAATAAAACATGATTTGATTTAATATTTCAAAGATCAAAAAGAAGACATCCATACTTAGCTTCGAAATAGATGTGAATTAATGAAGCTTAGAATTTAAGTTTGGTGATTACATTTATTAGGCTATCCTTAAACAGAATTGTTACTGAAGTCCTATAAGCAGAGAAGATAACAATCAGAGAAAAATAACGAAACCTCTTTCTTTGACCGGAAGTAAGATGTGTGTTTAAAATCTTTTAACTTATAAAAACTTTGGCTTAAGATTACCAAGTTTAGCATTAGAAAAATTATTTTGTATACCATCTCAAATGACTTTGACGAATGATTTATCTCTTAAAATTTCTTCTTTATAAAACGTCGTGTATGTTATCATCCATAAGTATTTGGAAACTTAGTACATTTCAGGCTATAAAAGTAGAAGTATGTAATATTCATGACGTTTATTGAGTTCGTTGAAAACGTCTAAAGAGAAGGCTTTCGTCAAGGAAACCCTTTAAACTTATTTTAAGGAGGCGCACAATATACTACTTTACGCGACAAAACCGGGGAAATGAGTTTTCCGACAACTTTAGCCATGTCGAAAGATTGCGCTCTTATGCTAAAAGGACATAAATGAGTTATTCTTAAGTTACATTGTATTCTTTTACAATATAATATGTAAAACAAATATTAATTATTAAAATAATTTTTGAAAACTTCTAATTACTTTTAATTTATACAGGTTAATTAAAAACATTACAGCTTGTAGTGGCTGTCATATTAATACCTAATCCATGAAAATCCCTTCCCCACGTATTTATATGTTTATGTGTGTGTGTTTTTTTTTTTTGTGGATGCAGACACTGTATTGTTTATCAAAACTATTTTGACACGTTTCCATGGTTATGATTGTGAAAATGTTTTAATACTGCAGAATGGTTAAAAAGTATTGCTTCTTTCTAAACTTTGTTCTTTAGTAGACATTTTTTGTCAATCAAATAATGATTTCCATAGTCTTTAAAATTATGAAAGAAAAATGTTAACTATTAAAGGAAAAGAATCTACTAAATAGTTAAACATAGTCCTCAAGCACATGCAATACAAATAACATAAAAGACGTATTTCGAATGCCAAAAATCTCTTATATACTCGTCCATATAAAAAACCTATCATATCGTATTTTAAATACAAAAGTTACTCTTAAAGTTAATACTACGTATTGGTTTATTTTTTGGAAATACTTAAACAATTGCGTGGTTTTTAACAAAGGTGATCATTTAATATAATCAGTTACATGTTTTCAGAACTTTTCATACAACACTGCAATTAGAGGTTTAAATGTTTCTCTTCAGGTTAAAAATGCATACACAAAATTAAAATATAATCAATATAATAAAATTGGTATACATTCATCTAAGTCAAAGTGGAATGAATAATATATTATTTGTAAAATAATTCAGGTGTGTACTGGAGAGTACAGAATTATTTAATATTTTTAACTAAGCTTTCTTTTAACTAGATAATATCAAACATGTATAGAATTGATTTATTAAACAAGAATCAATTAAATGTTTAATATCAACGACCAGCATTCAGTAATCAAGTATAATTTTCTGAAAAATTTTATACTTTATGTACGGATATAAAATTTTATATTTCTGATATTCTGGGTTATTTATCCAGATATAGAGTATTTAATCTTCTATATTTTTTAAATTAGAAATTTATACAACAGTTTAAATAGATTGAAATTATTTAGTCATTTAAAACTTTGATACATTCTATATAGTACTAACTCTAACTAAGTAACAATGAGTAAAAAGTAATAAATATATTAATATAAATACGCATTACAGAATAATTCCTTTTATAGCGTATTCCTTGTGTTTGTTAATAGTTGTAATAGATATGTTTTCTTTGTTGACGATAATCAAAAATAACAGGGTGTTACAAAAAAAGTTTATTTATTTAGAAGCTTTCTCATTTAATGTAAATTTAAAATATTCATTCTTACTACTTCTTGTAATTCACATACTGCAGTGAGTTTTCAGGTGAGTAAAAACAAAAATAAAAATAATGATTTTGTTTGCTTAGCTTAGAAAACGAATTATGTTAGGCTTAGTTTATTTCGGTACAGCTCATTTAGTTTGCTGTACTCATAATCTTTATTAATCTTTAAAAGCAAAGTGATTCAATTTTTCACAAATAGCTATTCTGCAACTTGTGTAGGATAATATTGTATTCTTTGACCTTTATTTTAACATCTTAGTATGAAAAGATATATAAATAACATTTGAAAGCTATAAAATAAATTATTACAGAATAGTAACAAAGCGTTTTATTTTGATACTATTCTGGTATATTTAAAACATTTGTTTTACTAACAAAGTAAATTTTATACCTCACTCCAAAATCAACATTTAGAGAAAATCTCAACCGTTTTATATGACTGTGAGGAATGATTTATTTCTTTAGATTTCTTCTTTATAAAACATAGTGGATGTAATCATCCATAAGTATTTGGAAACTTTGTACATTTCAGGCTATAAAAGTATAAGTATGTATTATTTATGACGTTTACTGAGTTCGTTTGAAAAGTCTAAAGAGAAGATTTCGATCAAGGAAACCCTTTATACTTATTTTAAGGAGGTGCACAAAGTACTATTTTACGCGACAAAAACCGGGGAAATGAGTTTCCCGACAACTTTAGCCGTGTCGAAAGATTGCGCTCTTTGCTAACAGGACATAAATGAAGATGAGTATCCTGAAGTTACATTACATTCTTTTACAATCTAAAATGTATTATAGGCATTAATTATTACAACAATTTGTGGCAACTTCTAATAGTTTTTAGTTATACAGGTTAATTAAATAATGATAAGTTTTACAGCTTGTAGTGGCTGTCATATTAATACCTAATCCCCACGTTTTTAGATATTGGTGTTTTTGTTTGTGGATGCAGTCACTGCAATGTTTATGAAAATTATTTTGACGCGTTTCCATAATTATTTTTCTCAAAATGCTTTAATACTGCAGAATTTTTTACGAAACATAGCTTCTTTCTAAACCTTTTTCAATAGTAGTCATTTTTTATCAATAAAATAATGATTTCCATAGAGCGTTTACAAATTATTAAAGAAAAATTTTACTAATAAACGAGAAGTACCTACTAAGTAGTTAAACATAGTCCCCAAGCACATGTAATATATATATATATATATATATATATATATACAAAACATAACGTACGTATTTAGAATGTCAAAAATCTCTTACGCTTATATTCTCGTCCATATCAAAACCTATCATATTACAATTTAAACACAAAAAATTACTCTTAAGGTTAATATCACGCATAGGTATTTTATTCAAGTCAAAGTGGAATGAATAGTATATTATTTGTAAAATAATTCAGGTATGTACTTGAGAATATAGAATTATTTTAATATTAAATATTAAATAAAGAAAGCTCAGTTTAAAATTTTTAAACTGAGCTTTCTTTTAACTAGACAACAAACGTGTTTTAATATCTGAGTTAAAATGTATTAGAATAGCATTTATTTTGTAAACAATATGTTTAATATTAATGACCAGCATTCAGTAATCAAGTATAATTTTCAGAAAATATTTATTCTTTATGTACGGATATAAAACTTATATTTCTGAAATTCTGGGTTATTTATCCAGATATGGAGCATTTAATCTTCTATATTTATTAAATTAGGAATTTATACAACAGTTGTAATAGATTGAAATTATGTAGTCATTCAAAACTGTGATACATTCTATAACTCTAACTAAGTAACAATAAGTTAAATGTAAAAAAGATAAAAAGTAATAATGACATTAATATCAATACGCATTACAGAATAATTTCTTTTATAGCGTATTCCTTGTGTTTTAATAGTTGTAATAGACATGGTGTTACAAAACTTTTTTTATTTATTTAGAAGCTTTCTCACTAAATCTAAATTATAAAAAATCATTCTTACTACTTCTTGTAATTCAGATTCTGCAGTGCGAATTCGTGTGAGTAAAAACAAAAATAAAAATAATGATTTCATTCGCTCAGCTTAGAAACGAATTGTGTAAGGCTTAGTTTTTATCGATTCAGCTCATTCAATTTGTTCTACTCATAATCTTGATAATTTTAATAAGCAATGTTATTTAATTTTTCACAAATAGCTATTCTGCAACTCGTGTAGGATAATATTATATTCTTTGACCTTTATTTTACATTCTTACCATGAAAAGACATATAATAACATTTGAAAGCTATAAAATAAATTATTACAGAATAGTAACAAAGCGTTTTATTTTGATACTATTCTGGTATATTTAAAAAATTTGTTTTACTAACAAAGTAAATTTTATACCTCACTCCAAAATCAACATTTAGAGAAAATCTCAACCGTTTCACAATCCTTTTATTTTTTTTGTATATATTACATAAAAACAGAAAAACTATTTTATAAGTTATTTCTGATTCATAGCTTTATCCTTATATTCGCTATGTGGCTAACCATATTTACTAAAATTTTAGAATATTAATTTTAGGTTACGTGACTGTCAATTTATTAATAATTATTGTTCGTATTCTGACTTACTTTCTGACTAACTCAGGCCGTCTGTAAAGCCCTTTTTTCCTAATTTAACGAAACATGTCTAAAAGTAAAGTTGAAAAATTAAAGTGTCAAAACAAATTTTTGTATAATAGTAATAATATATACTAAAATATGTATCATTGATAAGTTTATAAAACAACATAAAAGTATTTTATAAAAGCGTATTGCAATGAGAACAACAATAACAATATATAATCTAATAAAAACTTATTCAAAATAATGATATTTTATCTACTAGTATAAGATAATACCCTAAGACAGTAGCACATTTTACCGACATTTCGCATCCTCCTTGTTGCAATAAAGCTCTTAGAACTAAGGATATCCGTTGAAAACCCAACCTGCGTTCTAGTTGTTTAAGAGCTATTTCTCTCTCTCAATGAACTATTTAGTAAGTAAACCACTCATTAGGTTAGAAAAGTTTTAGTGAGTAATATTTTAAAAAGTGCAATAGAAAATAAGTTAAATACAAAAACAATTTTTTTAAACACACGCTATGATATTAAAAATGTACGGTATAAAAAAATACATTTTACCTTTGCACAGTAAGGTGTATTTAGACGATTTAAATCTATTCTCTTTCTTCCTATTCTGCAGATGTAAAAAGTTTTAATAAATCTGGTTGAACAAGCACACTCTATGGTGATTAATTCATCAAAAGTAACAAAGATTAATACCAAATAATTCAAGCACGTCTCTTATACGCGTAGTTGCGTGTAAAATTACAAACTATGAACCTCAGAGTGCAGGCCCAGTACTCATAACACACATTAAAATGCTTTTACGACATATGTTATAACATGCTATTCACACTGAATAAAAACTATCCATCTTAAATAAAAATTCTGATTTGGTTGGTTTGGAGAGGTATAAAATTGGAGTGTTTCAGGTTTACAGATCTGGTTTTTTTTCCAAATAACCATCGGCAATCATCAATTTTAAATTAAGAATATACAATACTATAAATAAATACAAAGGCAATTATAACAGTTTATCAAATAAATAGATGCTTAAACCACCAGACCATCCCCTGGTAACGATTTAATATTTGGTCATTTCAATAGTAGAGTAAGAAGTTTAGATATTTGTAATTAGATTTTTTTAGTAACATTTTTCTGTATTTCCATCATACTGTTTAAACTTATTAATTTTATATGTAGCTTTTATAAGTAAGTTTTTTATGTATGAACAATGAACCTGTGTATTACAAACACAATTGCTAAAATATATTGTAATATAAAGTATTTTTATTAAATAATACAGAAACAAGCGGCCCATGTTTTGAAAATGAACATTTAAAAATAATTTAATAAGCTTTCACAACGTATATGACCGAGCAGCTGCATCACGTGATAGAAACGTAAAACATTAGATTCGTTTATTGCTGATATAAACTGTTATTGTCTTTATCTGCAGTAAATTGATATCAAACATACTTTACATTTTCATAACCTTTCCTAGTATTTATTTATTATGTATCAGTAGACATAAATTATGCTCAATAGATTTAAACTTTGAAATACGACATTAATCTTCCTAGATTGGACAGCTAGATTTGATAGTTGAAATATTATTAGAGCAAGTAAGAAACATATCTATTCCTCGTTTAATTGGTTCATAATATTAAAAAATTCAAACACAAAGGAATCTTCCCGTGAAATATTACCCTTCAGACACATCTAGTAGTGATTAACCTAGTGCTTCTTTACTTTAAAATTTTCTTATCCTAAAAAATCTTTGTACTCGATACAGTGGTCAACTTACATTGGTGGGGACTGTACTGACATTTTAAGGAACTCAATTTAAAATAATAATATTGCTTGTACTATTTTGGACATAAGTACTTATCTGTAAATTATTTCGTATCGTAGATTTATGCTATATCTAATCATTCTTACATGAGCATAATGTGGACACTGATGTAACCAAAAGCAACTATGTGGGTGCATGGTGACTAAAAATAAATAAATCAATACATTCAACTCTATATCACAAGTCCAACGGCATTCAAAATTACCTCTTACATGGAGAACACTTAGACTATTTCCTCATCGAAAGTTTGCAAATTCTTTGTAAGATAAGTTATAGTCTTTAAGGAAAATACAATTTCGAATCTTATTCTGTCTCGTTGCTCCATGCCACGTTTAAAAATCCGCCTGTAGGAAACTTTTTGTATACTGAGAAGACTAGAAAGCCCACATTAACATCGAGATACTTTAAGTAAT
Organism: Homalodisca vitripennis; assembly: GCF_021130785.1. NCBI lineage: Eukaryota > Metazoa > Arthropoda > Insecta > Hemiptera > Cicadellidae > Homalodisca > Homalodisca vitripennis. The sequence continues at coordinate 52,704,988 of NC_060213.1, read as the reverse complement.
CTCCGCACTGAGGTCCGTACCGTTGCTCTAAGACGGATTTATAGATTGTCCTCTCATATGGACGTGATTCCTAAACCAATTACGAAAATTTATATTTCCTTCCAATTCTGAGTAAAACAAAACTTTAAGAAAACGTAATCCTGACAAACTGTTTTATCTGGTTTCTCTACCTGGTTTTTCTATGTAAGTTGGCCGAAGTTCTATGTGAGAAAAACCAACTATGTTGATTTTTTTTCCATGTTTGGGTTAAAAATAAATCGTTGCAGTTATTTACCCTCACATTTTATAATAATTTAGTCAACCTATTTGAAAAGGTGTAATGCATTGAGAAATAACAATATTGCTTTAGTTCACTGAATGTGGTCAAAGCTTTATTCATGGCCAATAATATCTACTCGATTAGTAAGAACTCGTTTTGTTACATTCTTTTATATCATGTAGTATGTTTTGCTATATAAACACAATGACAATATAGATATATAAAAGTACTATGTGGGAACCTCATGCAATTTTCATTTACCCCTTACTTGCTAAAGAGATCAAAGAGAAGCCCTTCTGTCTATGTATCTGTCTGCCTGCTTACCTGTGAGATAAATATTGATAGAGAGAACAAACATAATTGAAACAAGGCACATGGCTTCTTCATAGTCAAAATAAAAAACTTCCAGTATAAAATTGTCTAAGGGCTGTATTTGTCCCTCTGCACGTATGTGCAAAAACTCATTATTCGAAGGTCTCAAATGATTTTTGAAACTCCAGAATTTAGCTAGAAACTTTATAATTAATAAACAGCTTTCTTTATGTCAAAGGACCTTTAGTTAAAATGGTCAAAAAAACATTCGGTTTGACTGTATGTCTGTCTAAAACGTATTAAAGTTTGGTATAGAAACCCATAGTCATAGGGATAAAGACTTTGGTCCATTAGTTCATTTTGGAAAACTCTATTTATCTAGAGGTAAAAGTTATTCGTTCAAGAACATACAGATAACCACAGATGGACGAGTCTATCGCGTGATTTAGTTTGCAAAAATCACTGAAATGTTTGATAATAAAATATTATTAAGTATAAAATCCCAAATTATTAGTTGTTTTAATATTAAATATTTACTTGAGCTGTAGAGCTGGAATATATTCAAGCAAAGTAAGTCAGAGAAACAGTCTAGACTAAACATTTCCATATGTAGATTGTGGACTTGTATTATAACAAAACACACAGTTTGAAACTTTATGTAAATTTGCATATTATCAGAGATGTAAAATGTAAATGAGCTTTCAGTTGTTCATAAGAGTATTAATTTCAGTATTGAATTATAGGAATTCCATTTTATATCACGGACCTATATAATGAATAGTGTTTTTATCATCACAAGACAATTATTACCAATTATGCTTTAATCTAAAAGAGCTCAATAGCTTGATATGATTTAAATTATATTAAAAACCCTAAATACCTTTATTCCGCACGTCTTAATAATAACCAATTGGTACAAAATTAAGGGGTTAATTGCGTTGAACATACCGCAACTTTGGATATTTTAGAGTGATAATTTTTTTTTAAATAAACATGGGGGATATTAATTGAATTTGTTGAACTAAACAGTGATTTAATTGTTACATTGTGTTATAGATTTTAAGTTTCATGTTGAAATACAGGTTGGAGAGTTCTACGGTTGGAACACTTCCTATGTAAGGACTTGAAATAACTTACTTCATGAATTTTAATAGGGAATGTTTGAATTCTGTGTTATATTGGTAAAGTTACATCATAGAATTTTGATGAAGGGGAGTTATTAAAAAATGTACAGTTTTTATGTATGTGAAAAGTTATATGTGTGTACAGACCTCCTAAAAAGGTAAATTGTTAAGCGGAAGTAAAATTGTATTGAAAAGTTAATGTTAATATAAAGTCAAACGAAAACGTATTTTACTCATATTACTTGTATGACCTGGAACACCAGCCAACATGGGTCCTCTGTATAAGTAATTTTCTCCTTGATAATGTAGAAACCACTATTATAGTGAACCGAACTTATAACTTGCGGTATTGTTTTTCCCACTCTATATGATCATGAGGTACAGTTAATTACAACTTAAATATGGTATTTACCACAAAGATATATTTTTGAGTTTTGTTATTTACTACTGGAAATAGACTGTATTAATTTAAACAACTTGGACTTTATAAGTTTAAATATTTAATCCTTTCAAAAAAAACTATAGTTGTGCTTGAAAATCTAAATTATGAATCTTGGCCAGGGACACAAATTATCCAGTTTTAAAGTCTCATGATAATAAAAAAGAACAATATATTAAAACTTTTATTTCAAAAGAAATTTTCAAGTCAAAAAGAGCAGAATTCTGTCTGTATCCAGTAGGCGGCCTATAGTGTGGTGAAGAGGTAAGTATGTGAAGTATGTCCGTCACCATATTCCATAATGAAAAAGAATTGGATAAACATTGAATCACCTTAGCTAACAAACTATTAAACAGCTTCTTTTCAGGTATTTTGCTTAATCGGCCATACATAAGAACTATCCCCCCTGGTTCACAATTTGTGTCTTCAACCTCCCTTCAGAAATTTAAAGTTATTATTTATTTCCTGGAATGATTATTATTATATAAGGTTGTGAGAGTCAAAGTGGTATAACTCCATTTTTTCTAAATTTCACTTAACAGCTGTTTTTCAACCCCAAAACATGTTTCCTGTTTAGTGATTTCTCCTAAAGACAGCAGCACTGTTTGTTTACACTTACAAAACCTAGTTTTAGTTAGAAACAAAGTGATATAACTCAGACTTATCCCACTCTGACTGTAACTTTTGGGCGGTTATATGGCAAATCCCATCAGCTTTAACTCCTTTCTATCTCGATAACATTTTGAAAGATATTCTGGGAATGAAAGATACAAGTGAAGAAGAATGTTATAGTGATAAGGATAAAGAATATCAACCAAATTACAGTGATAGCAACTCTTATTCTGCAGGTAAATGAAATCCATTTATCTTATTCAGCATGAAATCCATTTGCGTAAAGCTGAAAAGGCTAGATCTGCAATGAAGAATGAAGGAGACACGGCCAAAGAAAAAAAAGAAGAACTGTTAACATTAAGCATAGATCTCCAGAAAGCTCTTCCCTTTCCTAAGCTGACAGTGTCTGATGCGTACTACAGGCGAAACATGTATTTGTTATAACTTAGGTGTGCATGACCTTGCCAACAATAATGCTGCAATGTACGTTTGGGATGAATGTACAGCTTCTCGAGGATCTGAAGAAATCGCTTCTGCAATTTTAAAACACTTATCGTTGCATGTTAGCAACCAAAATCATATAATAATTTACAGTGACACTTGCACTGGACAGAATCGGAACATAAAGGTTGTCCTAGCTCTGATGAAGTTTGTTCAAGACAGCCCCTCTGTTAATATAGTAGAACAAAAATTTCTTGTATCAGGACACTCCTATTTGCCCAATAATTCTAATTTTGGTCTCATTGAACAATGTGCAAAAATGAAAATCCATCTACGTTTCTGATGATTGGTACAGCGCAATGGCGTCAGCAAAAAAAAAAACATATAGTAGTTTTATAGTAGTTCAGATGGCAGCACCAGATTTTCTTTCCACTGAAAATGTAGAAAAGGCCATTTTTAGGAGGACTAAAACACAGCTGGAGATAAATTTAATTGGCTATCGTTTCAGTGGATTCGGTATGACAAAAGTAAACCTGTTGAGATCTTGTACAAGACAAGAGTAGATGATGACGAACCTTTTAGTACTTTGAACGTACGCCCTAATACATCAGCTAAGGGTCGTCCTAGGTCTCTCTTGCCCGATGATGACCAACTTTACAAGGAACCCAGAATAAATTAATACTTTGAAAAAAGAGACATGATCTTCCTCCTAAATTATTATTCCTCCAATCCACCATGCCTACTTCAGGAACATAAAAAGTTCGAATACAGTGGAAGACACCAACTTTCTGAATGTCGAAGAGGACATCCTAGAGGACACTCCAGAGGAGGAAAAAGATTTGCAGTGCAGCCAATAAGTTTTCTTCTATTGTAAAATATTTTCTGTAATTTTTGTTTAAATTTTTCATGTAAATACAATCAGCTAAATAGAAATTAAACAGGTTTAGTAGTTAAAACTTATTTTTACCTGTTACATTTTGTGAGTTTTATTTAGAGTAAAAGTGGTATAACTCATTTTAACGCTCTCATTTCGGTTATCTGTTAAAGAATTAACAATTTAAACAGTTTTATCAGTTAAAATAGACTTTTGTTAACATCATCCAGCAATTAAAAAATTTCCCACATTAAACCTAATTTTTTGGACCTGATGGGATAAAACACTCTGTCCTGAAAAGTTGTAGTAAAGTGAGATATACCACTTTGACTCTCACCACCTCGTATTAGGAAGAATAAATAATTTGTATCACAGTTTTACAGTTGACGTCAGAGATTTACAGTTCACGTTTACATATACATGTAAACAATGAATCTATACAGAATAAAATAATTTTGAATTTAAATGTTTCCAGTTACATTTGACATCCAGCATATTCTGAATCGTTCCATCCTAAGTAGGAAGCAAAGGAAATCATTGCTTTATGGTTTAAATAAATAGCCATTAATACTAGTCACGCTTTCATGTGCAAACTGCACGGTTTTAACCCCACTTATAATGTCAACTGACTGTCAGACATTATTTGGCGTATTTACATATAAAAAATTGTGACATAACTACGCAGTTCTATTCTGGAACACATACAAATTGTATTACAAAAAGTACTTACTCTGCTTGGGACTCGAACACGGATCTCTTACTTGCCGGGTGAGATCTACCATTACAGCACATACCACACACACGCGCGCAACGACGCACACACACACACGCACGCCCGCACACGCACGCACGCACAGCACACGCACGCACGCACAGCACACGCACGCGCGCACACACACACACACATACGCACACATATACACAAACACAATAATATTCGGAATATTCCATTATGGAGGGACATACCCCACTGTTATACAACCAGTTGTTATGTGTCAGAGACATGCGTTGCGTAGAGTATATAACGTTAGACGTAATGACAGAGTTAGTCATTTATTCTCTGAACACAAAATACTAACTTTTACTCAACTGCACAAGTTACAGTACTATTATGTATGTTCATAAAAACCAAAATAATTTTAGACATAGACAGATACAACGAGTTACACGTGCAGCACAGTATGATTTACTTAAAGTACCTTTTGTTGTTAAAGAATCAAGCAGACATCAGTTTTGTTATTTGGGCCCACAGATTTTCAACAGATTTCTCCAATCATATAGCAATGAATTTTTACTTAGATAAAAAACCGAAAGTTAAAATGAAAGCCACTGAATTTGTTACAGCCATAGATGTATGAATTATTGTATTGTAAAATTTACCGTTTTTTGGATATAAAAATTTAGAATATATTTATACTTTATTGTTATGTTGTATTATTTATTTGATTGATGCTGTTATAAATGTTTTTGTATGCTGGTTAACTATTCCTTGTTAGATTATTTTTGTAATGTTTGATTATTTTTATTATGTTTAAATTGTTATATTGTAAAATTTACTGTTAGTTGAATATAAAATGCAGAATAGATTTACACTTTATTGTTAAGTTCTATTATTTATTTGATTGATACTGCTATTAATGTTTTTGTATGTTGGTTAATTACTCCTTGTTAGATAATTTATATAATATATTTATTAAATAACTGTTAACTAATTACTAATGATTGTTAAGTTTTTAAAGTTTATTGTTAAGTTAGTAAGAAACAACTGAAGTATTAAATAACCCATGGAACTGTCAGTCAACAGTAAAACTTATATTTATATAATTATTAGTGAATAGTTTTTTTATACTCCGCACGTGCTAGGTGAGCGCATGGGGTTTTGATGCATGTATTGTTTGTATGTTTTCAAGAAATAAATGATTTGATTACTGATTACTGAATACTGAATAAATCTGCCAACTACCAATAGGGAATGTGCGTGTAATAAATCTTGATAAAACACAATCCGTCTACATAATAATAACAACAGTGTGGACACGATCACCTCCTGCGTTAAGCTGCCACGTACTAAACGGAACATACATCGAATGTAACAACAGAAAATGTTTGATTATATTGTGTATTCGAGTACTCTAACCAGGGAGATTAAAATGTACTTTCATTACCGCATCTAGACTGTTTATTTTTTTCCAATTATGTATAAATTAAAAGAGGTGATATAAGAGAATAAAGAAATTATTCTTATTATTATTTATGTATACCACTCCCGCTAGAGTGTCTAATCTCCGAGGCAAATTATTGCTAACCTTTAAAGCAGTTTCAAATATGGTGTATTTGTTAGTACCATGAAATAAACATTTAAGTAATATTTCAGGAAGTTTACGTTGCGGTAAAAAGCCCACGCCACTGCAGATGCCAGATAAATTAAGTTTTCACTCTTCAAGTTCCCTCTCTGCTGTTCACGTTAGAGGTTAAGTCACGTGGGAAATAGGTTTCATGAATTTCTCGTTCTTCGGTGGAAAATATCTCTCTTATGGAGCTCATTAGTGCTGTATTTTACAACGAAACAGCATCAAATTATAGCATTGGATAAAGTAATAACAATAGTGTTTTCAAGTTAACTAATCAGTTATTTTACCCAATATACAGTGCGTTACAAATATTAGGCTCACTGAAGGGATCTTAGAAAACTGTAAGAGATACAACAAAATTTAAAATCCTTGACAAAAGTTACTTATTTTAGCGCAGCAAGTAAACTATCCAAACCGATAAACAACTTTTCCACATTGATTTGTTAGTCATGTTATTACGTACATCATTGTCTATTTAGTCTTTTCTTTATCTCTTATAATTAATTTCAGTTAGCATAACATTTGGAGCTCATGGTATGTAAATCTTGAGTTTAAGTTTGAAATACTCCTTAGTTTGAAAAATGTGCAAATTTATCGTTCAGATAAATACGGTATCAAGTCCAAAATGTTAACTCAATGTTTCAGTTTTGATAAATAAAACATTAAATTTGAGTTTTAACACATGACAGTTTTGAACGTTTCCATAGAGTATTACTTTTATACAGATCAGCCTTTTATACAACAGATTTGTAAAAGAATATGAATTTATTTTATAATCATGAGTAGTCACCTTTTACCAATGTAAAAGTGAATTAAATTTTATGAAAAGATGTTGAAAATGCACTGCATACCCATAATGTTAATATCATTCACTCGTATCTACCATCTGCTCTGCCAATGAATGGGGTCAAGCGACCGTTCCAAAACGTTGGAGTTAATTGGCTACTTGTAACTGAGGCTGGCTTTGACTGAGAGTTAGTTGGGATTAATGGCAACATTACACATCCTCGATCTAGAGAAACATTGTGCCATGCGCGTATGCTTAATGTTATGTGGAGAGGTTGAGAGTCTCTGTAACAACTACTGAGTAGGCTATACCAAATATAAGTATTTCTTGTTATTACAGAGGTATAGAAGCAAATTTCATTAAATGCTACAAGTACAAAAAATGTATTTTTATACTCCCTCATTATATCTAATTGAATACATGACAAAATACTAAGGAGTAAGTTACAGTGTTACTTTTGTAAGAGCATATTTATTACAACAACAACTGAGCCGGTTAATATGGGTAAAATTAATGGTTCTAATTTTCAGAGGGGTGGAGTTTGAATTGTAAGTTATACTTTATAGTTAAAAGGAACTACATGCAGTAAACCTTGATCCTTTACAGTTTACTGTAAACCTTAATCAAATGCTATTATTTTAAATACAAGCACTTTAGAGGTTTAATAAGTCTGAATAATACTAGGGGTTATAAAACACACACAGAATGATCTTAATGAAAAGTAATTTGTAGGAGTATATTAGGTTACAAAAAAACCTTTTATTCTTAAAAAGGCGATAGTAAATGTTAATGTAGTTCTTTAGAGGCAACTGCTCGAACCACCATGACCCTTCCAAGTTTCCTTAACAAATATTTTAAACATTCAGCAGCTATTTCAATACCAAAGGGAATTCGGCATATATTGTGCTGGAATTATTTCATCATTATTGCAAAAGCTTGGATCTCTTAGACCTTCTTTAATATCTTTAAGTACAAAAATATTTATTTTAGACACAAACTCATTATGTTCAATTGACATTTTTAATTCTATATAAACATTTACAAACATTCTACATACAGCTGATTGGAATCTTGTAGTTTATTTGTAATCATTTTATTTTGGCTATGTCTTTTGTTCTTGGTTTGAGTTATGCTTGTATGTTTTAATTCAGTGTGGTTCTGATGAAGGGTTCTGTAAACTCCAAAATTAAACTTGAGCAATGAATATTCTGTTTTTTTATAAACTTTAGAATACTTAGAAGAGAACCGATTAGTATTAAAGAATATATATATATATATATATATATATATCAATCAGATTACAGAATACATGATTTTATATTTAAAATGTATATTATTACAGATACAGTGATAATTAATCTCTATTAGTAAATCCTTTCAATTGCGATTGGAAACAGAAAATAATTACTTATTAATTGGAAATCTACAATTGGAAATATGACAAAAGACTAAGCAGTAAGTTACAGTGTTACTTTTGTGTGAGACTATTTATTACACCAACAACTGAGCCGGGTAATATCGGTAAAACTATTGGTTCAAACTTAAAAGAGGTGGATGTTGGATGGTAAGATATTCTTTATACGTACTTAAAAGGAACTACAGACAGTAAATCTAGATCCACTACAGGATACTATAAACTTTAATCAAGTGCGAATTTTTTTTATACAAGCTCTATAGAAGTTTAATAAGTCTGAAATATTACTAAGGTTATAAAACACAGAATGATCTTAAGGAAAAAGTATTTTGTAGGAGTAGATTAGTTTACAAAACAAACCTTTTATCCTTAAAAAGGAAATGGTAAATGTTAATGAAGTTCTTTAGTGGCAACTGCTCGAACCGCTATAACCCTTACAGGTTTCCTTAGCAAATATTTTAACATTCAGTAGCTATTTCAATACAAAAGGGAGACTGGCAGATATTTGCAACTAACTATTTGCTGGAATTCAATCATCATTTTTGCAAAAGCTTGAATCTCTCAGACCTTCTTCAATGGCTGAAGTATATGTTTTATACAATGCTTGTGTAGAATAGCCAAATGTGCTCAGACAAAATATTTTCCATACTTTACTCATCAGTTATAATGCACAAAATATTTCTGAATTAATAGTATAGTTTTAGCATGTTTTTAATTGGTCAAAATCTTGCATAATAGGCACTATTAGATATTTAGAATTAAATATTTCAATAGCCATTCAAAATTAAATTGATAATCTGACTAACACTTTTATCATTGTATCCTGTTGTCTTAAAAAAGTTTGTTTTATTTTTGTTAACTCTTTGAGCAACGTACTACACGTCACCTCTAGACGCCACAGCGCCGTGTGGTACCGAGACGGAAACCCCTGCTCTTACATTGTCACTCATTAACCCTAAATATTTTTTAACGATCAGACTTGTATTAAAAGCCATCATGAATCGTTCTGACGATGACAATTCATCTCTTTAAATTTGTGTTTACCGACCCTGTACTTGCCAAATCATATCATGCTTGTACCTTAATCATACTATTGTTCATATAAACGATTTTTTTATTCCAAAACCTATTATGGTTATGATTAATAGTAAATGCCAATTATATCATAAAATAAATTTTAATGATGCGGTTTTTGTCAACCATGAAATCAAAAAATGCTTAACGGGTGTTTTTGGTCTGTAAGTTAAGCCTAAATAGTATATTATTACCTAAAAGTACGGATTCTTCAAGCATATAACAAAAAGCAACAGCTTTTCTCTACAGAAAGCTCGTAAACAATGATTGCTTAAGTAAAACTCAAATATCATATAAAATTTCACATTAGGATGAAAAATACATATTGCTATAGAGAAAAGTAAAAATATAATAATTTATTGTTGGAATTATGATAAGACTAATAGAATTAGTAGTTTATATAAGTTTGTTCTTTTTGACGTGACAACGTCTTAAATTAGGTTGCGGCTCGGAGTCACTCATGAAAAAGTGTAACGCCCGGTAACGTTACGATGCCCGTCCAGTGGGTCCGCCGCACGGGATAAAGCAGATAACTGTGGGTCCGCCGCACGGGATAAAGCAGATAACTATGTTTATTCGTGAAAATGTGGAGTGCTTAGCTTCGTCATTTACAACAACTACAACAATAAAGGTAAATAATTGTACACTGATATTTCATTATCGTAAACTATGATTGATTGATTAATTGTTAGATTGACACAAAAGTTGAGAAACTGAGTTTATAGGTTATGTCATACTATTGACAAATGTTGATAGTGTTAAGTAAATTATTAGTTTAAATCACTCTGCAATCAATCGTAATTCAGTCGATTGAGAAGAAACAGCGCGTATTGCTAGTCAAACATTTAAAATAACAACTTATAACCTCTAACCTGTCATAACAGTGCGACCAAACAAACGAACTAAACCGACCAATCACCACGCGCGGAGTTAGAATTTAACTGTGTTTAGCAAGGATTTCAAATTCCAATTTTAGTAAATGTTTTATTCAACTTTACCATTTACAATAACAAATTTTAATTAATTTCAAATTATATACAATGTTTTAGTAAGCAAAATATATTTCTATAGTTAAAATTTGTGCAATTCTTATTTTCATTCAATTCCTTGTTCCTATTGTGCAATTTAATAATATTCATATCAATAAATATTCTACCGAGAAAAAGACGTTGTCACGTAAAATCTTCGCCCGTAAAACCGACTTTACAGGCAACCATAATGTTTTTTTTTTTGGGATGAAATGAACATGCCTTGAAAGATCATTCTAGTAGACTACAAATATTTGTTTGGTTATTGGATCTCAGCAGTTAAGTTATTAATCGAAAAGAAATGAAAAAACTAAAATATTTATAGATAAAAACAACCTTTACTATATACATATTTTATGTACTCTGTACATTTTTTATATTATTTATATACAACTTTGAACAAACATGTTCACTACAATATTCTTCATGGACTCCTAACTTGGATTTCATTCACACAGTCTTAGACTTTTTCTCTTAATCAGGATTCTTTTTTCCCATTGCAAAAACCTCGCTTTTTTTAAACCATTATTGTTTCAAGTCCAAACCCCGTTTTGTAGGCCCCTAATGTTACCATCACCTATCAAATGTCTACGAAGATTAATTTCTGGTAACCAGTCTGGCGCTAGAGCTTTCTTAATAGAACGCATGAAATCATGGGTATAAAGTTTATTTTTCAGTAATAATAATAAGGCCCTGTTACAAGAAAATAATATAGTTTCAAATTGGTTTTACTTATTTAACATCGTATAGGTCAACTGTAATGTCGCGGAGTTTACCGTCAGTTGTTACTTTGAACAACAACAAGACCTATACTATACTTATTTCCTATTTCCTATAATAGGTCCGTTAAAATAACGAATGATGTTGACAGTTTACGAGTGAAAATATATCCTTTCATAGTTGTAAAGTCTTACTTTGGTTAATTAAAGATTTCTCTATCTACACTTACAGTTAGAAAACTATATAGTCAGCGAAATTACTAAGTATCGTAGCTTTTAAGTATAACGGTATAAAAATTTATTGTATGGTTGTAATATTTTGATGTACAAACTTGTTTCGAGTTTAAAAGAACGTATTATTATTTTATATTTTTATAACACCCATTATGTCTCTTCCAATCTTCATGACATTTAAAGTAATTTCACAACAATTTGATGCTTCCATATTCATATGGCTAATTTACATACTGCATGGTACTGAAATTATTACTGACTTCACTACTATTTACTATTAAATTAATATGCTTTAAAAGATGTAAAATTAGTTTCATTGTGTTTATGTTAAATGTAAAAGTAGATTATATTTTACAGACCAACATGCAGTATTAGGGGAAATTATAAATATTTATTCTGGTATCGTACAGCAATGGTATTTACACCTCTGTGTGGACAACATCAAATAATAATAATGGTACAGGAATATTTGTGAAGGTAAAATATTGTACCTGAATAAGAATATCTACCATGTATGCAAACGCAATATTTTAAAATCTTACTGGTACCGAACCTAGACTTTCAAGTTAGATGTTGCTCATAAGGCTTTATATTGAGTTACAAATGAAAGGGAATCAGAATTTTTCATTTTACATTTTAAATCTCATATTTTTCTTAAAGACTTTTGTAATATTCATCGTTACAATATAATTAAGCTTGTAAAATAGCTATTTATGTACACGTAAACATAATAATTTAACAGCTCTTACAGTATAGCTGTAAATTTCGATAGGAGGAATGTGAACGTCGAAAATATTTATTTATCTTCGTATACACACCAGTGGTTCGGTAACTTATCCTACTAATTCCATAAGAGAAAGTTTTGAAATTAAAAATTGCACTTTTATAAAATTTCTAAAATTGGTAATAAACTATGGTATACTTTCTCTTATTGAAAGGTATTGTGAGAGTGCGTTTACTTGAACGTGGATTTAGATCGAATTACTCGTTTTTTTCTATAACTTATACAGACTTATACAGCCCAACTTTAATGACACCGCCTTGTAAATATAGACTTATATTTCTTTTAATTAAAGGAGAAGCTGATCCCCTTTTAAAGCTTACTCTGTCCGTCCTCATGGTCCATTGGCCTGTTAGAGGATCTTATAAAACACAATAAGAGAGTCGATACAGTACAAGGTCAATGGTACTGATAAAAAGTACAACGGTCACAGTCAGGATTCGAACCTGCACTATCTCTAACTCAGACTCAAAGTCCAACGTCTTAGATCGCTCGGCCATCGGCACTCCCAATCATAATAATTCCGATTTCATAATGGATTAAGTTCACCTGTGAAATTATTTGAGTTAAACTCTGGATTAGTTAAATATAGTTTTCAAAAATAGTATCACTTAATAGGATTTGAAATTCATACCTTATCGTGGCAGTAAAACTACAATTAAATTTAAGGAATTAAAACTTAAATATCAAACGGAACTTGTTTACTTGGAGCTTATATTATATTTCTAGAACTGAACTTAAGAAAAGTAAAAATATTATTTTTATCCCATTCGTTTCCTTTCTTTTTATGTTATCAACTGTTACTTATATGGACCTTTTTACATGACGCGTTTTTAAATGTTTGAGTTGCACTGTGCCAAGCTAATAAAGTATTAACTGTGATAAAAATATTAAAAATAACAATACTGTTGTATATCAAATATTATGTATTGATGTATTTTTTTAATGTTCTAAAAGCTATCCATGGTTAACCTTAAAGAAGTATATAAAGGTGTAAAGGCATGTATAAAATTATGTCTACTTTTTACGTTACCTAAATAGACTTTAACGCTAAAGGTTTTATCATAAAAATATTTATTTCTTTTTATATTAATATGATACGAATGAGATAAGAATAAATATTGGAACAAAGCTAATTATCCCAGTTTCCATAAAATCTTTGAGTTCTTTTTAATCCGCAATTTAATAAAAAAACTTTCTTAAAAAGCAAACTTAGACAGAATTTTAAAATAATAGTGCACAGGATTTTCAAATCTAAATTTTATGTCACAAATAAATTTGTAGATAAAGGTTGTAACAGAATAATTGTTGTGAAATAAATGGTGGGACCAACAAAAGTCCCTTTAAAAATAGTAAAATGTATCCATATGTTTTTTAATAAACAATGTCATGCCCTATAATCCTTATTATATTTATGTATGTATTTACATATATAATTTTAATAAACATTGAATCACAAAAAGTACTTGCTCCGCCGGGAGTCGAACCCGGATCTCTCACTTGCTGGGTGAATGTGCTACCATTACACCACAAAGCGCTTACTTTTTCCGATTCAATTATTTTGTATTTGGCCAAATCTGTCACATATGCGTTTAAATAAGCAAACTAACATATGATTGGAAGACCAAAATACCTGTCAAATGACTTTTATTTACGTTAAATTGTATAAATGGCAATAGCCTTATTTAATTTCAATAAACATTGAATCACAAAAAGTACTTGCTCCGCCGGGAGTCGAACCGGTATTTTTATAATATTTAAAGTTACTGCTATTACATAACTGTCTGTTTTACATATCAGTTTATGGTACCTTGATCCCTGAAAATAACAATCTAAAACAGATTTATATTTCTTGTTGATGAAATACTTGTGGAGGATTGATTTTAAATATTTTCAATGTGGTAAAATACTAGGCAAACATAAATTTTCACTCAATATACTGATACAGTCACGTTTTCAAAAACATTAAAAATTTTTATTGCTTTTTTGTATTGATTTACAATTAAAACGATGCTAAAAGAAATAGCGCAATGAAAAATCGGCTGATTTTTATTTCCAGATCTCTGCTTATAAACTATATACTTGGCGCAAAACATCTCTTTGAGTGGTATTCAACTCACTCATATATAAAAAAAAAACTATTTGCGCAGTATAATGGGAAATTCTTAATTAACTGTTCTTCAACAATTTTCTAAACAACGAATTGTAGACAATGTTGCGAGTGTGTGATTCATTTTTGTAAGCTTAGTGGGATTGATTACAAATATATATTACGATCCATTGCCTTATAAATTTGTTTATTCATGGATAATTCTGTAAGTCATCTAAACAAATGAAAAATGTTTAAAGCTATTTCTTGAAAGTTATAAACACTATTATCTTAACGAAACCTGTTCAGTTATTTGTAGCAAGATAAAACAAGTCATTTATGTATCATAATACCGATATTTATTAAATTAAATATGTAATACTCCAATTTTGTAAAGCTATACTCAATTCAATTTTATCATACCATTCAGTATACCAAACAGTTAAAAAACAACTGAGAAGTTTATATGACCAGGAGATTAAGTAGAATTTAAACCTTTGAGTAGGGTTTTTCAGTACAAATGGTAAGATTAGGTAATAGGTCAACATGGGAGTTAAATTTCTCCACACCTAATAAGGTGTGGATAAATAAGAACATTTAATAAATAAATGGTTTGGTTCAACTGAAAGCACTAATTCGGGGAATGAGGTTAAGGATTAGGTAGAGTTTCAGTTTGGAATAGGGACTAAATTCACTTTGCGACCATGTGAATTCTATGGAATGCTATGGTTCTGAGGGATTAAATTATCTAGTTCTAGTTCAGGATAAATAAAAATGACAATCATCTAGATGATATTGTTCAACGTTGGTTTTTTATTTATTAAGGAGTTCAACTCAAGAAATTATTATGTTACCTAAGTGGGATCTTGTATTTTTTGATGCTTATGGGAAAAAACGTTCCCATGGGTTAAGTTAACGAGAGGGGATCGTTTAATTAGGGAGTTCACTTGTAGGTTGGATTAATTTGAAGTAAATGGGGTAAGTCTACAAAGGGTACAATCGCGTAGGTGTTTACAAGGGTATAACTGTAGGGTAAATAATAATTGGGTTAAGTTTTTAAAGACAAGATGTTTACAGTGTTTATTTTCAATTAGGTAAACCGACCCAAATTACAAATCCTTCAATATTGAAGGCTTTCTCTACTACAAAAGCGAATGAATATAAACGAGTTTAATGCATAGGACTCCATAGGAGTCTAGTTGTTTAAACATTAAATGAATAAATGATACAAATATATTGCATGAAAAGGAGCCAATTATCAATTCACATATCACAAACCTCAAAAAAGACTTGTATTGGAAGTCAATGGATCTAAAAGCTGCATAAGTACAAAGCTAACTGTCAGCATGATTATTAGAAGAATATTTATAAGGCATGTGTTGGAAATAAGGAAATTTATTCGACATATAATGAGTGAAATAATTCACATAAAATACAAATCGTACAAAATGAAAGCTAGTTTCACGATTAAGAATTAGTTTTTAGAATAGTGCTTAAATTGGCAAAATAAAATTTTTTTTATGTGTTTTGCCTTGTTTACTTTGTTTACTTGTTGCCTTGTTTTGCTTAAGTTACTTTCCTAATGAACATTTTAATACAAAGATTTATTTACAAATAAACTAATTATGAATTTCCAAAAAATATGTTTATCCAATAGATATAATAAACGGTTATCTCTTATTTGTTGTTACTTATAAGGAAACTGATTATGTTTATGAAAAAATCTAACGATTTTAAAATAATATTGTTTAATATTCAGAACTACCCTTCCTAAAAAACCGGAACTGTCACACAAAACTATTAGATTGCCCATTCCACTCCTACATGAAAACAAATCATTGAACGGAATTGAATATTGTGTTACTGTTGACAAAATTTATAACACCTAATTTTATAACATGGCCTGAAAGTGTAATATTAATTTCGGATAAAGCTAAGATAATTGTTTGATACAAACAATTGTCTGATATTTTGCATAGGTAATTAAGGTTAAGAACTACAAAATATCAGTAGCTCAAGAAATTTATTTTACTTGTGTTACATTTTCTGCTTTTTTGTTTGTAGAAGTATATAAATACATGTTTTATTTGTACTGAATTTTAATTTCAACGTAAATACTACTAAAATGTAACGTACATTAGATTTTACTTTTGCTTATTTACTTTTAAATAGACTTATGAAATGAATGGTGTTCATTTAAGTAAAGAGGCAAAGAAATTAGATACTCTGATTGTAGGTAAAATATTCAGAAAGTTATCTCATTATTTGAATAGAAGACAAAAAAAATTACTCTCTATGTTCATCATTTAAAATTTTTAACTCCTTTTTACTCGTTTTAAAACATTATATATATATATATATATATAATTATTATTACTACATTCAATATTCGAATCTATATTCTATATTCTAAATCCCCCCAAAAAATGCATTATTCATATTTCAAACATATATGTAGATAATATATTAATGTATTTATAGATGTTTAAAATATGAATAGTATATTATTTTTGGCTGATTTAGAATATAGTATTGAAAGCAACTAAAAAATTTTTTAAATTGATAGTCATTCATTCTATCAATCAATAAAGTTCACTTATGTTTTTGGAATGCAGGTTTCAGGCATATCAGTTCATGAGAAATGTACAGCAATAGAGTTATATGCCGGGCATAAACGCAAACGTCATAACCAAAACCTTCCGTAAAGCTTTATTGAAAAGCCGACGAGTACTGGCAGATTAATGGGAATTGGCCACAAAGCATTCTATGAATGTATTGCCGCCAGTCAACCCAATTTTCTTAATAAAGCCCTTGTGTTTGTTATAGGCTTGTAACCATTCATTGATTTACTATTTTACATGGTGTTAGATAGTGTGTAACAATGAAAAACTGTTAATAAGTAAAGTTTGGTAACATAACAAAAATAATTTTTAAATTAGGACTTTAGGGCACCTCAAATAAATCGATAAAGTAACGTGATACACTAACAATAAAAGTAAAGTATTGATACTTTTGGTCCTAGTCAAGTTTTGAAGCATCAAATAATAAAACCTCCCTCTACAATTATTAAACATTTCAAGTAAAAAAATGAATTAAGATATATTTTTATTAAGTATGTGATAATAGTGCACGACTAGTCAAAACGACTTTTATTTGGTCGTTTGATAGGTATTAGGTCTTCCGATCATATGTTAGTTTGCTTCTTTAAACGCATATGTGACAGATACGGCCTAATACAAAATAACTGAATCGGAAAAAGTGAGCGCTCTGTGGTGTAATGGTAGCACATTCACCCGGCACATTTAAAAGCTATCAAATAAATTATAACATTATAATAACAAAGCGTTTTATTTAGATACTATTCAGGCATTAAAAGGCAATGCCAGGCATAATTAAATTAACTAAGCCTTGTATAGTAAAAAAATAGTTTTATTTTAAACAAGTTAAAATTTATACCTCATTTCCAATATCAATATTTTGAGAAAATCTCAACCGTTTCTTCATCTGTTATTTCTGCTTGATGGCTTTATACGCATATTCGCTATGAGGCAAACCATATTTACTAAACTTTAGAATATTAATTTTAGGTTACATATTTTTCAATTATTAATAATTTATTGTTCATATTCTGACTTACTTTCATAAGTTAAAAATAATTATTTTATTACGAAGTATATTAATTTAAAATTATATATAAATTAATTTTTGGAGGTGATTTTGCTATATGAAATAAAAAATTGTTTCAGGATGTAAAAATTCATTTTAGGGTTGTCCATACGAACTAATTAATTAAGTTAAATTAATTTAATAAGAATATATTTAATAGCATACAAATTAAAGCCCGGTTTAAATTGAATAAGGCTAAACAATAATGTAAGTATGTAACTATTATTTATTATGAACTAAAGAAATATTCTCCTGCATCATTCACTGTACAGTTATACACTTATTGCTGCTTTTCGTAAAACATAAAATATTGGCGATAAGAGGGCTGACCATGCGCGTAAGATAAAAAAAATGATAACTGCTGGATATATGATGCTCTGAATATTTCATTCACTACCTTCATTATTACTTAGGTCGATATACCAATATCACGCAATACTATATTTTAATTTCTGAAAGTTTGCACCACAGAGCTTTTTAAGGAGTTGTACTAACTTTTACCTTAGATTACGAAACCTTCTTCAAAGCATTCGTACTTACGCGTTGTACTAACTCAGTCCACCCGTAAAGCCCTTTTTTCTTAATTCAACCAAACATGTCTAAAAGTAAAATTTGAAAAATTAATGTGTCAATACAAATTTCAGTCTAAAAGCAATTAATATAAACTAAAATATGTATCACTGATAAATTTTATAACACAACAAAAAAAGTATTTATATAAACGTATTGCAATGAGAACAACAAATAACAATATATAATCTAATAAAAACTGATTCAAAATAATGATATTTTATCTACTAGTATGAGAATAATATCCCAAGACAGGAGCACATTTTACAGACCTTTTCGCATCCTCTTTGTTGTAATAAAGCTCTCAGAACTAAGGATATCCGTTGTAAATCTGACCTGCGTTCTAGTTGTTTTTAAGAGCTAGTTTCCTCCCCACAATGAACTATTTACTAAGTAAAGCATTGCATTATGTTAGAAAAGTTTTCCTAAGTAATATTTTAAGATGTGAAATAAAAGTTATTTATATTTAAAAATAATCAAACTTTTTAAAATGTACACAAAGTTACAAAAATGTAGAAACATATATTTTCCTATTTATTGTTTAGGCCATTGAAAGTACAAAATATAATAAGACTTAATAAATGTAACTCAACAAAACAGTAACACTACGTTTCGAGATCTGCAATCTGATCTCTTCTTCAGGTAAAGAACTAACCTAATACATAATTACAAACTAGGTTAAAATAAACAAATCTTACTAAAGCGTTCGTGGCACGCCTGAGTCAGGAATCACAACCTACATGTTGTATGTCAACTTCACTAACACTAAAGACATGCACTTAATAAAAAAACTATACAAAACACCAATCATTAAACTAAACTACGGAATACAGGTCACAATATGTCTTCACTCGTCTACTAACCATTTACGACTGACCAGAGGGTAGCCAATGGTAATCGTGACGGCCGGCTAAAACAAGATGGCGGAAATACAAGGGAAGGGGAACAGGAATGGGCCCTTTCGTTATTATTGGTTCATGCGAGATGAACTTCTTAAAACCATATTGTGACTCCGCATTGGTTTATTGCAAATATCCGATCCGTTTGATACTTTTGGTATTCTCTTTAGTTCATTTTTTAGAATTGGCAACCAAAGCGGCCTAATCTCGACTGATGGTTGACTGATTGGTTGGTCTGCCAATTTAATGTATGTTGCCTCAATTAATTTCCTTTTGAAGAAATGTGGTTCCCGATGTATTATGTGGGCTTTTCATCCCAATTCATATGATGGTCTTCGGACCAACAATGGTGTGCAATTTTTGACTTTTTCCTGTGAAACCCTTTCTCGTGTTTTCTTTGTGTTCTTTTATCCTTATGTTTAGTGGTCTTTTTGTCTCGCCTATTTATTCCCTATTGCAGCTACATTTTATACTGTAAACACAGTTTTTGGAATCCTGTGTGCCATTTTTTGGTTTTGTTTTTACGAGACTTTGTCTAAGAGTGTTGTGTGTGTGTTTTAAACGCGGTTTCTAATGTTGTACTTTCTACCTACTCTTCTAATTTTCTCCGATAATCCCGGGCACATAAGGGATTGACATAAACGCAAATTTATCAAAATTCTGTTTTTCTGACTCAGGAATGATTCTTCTGGTTCGTTTGCACTTATTAATTACTAATTGAGGGGTATCCATTGCTTCTGAGATCCGATTCAATTTTCTTAAATTCTTCTTTTAGTCCATCTTTATCTGAGCACAAGCTCTTTGCTCTATCAAACAACGAGTAGGCTACTCCTTCTTTTGACAGATATTTTTGATGGTTTGGATTGATAATTTAAATATTTTCCTGTGTGTGTTATCTTTCGAAAAACAGTTGTCTTAAGGACATCCCTATCTCTTAATACACACACATCCAAAAAGGGAAGCTTGTTTTGGACTTCCACTTCCATTGTGAGGCGGATGGAAGGAGAAATACTATTAATGTGATTCAAAAAATTATTTAATTCAATGTCTCCATGAGAAAAAAATAACAAAGGTATCATCCACATACCTCCACCAAATCTTCGGTTTGAACTGAGCTGAAGCCAAAGCTTTTCGCTCGAATTCCCTCCATAAAGATATTGGCGAAAATAGGAGACAGTGGAGAACCCATTGCCATCCCCTCATCTTGACGGTAAATTTTACCCTCTAACTCAAAATAATTGCATTGAGTGCATAGTTCTAACAGTTCCATAATTACTGGCACGGGAAGTTTAGTTCTATCCTTTAATGTTTGGTCTTCTTTGAGACGTGATTTAATAATTCCGAGAGTTTCTGGAACTGGTACATTTGTAAATAGACTTTCGACATCAAAACTTACCAGTTTGTCAGTTTCAGTCAACTTTAGGGATTTTGACTTCTCTACGAAATCCCTGGAATTTTTGATGAAAGAGTCAGTTTTTTCCTACCAATGGTGTTAAGATGTCCAAGAGGACTTTAGGACACAATTCCCTGCAAGGTGAATCACGAGAACTAATGATGGGCCGGAGAGGGATGGTAGGTTTGGTGGATTTTGGGAAGGCCATACATATGGGGGATTTTGGAGTGGTGAGGAGTTAATTTAGATCTAAATTTATCTGAAAAAAATTCTTTATGTTTTCTTAAGGTGTTTGCTACTTTGCGTTCAAATGAATCAGTCGGGTCTTTATTTAAAAACTGTATATTTTGCCAGTATTTAAAATTTCCGCAATCTTTTCTTTATACGCTACTGAGTCAAGTACCACAGTAGCGTTGCCTTTGTCGGCAGGTAAGATTTTGACCGTGTCATC
The DNA here is from genome assembly GCF_021130785.1 of Homalodisca vitripennis. Lineage (NCBI taxonomy): Eukaryota > Metazoa > Arthropoda > Insecta > Hemiptera > Cicadellidae > Homalodisca > Homalodisca vitripennis. The sequence goes on along the minus strand of NC_060213.1, from coordinate 52,683,471 downwards.
TTTCCCAAGGATCGACCTGGCCTTTTTCTCCTCTATTGTTAAATTGGGTTTTGTGGGAAGGAATTTTTCTGAGTAAAAGACTGGCCTCGCAGCGGAAGCGGTCACCCTGTTCCTCAGAGGTAACTGTGAAACAGCCGACTCAATTCCAGTTACGAAATCCAGTGCCTTTACCGAATTTTTGTGCCACAGAAAAGTTTAAACGCCTTGGATACATACTGATATTTCCGCTTCATTCAGGATTTTCGAAGAGAGATTGATTACGTTTTTATTATTTGCATCCGTATTCACGTTGCCATCCTTAGGCAAATCACATTTTTTAGGCCTAATTTTTTCCAGTTTGGAGATTTTCTTTTTCTTATCTGTTTCAGAAACTTTTATACATCTATTTTGGATGCTTTCGAGAATGTTGTTGAATTCTGTACCGATCAGTGTTTTTAATTCAGTTTTTTTACACCTCAATACTATTTTGGAGGAGGTATTTTTCACGATGATGATATGCAATTCTTTCTTTAAGTAAAGATTTAGAAAGCAGAAGACAAAATTTTACTGGGCTTTCCTACTATGAAAAGGAGTTTTTAGGAGTTAACCCCTATAGGCATAAGGTCTTCAACCTTACATTTATGCATAGAAAGTTAAATGATTAATGTGTTTAGTTAATTTAAGATGCAAGCTCTCAAGGTCTTTGATTTGTTTACTGGTTCCGGGTCCGTACCGAGAAATCAATTCTTTGTTTTTGAAGGTTATTTTTGACGAATGGAAGGATTGTGAAGGAAAGGAAACAGGATTTTTCCGGACATTTGCCATCGTTAAGTGAAACAAGAAAACAGTAACACTACGTTTCGAGATCTGCAATCTGATCTCTTCTTCAGGTAAAGAACTAACCTAATACATAATTACAAAACTAGGTTAAAATAAACAAATCTTATACTAAAGCGTTGTGGCACGCCTGAGTCAGGAATCACAACCTACATGTTGTATGTCAACTTCACTAACACTAAAGACATGCACTTAATAAAAAAAAAAAAACTATACAAAACACCAATCATTAAACTAAACTACGGAATACAGGTCACAATATGTCTTCACTCGTCTACTAACCATTTACGACTGACCAGAGGGGGTAGCCAATGGTAATCGTGACGGCCGGCTAAAACAAGATGGCGGAAATACAAGGGAAGGGGAACAGGAATGGGCCCTTTCGTTATTATTGGTTCATGCGAGATAAACTTCTTAAAACCATATTGTGACTCCGCATTGGTTTATTGCAAATATCCGATCCGTTTGATACTTTTGGTATTCTCTTTAGTTTCATTTTTTAGAATTGGCAACCAAAGCGGCCTAATCTCGACTGATGGTTGACTGATTGGTTGGTCTGCCAATTTAATGTATGTTGCCTCAATTAATTTCCTTTTGAAGAAATGTGGTTCCCGATGTATTATGTGGGCTTCATCCCAATTCATATGATGGTCTTCGGACCAACAATGGTGTGCAATTTTTTGACTTTTCTGTGAAACCCTTTCTCGTGTTTTCTTTGTGTTCTTTTATCCTTATGTTTAGTGGTCTTTTTGTCTCGCCTATGTATTCCCTATTGCAGCTACATTTTATACTGTAAACACAGTTTTTGGAATCCTGTGTGCCATTTTTTTGGTTTTGTTTTTACGAGACTTTGTCTAAGAGTGTTGTGTGTTTTAAACGCGGTTCTAATGTTGTACTTTCTACCTACTCTTCTAATTTTCTCCGATAATCCCGGCACATAAGGGATTGACATAAACGCAAATTTATCACAATTCTGTTTTTCTGACTCAGGAATGATTCTTCTGGTTCGTTTGCACTTATTAATTACTAATTGAGGGTATCCATTGCTTCTGAGATCCGATTCAATTTTCTTAAATTCTTCTTTTAGTCCATCTTTATCTGAGCACAAAGCTCTTTGCTCTATCAAACAACGAGTAGGCTACTCCTTCTTTGACAGATTTTTGATGGTTGGATTGATAATTTAAATATTTTCCTGTGTGTGTTATCTTTCGAAAAACAGTTGTCTTAAGGACATCCCTATCTCTTAATACACACACATCCAAAAAGGGAAGCTTGTTTTGGACTTCCACTTCCATTGTGAGGCGGATGGAAGGAGAAATACTATTAATGTGATTCAAAAAATTATTTAAGTTTTAACTTGGGGGGGGGGGGGGTGGGGGGGGGGGGGGGTGGGGGGGGGGGGGGGTGGGGGGGGGGGGGGGTGGGGGGGGGGGGGGGTGGGGGGGGGGGGGGGTGGGGGTTTTATCATTGATTTGCAGCAGTATACGCAGCTTCTTCCTACATCCTGGCCTGCCCCTAAGGGTCGTTATTTTTAATTTCGGAAATTTGGCCATAACTTATTTTTTGTGTTCAATGGTTTTAATTTTTATAGCTAAGAAAGTAAACAAATGAAATCTAAAAATATTAAAAACTGGCCTAAAAACCAACAAAAAAAAAAAAAATAAAATTTGGTTTTGTTATCCACAGAATTGGTCCTAAAATCATTAAAAGTTATTTTTAAACAATAACTTGCTATTTCGATTCACTTTATTAGGTAGTATATAAATGGGGCAACATTGTTGTTAACACCTCTAAAGATTTTACTACATCTAATTACGTTTAACTCTAACCTACAAAATATAATAAACTTTCAAATCTTCCCGTCCCTCCTCTCCCTCACAACAACACGAAATTCACACAACGAAAACTATGCAAAACAGTATGCATCATTTTACACCAAAGAGTAGTATAGATTGGGACGTTATGGTGATTGGACGGGTTGATTCATCGACTTAAGGTGTCAACGACAGTAGTCGACTATGTCGGTTTTATTTGGATCATAATATCTAATAAAAACGAATTATAGTAATTTTATATAGTAAATTTTGGATTTAACAAAGTAGTACTTTTATTAGGTGTTGGTCTATGAGATATTTGTAACAATGCTAAAATCTGTTTACACTTGGAACCGTTCTAATATTATACATAACTATTAAATAATTGTTGCGTTGGGTAAAATCTGACATAATAAAAAAAATACTAAATACTTTAAATTTAATTAATGTAAATTGTGGTAAATTACTATAAAACTAAAATGGTTAAAACTCTAACAAAAGATTTAATATAGTAGCGATATCCTTGCTTTAAAGACCAGAACTATCCTTACCGAACAAAATGTTTGACACACAATCCCCATATACACAACGTAAATTACATTGAAGTCAAAGAAAGTACCTAATTATATTGAAGTCAAAGACAGTACCTTTACCTTCCATATAGTTTGCTAGAGGTCTTCTTATACCTTTCTCATACTTGAAGCTTAGACTGTACTGACAAGAAATTACACAAAGTTTTATGACCGACAGTAAAAATTGTTAGTCAAAACAGGCAGAAGAACCTCTTTACGAGCGATGTCGCGGCCGGTGTCGGATAGTTTATTTATTTAATTGTATAAGCGATTTTTCAATAATTGCCACAAACAGTCAAAAGTCCAGATAACGTTAACAATAGCAAGAACTAATAGAGAGTAATGCATTTTATTATAACACAATCGAAGGTTATATGTAAAGATTTCTAAAATGCAACAATATAATTAATAAACTTAACACAATGCAATCTAAAAATACCACAAATAACTTTGAAACAAAATATCATCAAGTATAAAAAATAAATAACTATAAAATTAGCAAGATAAACAATAATTTATGGTAATAAACAATGGTAATTGAGGCAAGTTGGTACATCGGGAATATATGTGTGTGTTTTATTGAATGTAATCAAGTGTGTGAGTTTGTACGTAGGTGAGTGCATGTGTGTTGTGTATGAATGTTTTAGCACAAAATAAGTTTTTAAAGTAACACTCCAAAGTCTTTAAGTACTGAAATTGTTGTTCTGATTGGTTCACATCCAAGTGAATAATTGAAATTTCTCATGCCAGCCCGTCTGGTAAAAGAAAATACTGTACGTTTAGGCACATTCAGTCCCATTTTATTATTGGAATCACTATGTGAGAATATTGTTTAGGCCAAATTGTAGATCTTTGCATTGATGTTCAGAAGAGACTTTTGTTCTACTCTGTCAGGTATGTTTTGGCCACCTCTAGGCCTCCCATTTAGGACCAACATTATTCAATGTATGTGTCAACGGATATTGCAGTTCGACTAAACAACGCTACCTTACTCTTTGGTGATGACTCGAAGATCTACAAAAATTACAGATATTCAGTATGCACTTGCTCTTTAATTGAACCTAAAACTCAAGAGTAATAGTATGGCCCTAAATGTGGATAAGTGTGTCGAAATAATCTTCCATCGGAAAATTGCTTCCACTCCTGTTTGGTTATAGGACAATTTTCAAAGAGTCTTCGGTCAAAGACCTGACAGTGACCAGGTCCGCAACATGTGCAATGTGGCTATTTGGATGTTGGGTAGTATTTATAGACTGGCACTGCCTTAATAACACCCAGTCTCTTAAACTTCTTTACTGTGCCTTAGTACTCCCACATCTCGAATATTGCTCTGTCATCTGGTTGCCCCACCAAATTTTTCTGAAGACTGAGATCGAGAGTATCCAACGGGCGCTTATTAGATTAATCAGTACTCTATTCGACTACAGATTCCTCAACGTTCTAACCCAAGAGGTAGCAATACTTCTTGAGCTTCTATCTCTTGAAACTAGACGAGTTTGACAGGACATTCTCTTTCTGTACCACCTTGTCAATTCTGAACTTAACTGCCATGAGCTTCTGAAAACGTATCAACTTTAGTGTACCTACTGAAACGAGACCTATCACCCTGTTAGAAAAACCTACATCTTCTACTTCCTACATTGTAAACTCAACCTTACTGAGGATTCAGTATTATGGGAACGTCATACCCTCTACCATCGACTTCTTCTCTACTTATTCTTCCTTCAAGCATAACCTAACAAATTCTAAGCCTGTAACATTAGTAGTAAACAGTGTAACCTCTTTTACCTCGTCTTTTGGTGGTGCTTTTAAAGAGCCACTTGCAATGTAAAGGACGCGCGCGCGCACACACGCACACGCACACACACACAGAAAACGTACACACTATTCTCACATTTGTTTGAATGTATTTGTTATCTTCGGATTTATTGGTCATTGTCTTCAATAGTTTTGTTATTTGTGATTATCGTTATTGTTACATCTGTTTTTTGTTTATGTTTATTGTTAATTATTTTGATACTGTTATCGTTAATATCTGTATTTATATTCTAAATTTGCTAAAACTCTGTTAAAGTGGCTTTGCCCGTTGAAAATAAATTAATTGAAATTATACATTTTAGCGTCATCTGCAAAAACTAAAGTCTTTGTGTATTTGATTACGGGAGCCAAATCATTTATAAAAATTAAAAACTACACAGGACCCAGAAGAGAACACTGGGAAAACTCCATATAATATAGTTAAAGCCAAGCCGCCGATTCAATTCTGTTGTATCTTACGACCAATATAGCTAAGACTCACATAGCTACGAAAACCATTCCAGTATGGGACTAGGCAACGTCCAGGGCACACATTTTAGCCAGTAATTGGTCGTTAATCTGCTTTTAAGGCTTTCGACAAGTCGATGTATTCGTTGTTGACTTTATGGCCTCTTTAGAAATCAGAGAGGATATCATCCTAATAAAGCACGAGATTTGTTGTAGCTGATCTAACGCAAAGAAACTGTGCTGGGTAATCATAATGGCTCCTAACTCAAAAGGAAAGTCTGGTGAGAATCAGCGAATAGCATTTTTGCCAACGTAAGATGGGTATCAATTGGCCTGTAATTTTAGGACATCTAATAGTTGTATTCGATAATTAGAGGGTAATGTCGGACAGTATAAGTGTCTAGTGTAAAAACAATCCGTACCGTGAGTGATTCTCGTAAACTACTGTTTTCGGACAGATGGTAGGGAAAATTTGAGAGCAGTATCGGACATTAAAATTAAATGGTTTTATCAGAGATATTACATTGATTAGATATCCATTGACTCCCACAACAGCTAGTGATGCTTTTATTGAGGGATTTTACAGTTTAAGTTCAACGTGGTATTCAATCACACACCTATAAGTGTTAGCTGTGGATGCACCATCGACAAGACAATCACCTACTTGCACACCCATTGGAACGGATCGTTTGTTGTTTCGTTTATGTTGAAGAGAAGCTTATAACCTTCCTACCACCGGAAAATTGATCTGATAATCTAATTTTCAGGTTTCGTAAATCCACAAGTGTTTTCGTAGATTCCTTGGTTTCAGGAGGCGGTTTCAGTGTCTGTTTCCCCGCGGGACTACTAGGTCAGCACAGCAAGTTTATCTACTTCGTCAAATCTAAAAGAGATGTTTGTTGCGCATTTGACAATAAACTCGAATCAACACAACTAGACAATTTCATTCGGCCTGAGCAGTTTAGTCTTCTAACAATTCATAAAGCGTCCTCAGAAGTAAATAAGTTTAAAAGTTATATTTGGAATTCGGGATTATGTAGGATCAAAGCGAAACAAATATTGTCGCAAAATGTGATTTTCATGGAGCTAAGTATAACAGTAATAATACATATAAAAATGTAACGAAAAGCGTCTACAGAACTGAACACTGTACGGAGACTCCCTTACCTCAATGCATGTTACCTTGAAGGTTGACGAAAGACCATTTTCACATTTGTATGTGTAGTTTGGGCAACAATTTAGCTTTTGTGAGTTATCGTAGAGGAACTGAAAACAAACAAATACTAGCAGACTGTCAGCTCCAATAAACTCAATCATTTGGTCCTACCGGTTCGACCCCCATTTAAACCTCATCCATTTTTAAAGCATTTATATTATTTATTCGTGTCGTTTATGGAAGACGTCTCATTTTTAAATGTTCAAAATTAATACGTATCGCAACGCTTTTAAGTTATTTTTCTAAAGTGTATACTATATTTGAATAGTTTAAATGATGGAGCAGTATTGTCGAAGTATCGCAATCGATCAAAACCAGTTGAGAAGCAATATCGAATTGTCGGTGACTGCCACCCTCCCCCGACCAAATTGCAAAGATAAAAAAAAGGATATCGCGTTTGCTGTCGACGTTTTGTGATTGGGTCCGGTATTGTCACTGACGTTTGATTATTATTTATTTTGCTGTAATAGCCTACATTGGGCAGAAAACAAATATTATTATAAATTATTGTGATATATCGTCAATTAATGATATTTTCTTTGTCCCCATAAGGCTACCAGAATGAAGTATTTAGTATAGTGAAGGATTAATTTTGAAATAGTGAAATACACAAAATAATACAACACTGTGTTATGAATAATGTGGGTCATTTTTTTCAAGAGATGTGTCGAAGGACTTCCAATACGAAATTCTTGATAAGAGCTGCTTGTTTAAGTGATGATGTTATTTGGACATTACATAAAGCCAAGAAAAAGGTGAGTACAATTTAACTTTCTTTTTATGATAACAATATCTTGTATTGATTTGTAATATTAATAGTTATAAATTGAGAGCCAAATAGCCTCATAGTTATAGACCTAAGAAATAAAATCTAAGTTTTCGTAACCTACTCTTAGCTAAAAATCTAGTGTAGCTGTAAGATAAAAGGCCGGGGCGGCAAATCACGAATTTTGACGTTACCAACGTATTCTGCTCACCCTCCTGAACAAAAATATATATATAGTACTAGGGGGTTCAAATGACAAATAACATGATTTTAGGGGGTATATTCATAAGTGGTTAAGTTTCTAAATGTTTTAATGTTCAGTTTGGTGTGCTGTGTCTGGATAATCTGTTTACTTGAATATTATCTGCGGGGCCCGGGACTGATAGCAGCCTGATAATGTATCTGTTAATCTGAGTTTCTCCGGGGCAGAGTCAGTGCTTCACAAGATATCGTGTTTCAGTAGGTGAATTCAACCATCCACTAGTTCGACCAACCCTAGTGAATTGTGTGTGTCGGAGTGTTTAGTAGGGCACGTCGTAACGAGTTTAACCGTTTTTAACCGAAACGAAATTATTTCCTTTTTAAAAAATTGAACATGGAATTTTTTAATAATGAGTGTATTTGTTCGTCGTTGCAAGTGCGAGTCGCGTGTTGTTTTTTAAACCGGAAGAAGTCTTTGTTGTTTCGTTGCGATAGGAAAATCTTAGAAAAATTAGTAAGAAAAGAAGTTTTAAATGTTGCAATTTTTTAAAAAAATCCACTTTTTTGTTTGCTGCTGCTCAGCTATATCCGCCCTACACACTAATGGTAAGTGTTCTCTGTTAATATCCGTCTATATATTTATATAAATTTGAGTTTTTCATGATTTATTAAGTTTTTTAACTTTACATAATTGCCTTTGCATTACATTTCAATTTATATTTCTGATCAGCCCTTCTAGAATTTTATATTTTACTGATAGGTACTATCTCGAGGGATCTTTTTCTTTAATTGACATCAGCGCAGGGCAGAAGCCCACGCCTGATGGCCGGAGGCACTCGTCTCATTTCGATAACAAGTAATTAATTTGTTGTTCGAAATTCAAGAAAAACATTGGGTACTTTGGGATTATACCGACCACACCAGTATGAAGAACACAAAAAATAGAAATTTTATAGAAACAAAACATGATAGAACGAAAAAAACAACTCTTCAATTACAAAATTACAAACTTTACAAGCATTTCCAGGTATTGTGATCGGTATTGTTGTCGCTGTTATCTTATCTTTCTCGAGAATCCTGATTACGGCAGGGCCCGCGCGGCATCACGTGATTTGCACGGTACATCATTGCCTTTCCATTACAATTCAATTTATATTTCTGATTAGCCCCTCTAGAATTTGATATTTTTACTGATAGGTACTATCTCGAGGGATGTTTTTCTTTCGTCGACATCAGCGCGGGGCAGCACCGAAGGTGCTGTCGAAGCCCGCGCTGATGGCCGGAGGCACTCAGCATTTTGGGTGGCGGAATGTGATCAAGAATAAAAACCAAGTTTTGAGTGTTTTTTTTAATAAAAAGTTTAGTTTGGTAAATGTTTGTTTTTGTTGAATTTTTGTGTTTGGAGAAATGTAGAGGTAAAAACACGGAAGTACAACAAAGCGATGCACCAGCTGAACGGGCGGCGAGCGGACTCTGCAATCACGTTATCTACTAGGACGCTCGACTTTGACCTCTGTCTGAGGATGGGGAGGTGTTTGCGATAAGACAATTCCTGTTTTATATTGACGAAATATTGTTCTACGCTAATCTAGTAATCAGTAGAAACGAAATGTGAAACTAACGATTCATGTCTGGGTGTGGTCGGTATAATCCCAAAAGTACCAAACATTGTTCATGTTTGATCTAAATTCTGCTCATTTCAGTATTATTTTTTCATTTATGTTTGCAAAGATGGCGGCGCAAACCGATGACGTTCATCACGAGGTTTCAATCATGGCCACAAAAGGTCACGTGACGCTAGACGTGGGATGTAGAAACATGGAGATATTACTGAATAGTTATTTAATTTTTTATGTTCTAGAACTTCGTTATTTCTCATTTCCACCCAATCAAACCTTATACTTTTTTTGTTCTATAGGACGATTCCAATAAGTTAATAACGCAAAACTCGTATTTTTCCGCTCCGGCTGTTAATATGACAATTACCAAATCTAGTTTTTTATATGTTGTCAATGTACACAACCGGCAGAGTTGCGATCAGGTAGAGTACGAGGATCCGGTTTTTTCTTATCGATTAGTACAATCATTGATACTGAGGGTAATATTCATTTATCGAGTTCACGTTTATAAATTGTATCAACATATCTTTATTCATAATAACAATCAAATTTTTACATTCAAATAGGGGAGACTATAAAAAAGCGGTGTACACTTGATTGCTATTATCGAAAATAATTCCATACATTGTCCAACTTTGATATGTAAAATTCCTGCACAATAGAGTTATAATAAATTACCATAATAAGAAGAATCTCGTAATTACAGTTTTGGTAATTATCATATTAACGGCCGGGAGCGGAAAAATAAAAAATACGAGTTTTGCGTTATTAACTTATTGGAATCGTCCTATTAGAACAAAAAAAATATAAGGTTTGATGGGGGTGGAAATGAGAAATAACGAAGTTCTAGAACATACAAAATGTAACAACTATTCACGGGCGGAGTAATATTTCCATGTTGTACATCCACGTCGTCGAGCGTCACGTGACCTTTTTTGACATGACCATGAAATCGACCTCGTGGTGACGTCATCGGATGCGTCGCCATCTTTGCAAACGTAAATGAAAAATAATACTACTGAAATGAGCAGAATTTTGATAAAAATTAACAATGTTTTTCTTAATTTCGAGCAACAAATTAATTATTTGTTATCGAAATGAGACGAGTGCCTCCGGCCATCAGCGCGGGCTTCGGCAGCTAGTGCTGCCCCGCGTTGATATCAATAAAGAAAAAAACATCCCTTGAGAGATAGTATCTAACTTATTCAGTAAAATATAAAATTCTAGAGGGACTGATCAAAAATATAAATTGAAATGTAATGCAAAGGCAATTATGTAAAGTTAAAAAAACTTAATAAATCATGAAAAACTCAAATATAAATATATAGATGGATATTAACAGAGGACACTTACCATTAGTGTGTTGGCGGATATAGCTGAGCAGCAGCAACAAAAAAGTGGTGAAGCCTGGTTTGTGGGTGGGGGTATTTTGCCTTAAAAAGGAATTCTGCCAGGTACCCAACAAAGTGGTCAGTCCGGACACCATACCGAGGGATGTTGGCCCTGACTTGCCTCCAGTGTCTCTTAATCGTGTTCGTATGGGCGCCGGTGTTAGGTGGGTCGACAAAGTTTATTGAATGATTTAGCGTTAAGTGCCTAAATCCCTCGTCACCGAGACAATTGTAGGCCCTCCAACAATCACTAACAATTGTGGTACCTAGCAGAACCCATTGTTTAATTATGTCGAGCAGAGTGTCCCTATCGCGTTGTTTCTACAGGAACAAGAAAGGACTCTCTGCTCTGCCTTTCTATTCCCCCAAAAACCCACTGTCCCTGAATACTTCTGCCGCGATTGTACTTTCTCTTTCCAAATTTAGCCTCATCAATTTCAACGACTGTCAAAGGTCCGCCAATTTTCTTCGACGTCGTTGAAAGTGATGAAAGTACACTTCGCGTCAGAAAGAATAACCAGTCCACCACACAATTTGAAGAAACGCCAAACTCCAAGGAAATGTAACGTTGTCTCTGAGGCTTTAGGTGAAGCAACGTGGTCACCAAACCAAAATAGGTCTCTAAATCTAATCGTGTTCTTTCAGAAAATGAACCTGCCCGAGCCGATTTTTTAAAATTGTAACATTTAAAAACTTTTTTTTTTTACTACTTTTCCTAATTTTTCTATCACAACGAAATGACAAAAAGTCTCCCGGTTTAAAAAACATCACTCTACCGCACGACGAACAAATACACTCATTTTTAAAAATTCCATGTTCAATTAAAAAAAGAGATAATTTCATTTGGTTAAAATGTAAACTCTTCACGTGCCCTACGAAACACTCCGACACACACAATTCACTAGGGTTGGTTGGTCCTGTGTTAATGCTGAAACACGAAGGGTCAATATTGAGTTTAAAAATATTGTGTGATGGACTCGAAAATGTAACTTTGGTGGAGGCTAGCAAGGCGGATAGACAACTTCATACAAGACACGGGATGCACTTTAACAACAAAGGAAAAACAATGGCTTGTGCAGAAGATCTGTGAGGCTGTAGCAAGAATGGACGGAGAGCAGTCAGTATTTGAAGAGATGAGCTTATCTTTGCATGGAGGGGGAATCTGAAGAACATTACACAAGCCACCTGAAGAAGAGGAAGAGAATAATTTGGAACATTCTTCAATACCGGCACAAAACACTGAGTTCTGGACATAATGGCTTTTTAGACAAGTGAGAAACAGTAGGCTAAATAGTTTAGTAACTGAACATAAAAAAGTACAGTTTGCACAAACAGGTTTTTTATTTTTAAATATTCAGGGTCTGGATGGTAAGATAACACTTTTAGAAAGTTTCCTGGTTAACTTAAAAAAATTAGATTTTATTTGTATATCGGGAGCATTGGCTAAAACAATTAGAAATTAGTTTAACATTTCCAGTAGGTTATCGCTGTGTTAGTGCCTTCTGCAGGAAAGAGAAATTAAGAGGAGGGACAGTAATTTTTGTGAAAGATTATGTTCAGGCAAGGTCCCTTGACCTGGGAAACATTGGTGGTGAGGTACATTTTGAAGCTTCTGCAGTAATTATTGACAATTTAAAATTGATAGTGGTTTGTTTATATCATTCCCCATCAGGAGATGCAGATAATTTTTCTTGATAACCTGGATAAAATGCTGTCACTTAACTCAATATCCCAAATTATACAGTGGTAGCGGTGGAGACATAAAACAATAAATTTAATATAAATAACTGTATAAAAACAGTGAAACAATTTCTTAATGTACTGAGACAAAACAATTTTTATTGCCTAAATTCAGCTGCAACACCGGGTAAGAATTGCCTGGATAATATTTTTATTAACTGTGCTAGACATCAGTGAGAGTTTTGTAACTTTTTTTGATTTTCCATACTCGGATCATGTTGGTTTGTTACTTTGTATT